>NC_086444.1:183142325-183467743 GCF_028390025.1 Pseudophryne corroboree | reverse complement strand
CTGGTCAGTCACACTGGCAGTGGCACTCCTGCAGCAAAAGTGTGCACTGTTTAATTTTAATATAATATTATGTACTCCTGGCTCCTGCTATAACCTATAACTGGCACTGCAGTGCTCCCCAGTCTCCCCCACAATTATAAGCTGTGTGAGCTGAGCAGTCAGACAGATATATAATATATATAGATGATGCAGCACACCGGGCTGAGCCTGAGCAGTGCACACAGATATGGTATGTGACTGAGTCACTGTGTGTATCGCTTTTTTCAGGCAGAGAACGGATATATTAAATAAACTGCACTGTCTGGTGGTCACTCACTAGTAAACTCTCTGCACTCTCTACACTTCTACAGTACTCCTCCTAGTCCTAAGCTCCAGTAAATCTCTCTCTCTTATAATCTAAATGGAGAGGACGCCAGCCACGTCCTCTCACTATCAATCTCAATGCACGTGTGAAAATGGCGGCGACGCGCGGCTCCTTATATAGAATCCGAGTCTCGCGAGAATCCGACAGCGTCATGATGACGTTCGGGTGCGCTCGGGTTAACCGAGCAAGGCGGGAGGATCCGAGTCTGCTCGGACCCGTGAAAAAAACCATGAAGTTCGGGCGGGTTCGGATTCAGAGAAACCGAACCCGCTCATCTCTACCGGCAACGGCTGGAAAATCCACATTTTTACCCCAGGTAGCTTCTCAACCTAAGAAGACGCCGTATTATCAGGCGCAGTCCTTTCGGCCCCATAAAGCGGGCAAAAAGGCGCCTCATTTCTGCCCCGTGGCAGAGGGAGAGGAAAAAGGCTGCAGTAAACAGCCAATTCCCAGGAACAAAAGCCCTCTCCCGCCTCCACAAAGTCCTCAACATGACGCTGGGGCTTTACAAGCGGTCTCAGGCACGGTGGGGGCCCGTCTCAAGAAATTCGAGACGTCTCCCCCTCGCCGTTTCATAAAGTCTGCTTTACCGACGTCTCCCTCAGACAGGGAGACAGTATTGCAAGCCATTCACAGGCTGTATTCCCAGCAGGTGATAATCAAGGTACCCCTCCTGCAACAGGGAAAGGGGTACTATTCCACACTATTTGTGGTACCGAAGCCGGACGGCTCGGTGAGACCAATTTTAAATCTAAAATCCTTGAACACTTACATACAAAGGTTCAAATTCAAGATGGAGTCACTCAGAGCAGTGATTGCAAACCTGGAAGAAGGGGACTATATGGTCTCTCTGGACATCAAAGATGCTTACCTACATGTCCCAATTTACCCTTCTCCAAGGGTACCTCAGGTTTGTGGTACAGAACTGTCACTATCAGTTTCAGACGCTGCCGTTTGGATTGTCCACGGCACCACGGGTCTTTACCAAGGTAATGGCCGAAATGATGATACTCCTTCGAAAGAAGGGAGTTTTTAGGTATCCCTTACTTAGACGATCCTGATAAGGGCAAGATCCAGGGAACAGTTGGAACTCGGGGTAGCACTATCTCAGATAGTGCTGCGGTAGCACGGTTGGATTCTCAATATTCCAAAATCGCAGCTGATCCTGACGACACGCCTTCTATTCCTAGGGATGATCCTGGACACAGTCCAGAAAAAGGTGTTTTCTCCCGGAGGAGAAAGCCAGGGAGTTATCCGAACTAGTCAGAAACCTCCTAAAACCAGGCCAAGTGTCAATGCATCAGTGCACAAGGGTCCTGGGAAAAATGGTGGCTTCCTACGAAGCAATTCCATTCGGCAGATTCCACGCAAGAACTTTCCAGTGGGACCTGCTGGACAAATGGTCCGGATCGCATCTTCAGATGCATCAGCGGATAACCCTGTCACCAAAGACAAGGGTGTCTCTCCTGTGGTGGTTGCAGAGTGCTCATCTTCTAGAGGGCCGCAGATTCGGCATTCAGGACTGGGTCCTGGTGACCACGGATGCCAGCCTGCGAGGCTGGAGAGCAGTCACACAGGGAAGAAATTTCCAGGGCTTGTGGTCAAGCCTGGAGACATCACTTCACATAAATATTTTGGAGCTAAGGGCCATTTACAATGCCCTAAGCCAAGCAAGACCTCTGCTTCAAGGTCAGCCGGTGCTGATCCAGTCGGACAACATCACGGCAGTCGCCCACGTAAACAGACAGGGCGGCACAAGAAGCAGGAGGGCAATGGCAGAAGCTGCAAGGATTTTTCGCTGGGCGGAAAATCATGTGATAGCACTGTCAGCAGTGTTCATTCCGGGAGTGGACAACTGGGAAGCAGACTTCCTCAGCAGACACGACCTCCACCCGGGAGAGTGGGGACTTCACCCAGAAGTCTTCCACATGATTGTAATCCATTGGGAAAAACCAAAGGTGGACATGATGGCGTCCCGCCTAAACAAAAAATTGGACAGGTATTGCGCCAGGTCAAGGGACCCTCAGGCAATAGCTGTGGACGCTCTGGTAACACCGTGGGTGTACCAGTCAGTGTATGTGTTCCCTCCTCTTCCTTTCATACCAAAAGTACTGAGAATTATAAGACGGAGGGGAGTAAGAACTATACTCGTGGCTCCGGATTGGCCAAGAAGGACTTGGTACCCGGAACTTCAAGAGGTGCTCACGGAGGACCCGGGGCCTCTACCTCTAAGAAGGGACCTGCTCCAGCAAGGACCCTGTCTATTCCAAGACTTACCGCGGATGCGTTTGACGGCAGGGCGGTTGAACGCCGGATCCTGAAGGAAAAAGGCATTCCGGATGAAGTCATCCCTACCCTGATCAAGCCAGGAAGGATGTAACCGCAAAGCATTATCACCGCATTTGGCGAAAATATGTTGCGGGGTGCGAGGCCAGTAAGGCCCCGATGGAGGAATTTCAACTAGGTCGATTCCTGCATTTCCTGTAAACAGGAGTGTCTATGGACCTAAAATTGGGGTCCATTAAGGTTCAAATTTCGGCCCTGTAAATTTTCTTCCAGAAAGAACTAGCTTCAGTTCCTGAAGTTCAGACGTTTGTAAAAGGGGTACTGCATATACAGCCTCCTTTTGTGCCTCCAGTGGCACCTTGGGATCTCAATGTAGTTTTGGGGTTCCTAAAGTCACATTGGTTTGAACCACTTGAATCTGTGGAGTTAAAATATCTCACATGGAAAGTGGTCATGTTGTTGGCCCTGGCCTCGGCCAGGCGCGTGTCAGAATTGGCGGGCTTTATCCTGTAAAAGCCCTTATCTGATCTTCCATTCAGACAGGGCGGAATTGAGGACTCATCCTCATTTTCTCCCTAAGGTGGTTTCAGAGTTTCATCTGAACCATCCTATTGTGGTACCTGCGGCTACTAGTGACTTGGAGGACTCCAAGTTGTTGGACGTAGTCAGGGCCTTGAAAATATATGTTTCCAGGACGGCTGGAGTCAGAAAATCTGACTCGCTGTTTATCCTGTATGCACCCAACAAGCTGGGTGCTCCTGCTTCTAAGCAGACTATTGCTCGTTGGATTTGTAGTACAATTCAGCTTGCACATTCTGTGGCAGGCCTGCCACAGCCAGAATCTGTAAAAGCCCATTCCACAAGGAAGGTGGGCTCATCTTGGGCGGCTGCCCGAGGGGTCTCGGCGTTACAACTTTGCCGAGCAGCTACTTGGTCAGGGGCAAACACGTTTGCTAAATTCTACAAATTTGATACCCTGGCTGAGGAGGACCTGGAGTTCTCTCATTCGGTGCTGCAGAGTCATCCGCACTCTCCCGCCCGTTTGGGAGCTTTGGTATAATCCCCATGGTCCTTACGGAGTTCCCAGCATCCACTAGGACGTCAGAGAAAATAAGAATTTACTTACCGATAATTCTATTTCTCGTAGTCCGTAGTGGATGCTGGGCGCCCATCCCAAGTGCGGATTGTCTGCAATACTTGTACATAGTTATTGTTACAAAAATCGGGTTATTATTGTTGTGAGCCATCTTTTCAGAGGCTCCTCTGTTATCATGCTGTTAACTGGGTTCAGATCACAGGTTGTACGGTGTGATTGGTGTGGCTGGTACGAGTCTTACCCGGGATTCAAAATCCTTCCTTATTGTGTACGCTCGTCCGGGCACAGTATCCTAACTGAGGCTTGGAGGAGGGTCATGGGGGGAGGAGCCAGTGCACACCAGGTAGTCCTTAAGCTTTACTTTTGTGCCCAGTCTCCTGCGGAGCCGCTATTCCCCATGGTCCTTACGGAGTGCCCAGCATCCACTACGGACTACGAGAAATAGAATTATCGGTAAGTAAATTCTTATTTTTACTTACCGGTAAATCTATTTCTCGTAGTCCGTAGTGGATGCTGGGCGCCCGTCCCAAGTGCGGACTTTTTCTGCAATGCTTGTATATAGTTATTGCTTAAATAAGGGTTATGTTATAGTTGCATCAGGGTTTATCTGATGCTCTGTTATTGTTCATACTGTTAACTGGGTAAGTTTATCACGAGTTATACGGTGTGATTGGTGTGGCTGGTATGAGTCTTACCCTGGATTCCAAAATCCTTTCCTTGTAATGTCAGCTCTTCCGGGCACAGTTTCCTTAACTGAGGTCTGGAGGAGGGGCATAGAGGGAGGAGCCAGTGCACACCAGATAGTACTAAATCTTTCTTTAGCGTGCCCAGTCTCCTGCGGAGCCCGCTATTCCCCATGGTCCTTATGGAAGCCCCAGCATCCACTACGGACTACGAGAAATAGATTTACCGGTAAGTAAAATCTTATTTTTACCTCTACTCTGTGCCACACTTGCTCCTCATGTCTCTGCTATGCATTCTTTCTAATGTGTAGGGTCTTCATCATTACCCTTTCTTTCCATGGGGTATATTTGCTAAAACTAAAATTTTGATTTTCAATCAATTTCGAAATTCTCAGATTAACTAAAGACTGAAAATCGACTCAAAAAAGGCTTTAGGCTAAAATAGACCATTGAACCAACCATCAGTATTTTTAATAGAAGACTATACAAATATCTCATTATTAAGTCAGTTTGAAAATAGACTCAAAACCGACTCAAAATAGGCTTAAAAAACTTGAGAAAAATAGACTAATAAGAAAGGAGATTTGCTTAACTTCTAAAACATGTGCAGTTGGCTGAAACCTCATTATGATGCCTAATAAAATGGACTCAACCATGTGGTGCACTCATGGTAATTTAAGGCTCTATGTCATTTTCCTTCAGGGTGCAAATCATCTCCTGAATGAAGGTGTTTGTGGGTCGAAATAGAATTCGGTTTTAAGTTGATTTTGAGTTGACTTTGAGTCGGTTTTTAGTTGGTTTCTAACGTCTATAATGTCTATTAAAATAAAACTGACTGAATTTAGATTTTTAAAACTGACTACTATACCATCGATCTTTAAAAGGGACAAACATAAGACTTTTAGTAAATACCGTATGTTAGACAGTCAAACACGAGTTGGTTTTGAAAGTGATTCAAAACCGACTTCTAGTAAATTTAGCTCCACGGGGCATATTCATCATCCTTAAAATTTCACAATTTCTACATTCTGCAGGGAATGTAGAAACTGTGACATTCATCAAACTCCGAAAAAGGAGTTTAAAAAGGAAACGGTTCGTCATCCTGAGATGGCAAATATCTTCCTGAATGTGTGCACGAGCTGCTGGCAGCTTGTCTAACTTCTTGTACAGCGGCGGAATCTATTCAGATCCCTCACCGCTGTGCAGTCAGTGTTACAGTAGATAAGGTGCAGCGGGGAGGGGAAGAAGCGGCAGCGGCAGAGACACAGTGCCGGCAGCGCGGAAGGGGGGATCGGCGGTAGAGTGGGGGAGCGCCCCCCCCCCTGGCCTGGGGCAGTAGGTGCGGCCGCGGCTGGAAAATAAGGACCAGCGAGCAGAGGAGTAGGGGAGTGGCCATCGGAACCATGCGGGCGGGTCACATAACTGCTGGGGTAGAAGGGGGGCTGCGGGCGGGTCACATAACTGCTGGGGTAGAAGGGGGGAGCGGCTACGGCTGGGACACATAGGGCTGTAACTCACGCGCCGGTTTCTCCCGGATGGCAAAAAGCCGGACAAAAAATCACAATGGCTTTGAGCCGTGAGTAATGCTGTGCGCATGCGCAACAGCAGACACGGCTTGAAAAAAAAACGTTGTGTGTGAAAGCTCCCCTTCACACACACGGTCCACTGCCTTCAATGTCGGCACGGCGCCGGCTCGGCAGCCAGACCTTCCAGTGGATATTTCCGTCTGCAACCCGGCAGCCGGGCCGGGGCCGTGCAGTGTGAAAGGCCCCTACCCCTCACACTGTTAACTACAATACCGGCATGGAAAAAAGCCAACCGGCTTTTTCCCGTCCGGCAAAAACTGGCATGTGTGTTTCAGCCCAAGTGCGGCCGTGGCCGGGACACATAAGTACCGGCGACGGAGAAGGGGGGAAGCTAATGTAGCCCAAGCAATAACATGCTCGCGGGGGAAGGGGTGTGCGCGGCTGCAGAGCAGTGGGGTGTGGGGGCCTCTGCAGCCGGAGACCAGCAATGTTGCCCCGGCAGGGAAGTGGAGGGGACGTTGCTGCAGAGTCAAAAGTTATCACTTGGCAAAAAACTATCTTCTCAAAAAGCCCAGTTTTTCGGAAGTGACAATTTTCTCCTGCTGGCATAATAAAGCATGAAAAAATTGTAAAAAAAATGCAATGAGAATTGAAAACTAAAAATTCTCATTGCACAATTTTTTCATGATGAATATGCCCCCATGTCTGGATTTACCTAGTATGTCGTTGTTTATGTACGTCCCAATGCCTGATATTGCAGAACATGTTAGTGCCTTAAATTCGACAATAATAATAAAACTATAATAGCCAAGCAAAATGTTTTTCTAGTGCTCCAACCAATCAGGCAAGCTGCTCAGTCTGTTTGCCTTTTTGCTCTAATCACATTGCAGCTCCGTTAGGAGCATGTCATGCATATACCGAATAGGGCTTTAATCCTTGGATTATTACAGGAATGTGTATGTGTGTAGTCACATGCTTTACACATTACCGGGCCAAAACCACCATAGACGTTTTTGTAATCAGTATTTCTTGGTAACGGGACACACATGTTTTGTGGGTCCTGTTCCCTTAGGGATTCAGTACCAAATGTTAACTAGGCAGAGGCTGGTAAACATTTTGACAGAGTCGCTAGGTTATTGGGGGAGATGTATCAAACCATCAAGAGAGAGAAAGTGGAGAAGTTGCCCATAGCAACCAGTTTGTACAGTAACAGTAACTGTCAATTTGCATACCTCCCAACTGTCCCGCGGGACAGTCCCGCTTTTTGGGGACTGTCCCGCTGTCCCACCCACGGTCCGCAGTGTCCCGCGGCGTGGGGGGGTGGCAGTTGGGAGGCTCCTGCACGCGCTGCCCTGCTTAGCAGGGCAGCGGTGAATAGATGCTGTGCGCATAATCTATTCACTAAAGTTAGAGGGAGAGGGGGCATGACAGCGGCTCACAGAGCGCTGGGAATGCCCCCTCAGTGATGAAAACGGGAGTGTGGCTCACGATTGCGGGTCCTCCCATGAAGCCACACCCCATTGTCTTAGGTCACGCCCCTTTTCCGTCGCACGTGTGTCCCTCTTTATGAAGATGCAAAGTTGGGAGGTATGAATTTGTAGAGTGTGACAGATATATGATAACTAGAATATGATTGGTTGCTAATGGTTCCGATGGGCAACGTGTCAACTGTATCTCTCTCATAGGTTTGATACATTCCCCTATAGTGTGACTTGTGCAGTCTGCCATAGCCTGGTGGTGGTCTGCAATTTGTGTATGTTGTCATCAGCAAAATGTCTTTTCTCTGACGTCCTAGTGGATGCTGGAAACTCTGTAAGGACCATGGGGGAATAGCGGCTCCGCAGGAGACTGGGCACAAAAGTAAAGCTTTAGGACTACCTGGTGTGCACTGGCTCCTCCCCCTATGACCCTCCTCCAAGCCTCAGTTAGATTTTTGTGCCCGGCCGAGAAGGGTGCATTCTAGGAGGCTCTCCTGAGTTTCTTAGAAAAAGTTTAGTTTTAGGTTTTTTATTTTCAGTGAGACCTGCTGGCAACAGGCTCACTGCATCGAGGGACTAAGGGGAGAAGAAGCGAACCTGCCTGCTTGCAGCCAGCTTGGGCTTCTTGGCTACTGGACACCATTAGCTCCAGAGGGACCGAACACAGGCCCAGCCTCGGAGTCCGGTCCCAGAGCCGCGCCGCCGGCCCCCTTACAGAGCCAGAAGCAAGAAGAGGTCTGGAAAATCGGCGGCAGAAGACATCAGTCTTCACCAAGGTAGCGCACAGCACTGCAGCTGTGCGCCATTGCTCCTCAGGCACACTTCACACTCCGGTCACTGAGGGTGCAGGGCGCTGGGGAGGGGCGCCCTGAGCAGCAATAAAAACACCTTGGCTGGCGAAAATACATCACATATAACCCCCAGGGCTATATGGATGTATTTTAACCCCTGCCAGAATCCATAAACATGCGGGAGAAAAGTCAGCGAAAAAGGGGCGGAGCCTATCTCCTCAGCACACTGGCGCCATTTTTCCTCACAGCTCCGTTGGAGGGAAGCTCCCTGGATCTCCCCTGCAGTTACTACACTACAGAAAGGGTTAAAAAAGAGAGGGGGGCACTAATTAGGCGCAGTATTAATAAAAACACTTCTATAAGGTTATCCCTGTATATATATAGCGCTCTGGTGTGTGCTGGCATACTCTCCCTCTGTCTCCCCAAAGGGCTAGTGGGGTCCTGTCCTCTATCAGAGCATTCCCTGTGTGTGTGCTGTGTGTCGGTACGATTGTGTCGACATGTATGAGGAGGAAAATGGTGTGGAGGCGGAGCAATTGCCTGTAATGGAGTTGTCACCCCCTAGGGAGTCGACACCTGAGTGGCTGAGCTTATGGAAGGAATTACGTGACAAAAATGATGACATGAGACAGCCGGCTACTCAGCTTGTGCCTGTCCAGGCGTCTCAAAAGCCATCAGGGGCTCTAAAACGCCCGTTACCTCAGATGGCAGATACAGACGCCGACACGGATACTGACTCCAGTGTCGACGATGAAGAGACGAATGTGACTTCCAGTAGGGCCACACGTTACATGATTGAGGCTATGAAAAAAAATGTTTTACATATTTCTGATAATACAAGTACCACTAAAAAGGGTATTATGTTTGGTGAGAAAAAACTGCCTGTGGTTTTTCCTGCATCTGAGGAATTAAATGAAGTGTGTGATGAAGCGTGGGTTTCCCCCGATAAAAAACTGATAATTCCTAAGACTATAGAGCATTTAAAAGATGCATTTCTATATATGCGTGATGCACAGAGGGATATTTGCCGACTGGCATCAAGAGTAAGTGTGTTGTCCATTTCTGCCAGAAGAGGGTTATGGACGAGGCAGTGGTCAGGTGATGCTGACTCCAAAAGGCATATGGAAGTATTGCCTTATAAAGGGGAGGAGTTATTTGGGGTAGGTATATCGGACCTGGTGGCCACGGCAACTGCTGGGCAATCCACATTTTTACCCCAGGTAGCCTCTCAACATAAGAAGACGCCGTATTATCAGGCGCAGTCCTTTCGGCCCCATAAGGGCAAGCGGGCAAAAGGCTCCTCATTTCTGCCCCGTGGCAGAGGGAGAGGAAAAAGGCTGCAGCAAACAGCCAGTTCCCAGGAACAGAAGCCCTCTCCCGTTTCTGCCAAGTCCTCAGCATGACGCTGGGGCTTCACTAGCGGACCCAGGCACGGTGGGGGCCCGTCTCAGGAATTTCAGCGTGCAGTGGGCTCACTCACAGGAGGACCCCTGGATCCTTCAGGTGGTATCTCAGGGGTACAAATTGGAATACGAGACGTCTCCCCCTCGCTGTTTCCTAAAGTCTGCTTTACCGACGTCTACCTCCGACAGGGAGGCGGTATTGGAAGCCATTCACAAGCTGTATTCCCAGCAGGTGATAATCAAGGTACCCCTCCTGCAACAGGGAAAGGGGTATTATTCCACGCTGTTTGTGGTACCGAAGCCGGACGGCTCGGTGAGACCTATTTTAAATCTGAAATCCTTGAACACTTACATACAAAGGTTCAAATTCAAGATGGAGTCACTCAGAGCGGTGATTGCGAACCTGGAAGAAGGGGATTATATGCTGTCTTTGGACATCAAGGATGCTTACCTCCATGTCCCAATTTACCCTTCTCACCAAGGGTACCTCAGGTTTGTGGTACAGAACTGTCACTATCAGTTTCAGACGCTGCCGTTTGGTTTGTCCACGGCAACCCGGGTCTTTACCAAGGTAATGGCCGAAATGATGATACTCCTTCGAAGGAAGGGAGTTTTATTTATCCCTTACTTGGACGATCTCCTGATAAGGGCAAGATCCAGGGAACAGTTGGTAGTCGGGGTAGCACAATCTCAAGTAGTGTTGCGGCAGCACGGTTGGATTCTCAATATTCCAAAGTCGCAGCTGATCCCGACGACACGTCTTCTATTCCTAGGAATGATCCTGGACACAGTCCAGAAAAAGGTGTTTCTCCCGGAGGAGAAAGCCAGGGAGTTATCCGAACTAGTCAGAAACCTCCTAAAACCAGGCCAAGTGTCAGTGCATCTATGCACAAGGGGTCCTGGGAAAAATGGTGGCTTCCTACGAAGCAATTCCATTCGGCAGATTCCACGCAAGAACTTTCCAGTGGGACAGGCTAGACAAATGGTCCGGATCGCATCTTCAGATGCATCAGCGGATAACCCTGTCACCAAGGACAAGGGTGTCTCTCCTGTGGTGGTTGCAGAGTGCTCATCTTCTAGAGGGCCGCAGATTCGGCATTCAGGACTGGGTCCTGGTGACCACGGATGCCAGCCTGCGAGGCTGGGGAGCAGTCACACAGGGAAGGAATTTCCAGGGCTTGTGGTCAAGCCTGGAGACATCACTTCACATAAGTATCCTGGAGCTAAGGGCCATTTACAATGCTCTAAGCCTAGCAAGACCTCTGCTTCAAGGTCAGCCGGTGCTGATCCAGTCAGACAACATCACGGCAGTCGCCCATGTAAACAGACAGGGCGGCACAAGAAGCAGGAGGGCAATGGCAGAAGCTGCAAGGATTCTTCGCTGGGCGGAAAATCATGTGATAGCACTGTCAGCAGTGTTCATTCCGGGAGTGGACAACTGGGAAGCAGACTTCCTCAGCAGGAACGACCTCCACCCGGGAGAGTGGGGACTTCACCCAGAAGTCTTCCACATGATTGTGAACCGTTGGGAAAAACCAAAGGTGGACATGATGGCATCCCGCCTCAACAAAAAACTGGACAGGTATTGCGCCAGGTCAAGGGACCCTCCGGCAATAGCTGTGGACGCTCTGGTAACACCGTGGGTGTACCAGTCAGTGTATGTGTTCCCTCCTCTGCCTCTCATACCCAAGGTACTGAGAATTATAAGACGGAGAGGAGTAAGAACTATACTCGTGGCTCCGGATTGGCCAAGAAGGACTTGGTACCCGGAACTTCAAGAGATGCTCACAGAGGACCCGTGGCCTCTACTTCTAAGAAGGGACCTGCTCCAGCAAGGACCCTGTCTGTTCCAAGACTTACCGCGGCTGCGTTGACGGCATGGCGGTTGAACGCCGGATCCTGAAGGAAAAAGGCATTCCGGATGAAGTCATCCCTACCCTGATCAAAGCCAGGAAGGATGTAACCGCAAAACATTGTCACCGCATTTGGCGTAAATATGTTGCGGGGTGTGAGGCCAGGAAGGCCCCTACAGAGGAATTTTAACTGGGTCGATTCCTGCATTTCCTGCAAACAGGAGTGTCTATGGGCCTAAAATTAGGATCCATTAAGGTTCAGATTTCGGCCCTGTCGATTTTCTTCCAGAAAGAACTGGCTTCAGTTCCTGAAGTTCAGACGTTTGTCAAAAGGGTGCTGCATATACAGCCTCCTTTTGTGCCTCCAGTGGCACCTTGGGATCTCAATGTAGTTTTGGGGTTCCTAAAATCACATTGGTTTGAACCGCTTAAATCTGTGGATTTGAAATATCTCACATGGAGAGTGGTCATGCTGTTGGCCTTGGCTTCGGCCAGGCGCGTGTCAGAATTGGCGGTTTTATCTTATAAAAGCCTTACCTGATTTTTCATACGGACAGGGTAGAATTGAGGACTTGTCCTCAATTTCTCCCTAAGGTGGTTTCAGCGTTTCACCTGAACCAGCCTATTGTGGTACCTGCGGCTACTAGGGACTTGGAGGACTCCAAGTTGCTGGACGTTGTCAGGGCCCTGAAAATATATGTTTCCAGGACGGCTGGAGTCAGAAAATCTGACTCGCTGTTTATCCTGTATGCACCCAACAAGCTGGGTGCTCCTGCTTCTAAGCAGACTATTGCTCGTTGGATTTGTAGTACAATTCAGCTTGCACATTCTATGGCAGGCCTGCCACAGCCAAAATCTGTAAATGCCCACTCCACAAGGAAGGTGGGCTCATCTTGGGCGGCTGCCCGAGAGGTCTCGGCTTTACAACTTTGCTGAGCAGCTACTTGGTCAGGGGCAAACACGTTTGCTAAATTCTACAAATTTGATACCCTGGCTGAGGAGGACCTGGAGTTCTCTCATTCGGGGCTGCAGAGTCATCCGCACTCTCCCGCCCATTTGGGAGCTTTGGTATAATCCCCATGGTCCTTACGGAGTTCCCAGCATCCACTAGGACGTCAGAGAAAATAAGAATTTACTTACAGATAATTCTATTTCTCGTAGTCCGTAGTGGATGCTGGGCGCCCATCCCAAGTGCGGATTGTCTGCAATACTTGTACATAGTTATTGTTAACTAAATCGGGTTATTGTTGTTGTGAGCCATCTTTCCAGAGGCTCCTCTGTTATCATGCTGTTAACTGGGTTCAGATCACAGGTTGTACGGTGTGATTGGTGTGGCTGGTATGAGTCTTACCCGGGATTCATAAATCCTTCCTTATTGTGTACGCTCGTCCGGGCACAGTATCCTAACTGAGGCTTGGAGGAGGGTCATAGGGGGAGGAGCCAGTGCACACCAGGTAGTCCTAAAGCTTTACTTTTGTGCCCAGTCTCCTGCGGAGCCGCTATTTCCCATGGTCCTTACGGAGTTCCCAGCATCCACTACGAACTACGAGAAATAGAATTATCGGTAAGTAAATTCTTTTTTTTTTATCTATTCTTAGAGAACAAGATAGTGATACCATGCAGCTGAGGAAAGATATCACGCTAGATATGCCACTGTTTTCATTAAATAAAGCAAATAACAGGATTTTGATACCTACCAGTAAATCCTTTTCTCCTAGTCCGTAGAGGATGCTGGGGTCCACTTCATGACCATGGGGTATAGACGGTTCCGCAGGAGCCATGGGCACTCTTAAGACTTTTCAATGGGTGTGAACTGGCTCCTCCCTCTATGCCCCTCCTCCAGACCTCAGTTATAGGAACTGTGCCCAGGGAGACGGACATTTCGAGGAAAGGATTAACTTTAATACTAGTGGTGAGATTCATAACAGCTCACACCTCAGCCATGCCGCACAAGTTCTAGAGATGAGCGCCTGAAATTTTTCGGGTTTTGTGTTTTGGTTTTGGGTTCGGTTCCGCGGCCGTGTTTTGGGTTCGACCGCGTTTTGGCAAAACCTCACCGAATTTTTTTTGTCGGATTCGGGTGTGTTTTGGATTCGGGTGTTTTTTTAAAAAAACACTAAAAAACAGCTTAAATCATAGAATTTGGGGGTCATTTTGATCCCATTATATTATTAACCTCAAAAACCATAATTTCCACTCATTTTCAGTCTATTCTGAATACCTCACACCTCACAATATTATTTTTAGTCCTAAAATTTGCACCAAGGTCGCTGGATGACTAAGCTAAGCGACACTAGTGGCCGACACAAACACCTGGCCCATCTAGGAGTGGCACTGCAGTGTCACGCAGGATGTCCCTTCCAAAAAACCCTCCCCAATCAGCACATGACGCAAAGAAAAAAAGAGGCGCAATGAGGTAGCTGACTGTGTGAGTAAGATAAGCGACCCTAGTGGCCGACACAAACACCGGGCCCATTTAGGAGTGGCACTGCAGTGTCACGCAGGATGTCCCTTCCAAAAAACCCTCCCCAATCAGCACATGACGCAAAGAAAAAAAGAGGCGCAATGAGGTAGCTGACTGTGTGAGTAAGATTAGCGACCCTAGTGGCCGACACAAACACCGGGCCCATTTAGGAGTGGCACTGCAGTGTCACGCAGGATGTCCCTTCCAAAAAACCCTCCCCAATCAGCACATGACGTAAAGAAAAAAAGAGGCGCAATGAGGTAGCTGACTGTGTGAGTAAGATTAGCGACCCTAGTGGCCGAAACAAACACCGGGCCCATTTAGGAGTGGCACTGCAGTGTCACGCAGGATGTCCCTCCCAAAAAACCCTCCCCAATCAGCACATGACGCAAAGAAAAAAAGAGGCGCAATGAGGTAGCTGACTGTGTGAGTAAGATTAGCGACCCTAGTGGCCGACACAAACACCGGGCCCATTTAGGAGTGGCACTGCAGTGTCACGCAGGATGTCCCTTCCAAAAAACCCTCCCCAATCAGCACATGACGCAAAGAAAAAAAGAGGCGCAATGAGGTAGCTGACTGTGTGAGTAAGATTAGCGACCCTAGTGGCCGACACAAACACCGGGCCCATTTAGGAGTGGCACTGCAGTGTCACGCAGGATGTCCCTTCCAAAAAACCCTCCCCAAACAGCACATGACGCAAAGAAAAATAAAAGAAAAAAGAGGTGCAAGATGGAATTGTCCTTGGGCCCTCCCACCCACCCTTATGTTGTATAAACAAAACAGGACATGCACACTTTAACCAACCCATCATTTCAGTGACAGGGTCTGCCACACGACTGTGACTGATATGACGGGTTGGTTTGGACCCCCCCCAAAAAAGAAGCAATTAATCTCTCCTTGCACAAACTGGCTCTACAGAGGCAAGATGTCCACCTCATCATCACCCTCCGATATATCACCGGGTACATCCCCCTCCTCACAGATTATCAATTCGTCCCCACTGGAATCCACCATCTCAGCTCCCTGTGTACTTTGTGGAGGCAATTGCTGCTGGTCAATGTCTCCGCGGAGGAATTGATTATAATTCATTTTAATGAACATCATCTTCTCCACATTTTCTGGATGTAACCTCGTACGCCGATTGCTGACAAGGTGAGCGGCGGCACTAAACACTCTTTCGGAGTACACACTTGTGGGAGGGCAACTTAGGTAGAATAAAGCCAGTTTGTGCAATGGCCTCCAAATTGCCTCTTTTTCCTGCCAGTATAAGTATGGACTGTGTGACGTGCCTACTTGGATGCGGTCACTCATATAATCCTCCACCATTCTTTCAATGGTGAGAGAATCATATGCAGTGACAGTAGACGACATGTCCGTAATCGTTGGCAGGTCCTTCAGTCCGGACCAGATGTCAGCATCAGCAGTCGCTCCAGACTGCCCTGCATCACCGCCAGCGGGTGGGCTCGGAATTCGTGAGCCTTTTCCTGGCACCCCCAGTTGCGGGAGAATGTGAAGGAGGAGATGTTGACAGGTCGCGTTCCGCTTGACTTGACAATTTTCTCACCAGCAGGTCTTTCAACCCCAGCAGACTTGTGTCTGCCGGAAAGAGAGATCCAAGGTAGGCTTTAAATCTAGGATCGAGCACGGTGGCCAAAATGTAGTGCTCTGATTTCAACAGATTGACCACCCGTGAATCCTTGTTAAGCGAATTAAGGGCTCCATCCACAAGTCCCACATGCCTAGCGGAATCGCTCCGTGTTAGCTCCTCCTTCAATGTCTCCAGCTTCTTCTGCAAAAGCCTGATGAGGGGAATGACCTGACTCAGGCTGGCAGTGTCTGAACTGACTTCACGTGTGGCAAGTTCAAAGGGCATCAGAACCTTGCACAACGTTGAAATCATTCTCCACTGCGCTTGAGACAGGTGCATTCCACCTCCTATATCGTGCTCAATTGTATAGGCTTGAATGGCCTTTTGCTGCTCCTCCAACCTCTGAAGCATATAGAGGGTTGAATTCCACCTCGTTACCACTTCTTGCTTCAGATGATGGCAGGGCAGGTTCAGTAGTTTTTGGTGGTGCTCCAGTCTTCTGTACGTGGTGCCTGTACGCCGAAAGTGTCCCGCAATTTTTCTGGCCACCGACAGCATCTCTTGCACGCCCCTGTCGTTTTTTAAATAATTCTGCACCACCAAATTCAAGGTAAGTGCAAAACATGGGACGTGCTGGAATTTGCCCATATTTAATGCACACACAATATTGCTGGCGTTGTCCGATGCCACAAATCCACAGGAGAGTCCAATTGGGGTAAGCCATTCCGCGATGATCTTCCTCAGTTGCCGTAAGAGGTTTTCAGCTGTGTGCGTATTCTGGAAACCGGTGATACAAAGCGTAGCCTGCCTAGGAAAGAGTTGGCGTTTGCGAGATGCTGCTACTGGTGCCGCCGCTGCTGTTCTTGCGGCGGGAGTCCATACATCTACCCAGTGGGCTGTCACAGTCATATAGTCCTGACCCTGCCCTGCTCCACTTGTCCACATGTCCGTGGTTAAGTGGACATTGGGTACAGCTGCATTTTTTAGGACACTGGTGACTCTTTTTCTGAGGTCTGTGTAAATTTTCGGTATCGCCTGCCTAGAGAAATGGAACCTAGATGGTACCGGGGACACAGTACCTCCAACAAGTCTCTAGTTGGCTCTGCAGTAATGATGGATACCGGAACCACGGTTCTCACCACCCAGGATGCCAAGGCCTCAGTTATCCGCTTTGCAGTAGGATGACTGCTGTGATATTTCATCTTCCTCGCAAAGGACTGTTGGACAGTCAATTGCTTGGTGGAAGTAGTAAAAGTGGTCTTACGACTTCCCCTCTGGGATGACCATCGACTCCCAGCAGCAACAACAGCAGCGCCAGCAGCAGTAGGCGTTACACGCAAGGATGCATCGGAGGAATCCCAGGCAGGAGAGGACTCGTCAGAATTGCCAGTGACATTGCCTGCAGGACTATTGGCATTCCTGGGGAAGGAGGAAATTGACACTGAGGGAGTTGGTGGGGTGGTTTGCGTGAGCTTGGTTACAAGAGGAAGGGATTTACTGGTCAGTGGACTGCTTCCGCTGTCACCCAAAGTTTTTGAACTTGTCACTGACTTATTATGAATGCGCTGCAGGTGACGTATAAGGGAGGATGTTCCGAGGTGGTTAACGTCCTTACCCCTACTTATTACAGCTTGACAAAGGGAACACACGGCTTGACACCTGTTGTCCGCATTTCTGTTGAAATAGTTCCACACCGAAGAGCTGATTTTTTTGGTATTTTCACCAGGCATGTCAACGGCCATATTCCTCCCACGGACAACAGGTGTCTCCCCGGGTGCCTGACTTAAACAAACCACCTCACCATCAGAATCCACCTGGTCAATTTCCTCCCCAGCGCCAGCAACACCCATATCCTCCTCATCCTGGTGTACTTCAACACTGACATCTTCAATCTGACTATCAGGAACTGGACTGCGGGTGCTCCTTCCAGCACTTGCAGGGGGCGTGCAAATGGTGGAAGGCGCATGCTCTTCACGTCCAGTGTTGGGAAGGTCAGGCATCGCAACCGACACAATTGGACTCTCCTTGTGGATTTGGGATTTCGAAGAACGCACAGTTCTTTGCGGTGCTACTGCTTTTGCCAGCTTGAGTCTTTTCATTTTTCTAGCGAGAGGCTGAGTGCCTCCATCCTCATGTGAAGCTGAACCACTAGCCATGAACATAGGCCAGGGCCTCAGCCGTTCCTTGCCACTCCGTGTGGTAAATGGCATATTGGCAAGTTTACGCTTCTCCTCCGACAATTTTATTTTAGGTTTTGGAGTCCTTTTTTTACTGATATTTGGTGTTTTGGATTTGACATGCTCTGTACTATGACATTGGGCATCGGCCTTGGCAGACGACGTTGCTGGCATTTCATCGTCTCGGCCATGACTAGTGGCAGCAGCTTCAGCACGAGGTGGAAGTGGATCTTGATCTTTCCCTAATTTTGGAACCTCAACATTTTTGTTCTCCATATTTTAATAGGCACAACTAAAAGGCACCTCAGGTAAACAATGGAGATGGATGGATACTAGTATACAATTATGGACGGACTGCCGAGTGCCGACACAGAGGTAGCTACAGCCGTGAACTACCGTACTGTGTCTGCTGCTAATATAGACTGGTTGATAAAGAGATGTCGTAGTATGTATGTATGAAGAAGAAAGAAAAAAAAACCACGGTTAGGTGGTATACAATTATGGACGGACTGCCGAGTGCCGACACAGAGGTAGCCACAGCCGTGAACTACCGTACTGTACTGTGTCTGCTGCTAATATAGACTGTTTGATAAAGAGATGTCGTAGTATGTATGTATGAAGAAGAAAGAAAAAAAAACCACGGGTAGGTGGTATACAATTATGGACGGACTGCCGAGTGTCGACACAGAGGTAGCCACAGCCGTGAACTACCGTACTGTACTGTGTCTGCTGCTAATATAGACTGGTTGATAAAGAGATGTAGTAGTATGTATGTATAAAGAAGAAAGAAAAAAAAACCACGGGTAGGTGGTATACAATTATGGACGGACTGCCGAGTGCCGACACAGAGGTAGCCACAGCCGTGAACTACCGTACTGTACTGTGTCTGCTGCTAATATAGACTGGTTGATAAAGAGATGTCGTAGTATGTATGTATGAAGAAGAAAGAAAAAAAAACCACGGTTAGGTGGTATACAATTATGGACGGACTGCCGAGTGCCGACACAGAGGTAGCCACAGCCGTGAACTACCGTACTGTACTGTGTCTGCTGCTAATATAGACTGGTTGATAAAGAGATGTCGTAGTATGTATGTATAAAGAAGAAAGAAAAAAAAACCACGGTTAGGTGGTATACAATTATGGACGGACTGCCAAGTGCCGACACAGAGGTAGCCACAGCCGTGAACTACCGTACTGTACTGTGTCTGCTGCTAATATAGACTGGTTGATAAAGAGATGTCGTAGTATGTATGTATGAAGAAGAAAGAAAAAAAAACCACGGTTAGGTGGTATACAATTATGGACGGACTGCCGAGTGCCGACACAGAGGTAGCCACAGCCGTGAACTACCGTACTGTACTGTGTCTGCTGCTAATATAGACTGGTTGATAAAGAGATGTCGTAGTATGTATGTATAAAGAAGAAAGAAAAAAAAACCACGGTTAGGTGGTATACAATTATGGACGGACTGCCGAGTGCCGACACAGAGGTAGCCACAGCCGTGAACTACCGTACTGTACTGTGTCTGCTGCTAATATAGACTGGTTGATAAAGAGATGTAGTAGTATGTATGTATAAAGAAGAAAGAAAGAAAAACCACGGGTAGGTGGTATACAATTATGGATGGACTGCCGAGTGCCGACACAGAGGTAGCTACAGCCGTGAACTACCGTACTGTGTCTGCTGCGACTGGATGATAAATAATGATATAAAAAATATATATATATCACTACTGCAGCCGGACAGGTATATATATTATATAATGACGGACCTGCTGGACACTGTCTGTCAGCAGAATGAGTTTTTTATAGAATAAAAAAAAAAACACCACACAAGTGAAGTCACACGACGAGTATTTAACTTTTTCAGGCAATCACAATATAGTATACTACTAACTATACTGGTGGTCAGTGTGGTCAGGTCACTGGTCAGTCACACTGGCAGTGGCACTCCTGCAGCAAAAGTGTGCACTGTTTAATTTTAATATAATATGTACTCCTGGCTCCTGCTATAACCTATAACTGGCACTGCAGTGCTCCCCAGTCTCCCCCACAATTATAAGCTGTGTGAGCTGAGCACAGTCAGATATATAATATATACATAGATGATGCAGCACACTGGGCTGAGCAGTGCACACAGATATGGTATGTGACTGTCTTGTACTCCTGGCTCCTGCTATAACCTATAACTGGCACTGCAGTGCTCCCCAGTCTCCCCCACAATTATAAGCTGTGTGAGCTGAGCACAGTCAGATATATAATATATATATAGATGATGCAGACATGCAGCACACTGGGCTGAGCAGTGCACACAGATATGGTATGTGACTGAGTCACTGTGTGTACCGTTTTTTTCAGGCAGAGAACGGATATATTAAATAAAACAACTGCACTGCTGGTGGTCACTGTGGTCAGTCACTAAACTCTGCACTCTCTTCTACAGTATCAGCCTCAGGTCAATCTCTCTCTCTCTCTCCTAATCTAAATGGAGAGGACGCCAGCCACGTCCTCTCCCTATCAATCTCAATGCACGTGTGAAAATGGCGGCGACGCGCGGCTCCTTATATAGAATCCAAGTCTCGCGAGAATCCGACAGCGTCATGATGACGTTCGGGCGCGCTCGGGTTAACCGAGCAATGCGGGAAGATCCGAGTCGCTCGGACCCGTGAAAAAAAACATGAAGTTCGTGCGGGTTCGGATTCAGAGAAACCGAACCCGCTCATCTCTACGCACAACATGGCGTTCAACATAACACACGCCAACAGGCATGAACCATTGCAGCAACATGCTAAACTAAGATAACACAACATGTGTAACTAACAACTAAACTGCAGGTAAAGCACGCACTGGGACGGGCGCCCAGCATCCTCCACGGACTAGGAGAAAAGGATTTACCGATAGGTATCAAAATCCTGTTTTCTCATACGTCCTAGAGGATGCTGGGGTCCACTTCATGACTATGGAGTTTATACCAAAGCTCCAGTACGGGCAGGAGAGTGTGGATGACCCTGCAGCACCGATTGACCGAACTTGAGGTCTTCATCGGCCAAGGTGTCAAACTTGTAGAATTTTGCAAATGTGTTTGACCCCGACCAAGTAGCTGCTCGGCAAAGTTGCAATGCCGAGACCCCCCGGGCAGCCGCCCAGGATGAGCCCACCTTCCTGGTGGAATGGGCCTTCACCGACATCGGTAGCGGCAATCCACCCGTAGTATGAGCGTGCTGAATCGTACTTCTGATCCAACGCGCAATAGTCTGCTTGGAAACAGGACACCCAATCTTGTTGGGAGCATACAGGACAAACAATGACTCTGTTTTCCATATACGAGCTGTTCTAGTGACATCAATTTTCAAAGCCCTAACCACGTCTAGAGACTTTGACTCAGTGAACATGTCAGTAACTACTGGCACCACAATAGGCTGGTTTATGTGAAAAGAAGAATCCACCTTTGGAAGAAAATGTTGACGAGTTCGCAACTCTGCCCTATCTTCATGGAAGATTAGGTAAGGGCTCTTGTGAGACAAGGCCCCCAACTCAGACACCCGCCATGCGGATGCCAAAGCCAAAAGCATCACCACTTTCCAAGTGAGAAACTTCAACTCTATCTCTTGTAGAGGCTAAAACCAGTCCAATTGGAGGAACTGCAACACCACATTAAGGTCCCATGGTGCCACTGGAGGCACAAATGGAGGCTGGATGTGCAGAACCCCTTTCTGAACCTCTGGAAGAGAGGCCAATTGTTTCTGGAAGAACACCGACAAGGCCGAAATCTGGACCTTGATTGATCCCAATCTGAGGCCCGCCTCCACACCAGCCTGTAGAAAATGGAGAAAACGTCCCAAGTGAAACTCTTCCATAGGCGCCTTCTTGGATTCACACCAAGATACATACTTTCTCCAAATACGGTGGTAATGTTTCGACGTTACTCCCTTCCTTGTCTGAATAAGAGTGGGGATGACTTCCTTGGATATACCCTTTCGGGCTAGGATCCGACGCTCAACAGCCATACCGTCAAACGTAGCCGCGGTAAGTCTTGATACACGCACGGCCCCTGCTGTAGTAGGTCCTCGCGAAGAGGAAGAGGCCGAGGATTTTCTAGGAGCAACTCCTCAAGATCCGGGTACCATGCCCTCCTTGGCCAGTCTGACTGAGTCACTGTGTGTACCGTTTTTTTCAGGCAGAGAACGGATATATTAAATAAAACAACTGCACTGCTGGTGGTCACTGTGGTCAGTCACTAAACTCTGCACTCTCTTCTACAGTATCAGCCTCAGGTCAATCTCTCTCTCTCTCTCCTAATCTAAATGGAGAGGACGCCAGCCACGTCCTCTCCCTATCAATCTCAATGCACGTGTGAAAATGGCGGCGACGCGCGGCTCCTTATATAGAATCCGAGTCTCGCGAGAATCCGACAGCGTCATGATGACGTTCGGGCGCGCTCGGGTTAACCGAGCAAGGCGGGAAGATCCGAGTCGCTCGGACCCGTGAAAAAAAACATGAAGTTCGTGCGGGTTCGGATTCAGAGAAACCGAACCCGCTCATCTCTACGCACAACATGGCGTTCAACATAACACACGCCAACAGGCATGAACCATTGCAGCAACATGCTAAACTAAGATAACACAACATGTGTAACTAACAACTAAACTGCAGGTAAAGCACGCACTGGGACGGGCGCCCAGCATCCTCCACGGACTAGGAGAAAAGGATTTACCGATAGGTATCAAAATCCTGTTTTCTCATACGTCCTAGAGGATGCTGGGGTCCACTTCATGACTATGGGGTTTATACCAAAGCTCCAGTACGGGCAGGAGAGTGTGGATGACCCTGCAGCACCGATTGACCGAACTTGAGGTCTTCATCGGCCAAGGTGTCAAACTTGTAGAATTTTGCAAATGTGTTTGACCCCGACCAAGTAGCTGCTCGGCAAAGTTGCAATGCCGAGACCCCCCGGGCAGCCGCCCAGGATGAGCCCACCTTCCTGGTGGAATGGGCCTTCACCGACATCGGTAGCGGCAATCCACCCGTAGTATGAGCGTGCTGAATCGTACTTCTGATCCAACGCGCAATAGTCTGCTTGGAAACAGGACACCCAATCTTGTTGGGAGCATACAGGACAAACAATGACTCTGTTTTCCATATACGAGCTGTTCTAGTGACATCAATTTTCAAAGCCCTAACCACGTCTAGAGACTTTGACTCAGTGAACATGTCAGTAACTACTGGCACCACAATAGGCTGGTTTATGTGAAAAGAAGAATCCACCTTTGGAAGAAAATGTTGACGAGTTCGCAACTCTGCCCTATCTTCATGGAAGATTAGGTAAGGGCTCTTGTGAGACAAGGCCCCCAACTCAGACACCCGCCATGCGGATGCCAAAGCCAAAAGCATCACCACTTTCCAAGTGAGAAACTTCAACTCTATCTCTTGTAGAGGCTAAAACCAGTCCAATTGGAGGAACTGCAACACCACATTAAGGTCCCATGGTGCCACTGGAGGCACAAATGGAGGCTGGATGTGCAGAACCCCTTTCTGAACCTCTGGAAGAGAGGCCAATTGTTTCTGGAAGAACACCGACAAGGCCGAAATCTGGACCTTGATTGATCCCAATCTGAGGCCCGCCTCCACACCAGCCTGTAGAAAATGGAGAAAACGTCCCAAGTGAAACTCTTCCATAGGCGCCTTCTTGGATTCACACCAAGATACATACTTTCTCCAAATACGGTGGTAATGTTTCGACGTTACTCCCTTCCTTGTCTGAATAAGAGTGGGGATGACTTCCTTGGATATACCCTTTCGGGCTAGGATCCGACGCTCAACAGCCATACCGTCAAACGTAGCCGCGGTAAGTCTTGATACACGCACGGCCCCTGCTGTAGTAGGTCCTCGCGAAGAGGAAGAGGCCGAGGATTTTCTAGGAGCAACTCCTCAAGATCCGGGTACCATGCCCTCCTTGGCCAGTCTGACTGAGTCACTGTGTGTACCGTTTTTTTCAGGCAGAGAACGGATATATTAAATAAAACAACTGCACTGCTGGTGGTCACTGTGGTCAGTCACTAAACTCTGCACTCTCTTCTACAGTATCAGCCTCAGGTCAATCTCTCTCTCTCTCTCCTAATCTAAATGGAGAGGACGCCAGCCACGTCCTCTCCCTATCAATCTCAATGCACGTGTGAAAATGGCGGCGACGCGCGGCTCCTTATATAGAATCCGAGTCTCGCGAGAATCCGACAGCGTCATGATGACGTTCGGGCGCGCTCGGGTTAACCGAGCAAGGCGGGAAGATCCGAGTCGCTCGGACCCGTGAAAAAAAACATGAAGTTCGTGCGGGTTCGGATTCAGAGAAACCGAACCCGCTCATCTCTACGCACAACATGGCGTTCAACATAACACACGCCAACAGGCATGAACCATTGCAGCAACATGCTAAACTAAGATAACACAACATGTGTAACTAACAACTAAACTGCAGGTAAAGCACGCACTGGGACGGGCGCCCAGCATCCTCCACGGACTAGGAGAAAAGGATTTACCGATAGGTATCAAAATCCTGTTTTCTCATACGTCCTAGAGGATGCTGGGGTCCACTTCATGACTATGGGGTTTATACCAAAGCTCCAGTACGGGCAGGAGAGTGTGGATGACCCTGCAGCACTGATTGACCGAACTTGAGGTCTTCATCGGCCAAGGTGTCAAACTTGTAGAATTTTGCAAATGTGTTTGACCCCGACCAAGTAGCTGCTCGGCAAAGTTGCAATGCCGAGACCCCCCGGGCAGCCGCCCAGGATGAGCCCACCTTCCTGGTGGAATGGGCCTTCACCGACATCGGTAGCGGCAATCCACCCGTAGTATGAGCGTGCTGAATCGTACTTCTGATCCAACGCGCAATAGTCTGCTTGGAAACAGGACACCCAATCTTGTTGGGAGCATACAGGACAAACAATGACTCTGTTTTCCATATACGAGCTGTTCTAGTGACATCAATTTTCAAAGCCCTAACCACGTCTAGAGACTTTGACTCAGTGAACATGTCAGTAACTACTGGCACCACAATAGGCTGGTTTATGTGAAAAGAAGAATCCACCTTTGGAAGAAAATGTTGACGAGTTCGCAACTCTGCCCTATCTTCATGGAAGATTAGGTAAGGGCTCTTGTGAGACAAGGCCCCCAACTCAGACACCCGCCATGCGGATGCCAAAGCCAAAAGCATCACCACTTTCCAAGTGAGAAACTTCAACTCTATCTCTTGTAGAGGCTAAAACCAGTCCAATTGGAGGAACTGCAACACCACATTAAGGTCCCATGGTGCCACTGGAGGCACAAATGGAGGCTGGATGTGCAGAACCCCTTTCTGAACCTCTGGAAGAGAGGCCAATTGTTTCTGGAAGAACACCGACAAGGCCGAAATCTGGACCTTGATTGATCCCAATCTGAGGCCCGCCTCCACACCAGCCTGTAGAAAATGGAGAAAACGTCCCAAGTGAAACTCTTCCATAGGCGCCTTCTTGGATTCACACCAAGATACATACTTTCTCCAAATACGGTGGTAATGTTTCGACGTTACTCCCTTCCTTGTCTGAATAAGAGTGGGGATGACTTCCTTGGATATACCCTTTCGGGCTAGGATCCGACGCTCAACAGCCATACCGTCAAACGTAGCCGCGGTAAGTCTTGATACACGCACGGCCCCTGCTGTAGTAGGTCCTCGCGAAGAGGAAGAGGCCGAGGATTTTCTAGGAGCAACTCCTCAAGATCCGGGTACCATGCCCTCCTTGGCCAGTCTGGGGCAATGAAGAATGCTCTAACTCTTGTTCTTCTTATGATCCTGAGCACTTTTGGGATCAGCGGAAGTGGAGGGAAGACATACACTGACGGGAAAACCCACTGGGCCACTAACGCATCCACCGCCATCGCTTGAGGGTCTCTCGACCTGGAACAGTATCTCTGAAGCTTCTTGTTGAGACAAGATACCATCATGTCTACTTGAAGAAATCCCCAAAGACTTGTCACCTCTTTGAAGACTTCTTGGTGGAGGCCCCACTCTCCTGGATTGAGGTCGTGTCTGCTGAGGAAGTCTGCTTCCCAGTTGTCTACTCCCGGAATGAATATTGCCGACAGAGCTTTTAGATGTCTTTCTGCCCAGAGGAGGATCTTCGTCACCTCTACCATTGCCGCTCTGCTTTTCATTCTGCCCTGCCTGTTTATGTATGCGACTGCTGTTACATTGTCCGACTGGATCTGCACGGGATGATCTTGAAGAAGATGTACCGCTTGTTGAAGGCCGTTGTAAATGGCTCTCAGTTCCAGCACGTTTATGTGAAGGCAGGCTTCCTGACTTGACCATCATCCTTGGAAGCTTTCTCCTTGAGTGACAGCTCCCCAGCCTCGGAGACTTGCATCCGTGGTTACCAGGAGCCAGTCCTGGATCCTGAATCTGCGTCCCTCTAGTAGGTGAGAGTTGTGTAGCCACCACAGGAGCGAAATCCTGTTTTTTGTCGACAGGATTATCTTTCGGTGCACGTGTAGGTGGGAACCCGACCACTTGTCCAACAGGTCACACTGGAATACCCTGGCATGGAACCTGCCAAATTGTATGGCCTCGTAGGCCGCCACCATCTTCCCCAACAACCGAATGCACTGATGGATCGACACCCTGGATGGTTTCAATATCTGTTTTACCAGTTTCTGGATTTCCAGAGCCTTTTCCACCGGAAGAAATACTCTCTGAACTTCTATGTCCAGGATCATCCCGAGAAAAGACAACCTTGTCGTCGGTTCCAACTGTGACTTTGGATAATTTCTGATCCAACCGTGTTGTTGGAGTATCGACAGGGAGAGTGTGATGTTTTGTAACAACTGCTCCCTGGATCTCGCCTTTATCAGGAGATCGTCCAGATAAGGAATTATATTGACTCCTTTTTGACGCAGGAGAAACATCATCTCCACCATCACCTTGGTGAATACCCTTGATGCCATGGAGAGACCGAAAGGCAACGTCTGGAATTGGTAGTGGCAATCCTGAACCGCAAATCTCAGATAGGCCTGGTGAGGAGGGTAAATGGGAACATGCAGGTAAGCATCCTATATGTCTACAGACACCATGTAGTCCCCCTCCTCCAGACTGGAAATCACTGCTCTCAGTGATTCCATTTTAAACTTGAAACGTTTCAAGTAGAAATTCAGATTTTTCAGGTTTAGGATCGGTCTGACCGAGCCGCCCGGCTTCGGAACTACAAAGAGGCTTGAATAAAACCCCTCCCCTTGTTGTGACACAGGTACCAGGACTATGACCTGATCCTGACATAATTTTTGGATTGCCGCTGTTACTGCTTCCCTGTCTGGAGGAGAAGCTGTCGACTAATATACAAAGAGAAAAGACAACTCCTTTTTATGGGGCACTCTTACTATTACTATCTATAATAGTAAGAGTGCCCCATAAAAAGGAGTTGTCTTTTCTCTTTGTATAATAGTCGATTTGTTCTTTACAACTCAAGGGAGCACCGCCGGTTTTTCTATTTGTTAATTTAGAATTCTTTTTTCCCCATAAACAGTGGGCATTATTGTGAAGATATTGCTATTTTTGTATTCCGGCTCATATGTACATTATACCTATATAAGGGTAGCTCAGTGCGCTATTTCCCCCACAACCAATCCAGTGTCAGTGGAGGAGAAGCTGGCAAGGTCGATTTGAAAAATCGGCATGGGGTAACGTCTTGAAACTCCAGCTTGTATCCATGGGATACAATTTGCAACAACCAGGGATCCAGGCCAGACAGAATCCAACCTTGGCTGAACAGCTTGAGACGTGCCCCCACCCGAGCGGCCTCCCGCAAGGGAGCCCCAGCGTCGTGCTGAAGATTTGGCAGAAGTAGGGGTAGACTTCTGCTCCTGGGAATTTGAAGCCGCTGTGGACTTCTTTCCCTTTCCCCTTCCCCTACCAGCAAAGAAGGGGGAACCTCTCGCTTTTTTGTATTTATTGGGGCGAAAGAACTGCATGTGTGGGTGATAGGTCTTCTTTGCCGGTGCAGGCGCAGAGGGCAAAAATGTCGACTTACCTGCGGTAGCCGCTGAGACTAACGCATCCAGTCCATTGCCAAATAAGGCCTCACCTTTATATGGGAGAGCCTCCATATTTCTTTTGGAATCTGCATCCGCGTTCAACTGGCGAATCCACAACGCCAGCCGAGCCGATACTGCCATGGTAGCGGCTTGTGAACTCAAGAGTCCAATATCTTTCATCGCTTCTAGCATGTATGCGGCAACGTCTTTGATATTCCCTAACTTAAGGAGTATCTCATCTTTATCAATCGTGTCAATATCTGATGACACGCTTTTCAACCATTTTTCAATAGCGCGGCTCACCCACGCGCAAGCAATTGTGGGCCTGAGCAGCGTACCATTGGCAACATAAATGGATAATGTAGTCTCCATTTTGCGGTCTGCTGGCTCCTTTAGCGAAGCCGTGCCAGGTGCAGGGAGAATTACCTTCTTTGTCAACCTGGACAGTGCACTGTCTAACACAGGTGGTGACTCCCATTTTTTCCTGTCCTCTGCTGGGAAAGGATAAGCTATTTGAATCCTCTTGGGAATACGAAATTTCTTATCAGAAATGTATTACCCACATCCCTTCAAAGAGAGTGTTTAGCTCATGGGAAGGAGGGAAAGTAACTTTGGAATTCTTTTCTTTATAGAAATACGCCTTCTCCTGAGGTACAGGAGTGGCCTACGTGACTTCCAGAACTTCCCCTATAGCTATAATCATATATTGTATATTTTTTGCCAATTTATGATCTATTTCTCTGGAGTCACTATCGTCGACACAAGAATCAGTGTCTGTGTCGGCAGGGTCGGCTCCAGGCCTACTAGCACCCTGAGCGAGAAAATGTAAAAGCGCCCCCCAACCCCTATGCGCTTCGGGGAAAGTGGGCGTGGCCTCTAGGAAAGTGGGCGTGGCCTCATAACTTCATATTATCAAACTATAAATAAATATATTTTCACACCCCCTCTACGCACACAATTAGCAGCCTTACACAGAACAGCCACAGTAGTGTTCCTTACACACAATGTCCCCAGTATAGTGCCAGATACACATAATGTGCAGTGCCAGATAGACATGATATGCCCCCCAGCAGTGCCAGCTACACATGACATGCCCCGCAGCAGTGCCAGCTACACATGACATGCCCCGCAGCAGTGCCAGCTACACATGACATGCCCCGCAGCAGTGCCAGCTACACATGACATGTGCCCCAGCAGTGCCAGCTACACATGATAGTGTTCACGTTTTAGGGCAGGATGCTGATCACAAGGAGGGCACATTTTTAAGTTAGGAGGGCAAAATGATGTACATACTGTAATGCTTGGTGCTTCTACACCCCCATGTAGATGCAGGGACTGCGCGCCGAAGGCGCGCTGCAAAAATGTAGGGGCGTTGCTTTGTGGGGAAGGTGCGTGACCACATAATAGTGGCAATTCGCATTACACCACACAGTAGTGCAGCTAATACACATTGCACCAGGTAGAACCTCCTAGACACTTTGCGCCAGGCAGAGCACGTTAGACACTTTGCGCCAGGTAGAGCACTGAGACACATTGCCTAGCCACAAACGCCTAGTGGGAACACTACATGATATACCCCCCAGCAGTGCCAGCTACACGTGACATGCCCCCCAGCAGTGCCAGCTACACGTGACATGCCCCCCAGCAGTGCCAGATACATAAATGGCCACACAGTGTAGATATGCCCCCACAGTGCCAGATACATAAATGCCCCCACAATGCCAGATACATAAGTGCCCCCACAGTGCCAGATACATAAATGACCCCACAGTGCCAGATACATAAGTGCCCCCACAGTGCCAGATACATCAATGACCCCACAGTGCCAGATACATAAATGCCCCCAGTGCCAGAAACATAAATGTCCCCACAGTGCAGATATGCCCCCACAGTGCCAGATACATAAATGCCCCCAGTGCCAGAAATATAAATGCCCCCACAGTGCAGATATGCCCCCACAGTGCCAGATACATAAATGACCCCCGTGCCACAAAACATAAATGCCCCCACAGTGTAGATATGCCCCCACAGTGCCAGATACATAAATGCCCCCACAGTGCAGATATGCCCCCACAGTGCCAGATACATAAATGCCCCCAGTGCCAGAAACATAAATGCCCCCACAGTGCAGATATGCCCCAACAGTGCCAGATACATAAATGCCCCCACAGTGCCAGAAACATAAATGCCCCCACAGTGCAGATATGTCCCTACAGTGCCGGATACATAAATGCCCCCGTGCCACAAAACATAAATGCCCCCACAGTGCAGATATGCCCCCACAGTGCAAGATAAATAAATGCCCCCAGTGCCACAAAACATAAATGCCCCCACAGTGCAGATATGCCCCCACAGTGCCAGATACATAAATGCCCCCAGTGCCAGAAACATAAATGCCCCCACAGTGCAGATATGCCCCCACAGTGCCAGATACATAAATGCCCCCAGTGCCAGAAACATAAATGCCCCCACAGTGCAGATATGCACCCACAGTGCCAGATACATAAATGCCCCCAGTGCCAGAAACATTAATGCCCCCACAGTGCAGATATGCCCCCACAGTGCCAGATACATAAATGCCCCCCAGTGCCAGAAACATAAATGCCCCCAGTGCCAGAAACATAAATGCCCCCACAGTGCAGATATGCCCCCACAGTGCCAGATACATAAATGCCCCCAGTGCCAGAAACATAAATGATCCCACAGTGCAGATATGCCCCCACAGTGCCAGAAACATAAACACCCTCACAGTGCAGCTATGACCCCCACAGTGCCAGATATTCACTTACATCTGCGGTGCTGGGAGCCAGCTGCGGTGCTGGGAGCCGGGAGGGGGAGTACTGCTGTGGGCGCTGGCGGCCGGGCGGGCGGACGGATGAAAACTTATGTATGCGCACTATGCGCGCTGCGCAGCGCCGGCGTCTAACTTCAGATGCCGGCGCCGCACAGCACGCTGCATAGCGTGCACACAAGCGGCCAGAGCCGGGACACTGAAGGCTGGCTCCAGGCAGGAATATGGCGGCGGCAGCGTGCAGCGCCCATTAAGGGTGGCGCCCCGCGCGGCCGCTCTATTCGAACATGCCTGGAGCCGGCCCTGTGTGTCGGTATCAGTATTCACAATATTCGCAAATGGTCTCTTATGTGACCCAGAGGGGTCGCCTGCAAATGGAAGAACAGAGCCCTGAAAAATCACATCTTCCGCAGATTTTCTCCAGCACTCAGAATGAGATTCAGACTTATCTAATCTCCTATTGATATGATGCATACTATCACGTATTTCTTTCACCCATGCAGGCTGTTGGTATGTCGGTAGCGCCACCACATTACCACTCTGTGTCCCTAAAATGGCTTCCTCCGGGGAGGAACTCCCTGCCTCAGACATGTCACACACGTGTACAACACCCACACAGACACACTGGGACTTAGAGGGGACAGACCCACAGTAAAATCTGTCAGAGGGACACAGTTTAGGAGCAGCCAGTTCACAACCCCAGCACCAGTATCTAATGCCTGTGAACACAGAATGCCCACAGACAAGCAGCGCTTTTTACACAGTAATTCATACTTGTAATGCACCAAAAACGCATGTTCCCCCCCTTATTTTCACCCTGATATTTGTAGTCAGAAGTGGAGGAAAGGACCAGCGTTGTCTCTGCAGCCTGAGGAGAGAGAGAAAATGGCGCTGAGCAGTGTGCTGGCTGCCTGAGGAAGAAGCTCCGCCCCCGCAATGGCGCGTTTTTCACGCAGTAATCTTTTCTAATATTTATACTGGTGGGGGTAGGGCTGTGCCAGAGGCATCTTATGCCCCCTTTTTGACAGTTTATAGGTATTTTTGGTGCCCAGGGCGCCCCCCCCCCCCCCCCCGTGTCCTGCACCCTGCAGTGCCTGTGTGTGTGGGCAGCAATGGCGCGCTGCGCTCCCGCCAGCCGCGCTATACCTCAGCCGTCACTTTTCTTGATAGAAGATCTGTCTTCTTCTCACCTACCTTCTGACTTCTGGCTCTGCGAGGGGGGTGACGGCGTGCTGTGGGAGTGAGCATCTAGACACGGCTGGCGTTCAGTACCCTTCAGGAGCTAATGGTGTCCTGTCAGCCAGAAGAAGAGCCATCAAACTCTTCAGGAAGTTGGTTCCTACTTCTGCCCCCTCAGTCCCACGAAGCAAGGAGTCTGTTGCCAGCAGTTCTCCCTGAAAATAAAAAACCTAACATAAGTCTTTTCAGAGAAACTCAGTAGAGCTCCTCAGAGTGCACCCAGTCTGCCTGGGCACATTTCTAAATGAGGTCTGGAGGAGGGGCATAGAGGGAGGAGCCAGTTCACACCCATTGAAAAGTCTTAAGAGTGCCCATGGCTCCTGCGGAACCGTCTATACCCCATGGTCATGAAGTGGACCCCAGCATCCTCTAGGACGTATGAGAAAATATATTTAACTGAGATTCAGAATGGTTCAAGCGTGGTTGTCTCTCTCTCTCTCATTACACTGCAAAGTAGTGTCCATTAGTCATATTACACAGCACAGTAGTACCCCTTATACAGAGCTGGTTGGCTCTCCCAGAATGCACGTGTCAGTAGTAGCAGTCATTCTTCTCTAATATGCTCCGCCATTGATGAGGCCACATTAGAGTGCCTCCATCAGGGCCGTAACTTGGTGTGCGCGGAGTGTGCCACCACACATAGCGCTATAGGGAAGGGGTGCTGTTGGCACCAGTTGTCAGTTATCTGTTTTAATTACTTTCACATGTAATTTACTTCCTTTTTATAGCCCAGCATCTCCTGACCGCCACTGTCTCCTTCCCCAACCGTTGCTGTAATTTGTGAAAAAATGATCAGCATTGCAGCTGAGAGGATCGGGATAAGGTCGTTAGGTCGACCCAACTTAGGTCAACACTCATTAGGTTGACCACTTAGGTCGACACGGCCGTTAGGTCGACATGTACTATGTTGACAGGTCAAAAGGTCGACATGAGTTTTTTTTTTTTACTGTTTTCGTATTTAATGATCCACGTGGACTACGATTGGAACGATAATCTGTGCCAAGCGCAGCGAGGCACCTTGATGTGAGGGGACACGGTGCACTAATTTGGGTTCACCGTCACTTTACGGAAAAAACTCATGTCGACCTTTGACCTGTCGACCTAATGCATGTCGACCTAGCGCCCATGTCAACCTAATGGCAATGTTGACCTTCAGTGGTAGACCTGATGAGTGTCGACCTAAGTTGGGTCGATCCAACGACCCATACCCAGCAGATCTATGTAGCGTGTGGCTGCAAGTGATTGATGTGTGGCTGCACAATACATAGATCTGCTCAATTGCAATGCTGATTTTTTTTATTTTAGTTTTTTACAAAGTGCATGTAGCTTCATATATTAAGAAATCTCATAGTTTTTATGCAGGAGCAAATAGATCAATGAGTAGGGTGATTGACTGGAATGCAACAGGTTATGGGTTTGAATCCTGGGTATGGCAGTATATTGAAATGTGTTATTTAATAAAGGGTATTGCAGTTGAATAACAACAAGCTCGCAAGTTATGTGTATTTGTGTTCACATTTTTTCATGCCCCTCCCACATGAGGGCATGCGCCTTATGTCCCTATTGGGAAAATGGGGCCCGTATTCTCTAACTGGCACAGGGCAACAAAAAGTCTAGTTACGGCTCTGGCCTCCATTATCTAAATCACAAGCCTTCACTTACAGTATCTATCACTGTGTTTCCATGTTCTAGTTACTCTAAATACCCTTCTGTTACTATTTGTCCATTATGTGCTCACTACACACAGTGCACCTCCTATCTATACTGTCTGACCAATGGTTGGTTGGTATGTAGACAGGGCCGTCTTTTCGTATGGGCTCAATGGGCTCTTGCCCAAGGGCCCCAGGAGTAAAAGGGCCCTATGCTGATAGCTGAGGGTCCCCTCTTTCCAGGGGTACCAGATTTTTGAAAATCGGCCCTGAGGAACCGGAGATATCCGACTTCAAAGCATTGGTCCCCATCCAAGCCTGTTAATTGTTTTCTCAGCCAGATATCTTGGGTTCTGTCTGACTTAGAGTTTTTCTGAGGGTATACTCCAAAAGCTGTGACTCTCCCCTTTCAGTGGACACTGGCAGCTTGTCTCTACTATGCGCAGAACCAGAGATATTAGCCTTCAAGCAGCTGGTCCCTGCTCCAGCTCCACACACTTAATATGCAGTTTTATATTTTTGTTGGTGGATTGCTCTGGCTCCTGAAGTCTGATCCCCAAGTCCCAGTATCTCCTGAAAGGGATCTCTCTCTCTTAACGTTTTTTTAATCTTATTAAAGCTAAGAAATCTATTTCCGGGAACTGGAGATATCTGCAGTAAAGCAAGCTGCCTGACCCTTTGGAAAATGATGAATATTAAGCCCACTCCCCTATCCACCCCTCCCCTACGTATTAAACACCCCCTACCACCCTGGAAGTCATGTACCAGGGCCCCTTCATTCAGCATAATGTCCCCTTCTACAGTTTAGTGTTCTCCTTCTCGCCCCATTTGTGCAGTAAAGGAGTAATTAGCAGAAATTATTTCTCCAGGTCCTACATGCTGAGCGAAAGATAGAACCCCCTAACCCCAGCGGGACATCAAAGCTGCCGCTGATAGCACCCTCCACCCCTACCGCTGTTGGGTGGGGGTAGGGGCCCCAGTGCATTGCTGTGCCCAGGGGCCTACACTGCTGTTAAGACAGCTCTGTATGTAGACACCTGCTTATGGGGGATAGCAGGTCTGGTTTTGAAGAGGCAACTCCTGTCTCAAAACATAAATGAATGAACAATATAAAAAGAGGTCGTAGCCAATTCAAATAGGTCATACTTCCCAAATGTCCTTATTTAAGTGGCACGCTAGTAAGTTTTTTTTGGTCTTAAATGCTGGTAAGACCCCTCCCCCCCCCCCCTGCACTGGTGCAAAGGCATCGTACGGCGGCGATACTCTCACACACGGCGGGTAGCTCCCTGCTTGTGCAGCTCCTGCTCTCTGGCAGGGAGCTACTCGCCGCATCCCGGGTCGCAGCGTCTGCGTCTGACATCACGCAGCCACCGCGGACCCTCCCCAATGGTCCGGAAATTACTGCGTTGTCCGGACCGTGCCCCGCCAACGGTGTTCTAACATCGCTACCACACCCCCTACCACCCCCTTCCGCCCTGTGACCGCCGATCGCAGCCCTGAGATGCTAAAAGCTCTCAGGGTGCGCATACGCAGTGCGCCCGCTGTCTGTGCGTACACCACGAACAAAAATTGGACTGCAATCACTGCCGCTGCAGCCATGCAGTCTAAATTACCCCCACAGTGCAATACTGCATGACAATAAGGCATGTTGGAGAACACCTATGAGTTTAATATTATTCTTAGTTTTCTCGCTTTTTTTTAATGAAGAATTGCTGTCAGCTATAAAATGTAATATTATTTATATGCGGAGGGAATCCTTGAAGAGAATGGTTTTAGTGGTGCAGACTGGATGTAATAACTGAATGCCTTACATGATCTAATATGTTTCTTTAGCTGTGCATAGGAAAGACAGTTACATCGTAATACTGAAACATTATCCTTGATACTGAAGTTGTCCTTTAGCATTGATAGCTCTAATCGGACTTAGAAAGTGTCTGATTCCTAACTTCTTGTAACAGAACACACACAGCATGAATTATTTATTCATTTGATTAAAATGCTGCTTAATACCCTATGTGACATATAAAAAAATGTACATGATCCTCAGGCTAACAAAATTAATATATTGTGTCTCCCTGGGTAAGGTAGGAGGAATTAGGGAGAAGAAAAAGACTCAGAATAATAATATTTTATTACCAGTCCTAAAGTGAGATAAACACTTGTGCTAAGGGAATGGCTGTGTTTATGACTGTTTAACTCTTTGCAGGGTGTGCTCCCAATTATGCCAAGGCCACATTTACCATTTTCCAATTGTCGATTCAAATGGCCATAACTTTATTGTTCTCATTCCAAACAAATCTTTTTTTTATATCATCATATTATCCATGCTTTCAGTGGTTCCATTGTTTTACCAGTTATTAACTGTGAGCTTTAATTGACCATAATAATAATAATAATAATAATAATAGAAACATAGAATTTGACGGCAGATAAGAACCACTTGGCCCATATTTTTTTATCTCAATCCTTATTTGATCCTTATTTCTTTGTAAGGATATGTTTATTTCTATCCCATGCATGTTTAAATTGCTCTACTATCTTAGCCTCTACCACCTCAGCTGGGAGGCTAGTCCACTTGTCCACTACCCTTTCTTTCAAGTAATTTTTCCTCAAATTTCCCCTGAAACTACCTCCCTCTGGTCTCAGTGCATGTCTTGTGTCTTATTGCTAATGGTGTTTTTTATACAGTACTTTCCTCCAAAAGGGCTCAAAATGGTTTACATACTGTATACAGGAAAGGGCCATTATTGTAGTAATCGAAGATGACTTACTGTACTGTAGCACTGAAAAGAGATCACCCGCCCACCGGAGAGGTGTTACAGTAACTCACCTCTCAAGCGATCTATGTCCCATGTGTATCGCCTCAGGGACACATAATTCATATGTGACCCTAAGTAAAGGGATAATTTGGCAACCTTAGGCACAATGCATACAGTAGGCTACAATGAGCGGTATCAGCAGTTAGTGTATATATGATGCATCAACTGAATATACAAATAGGAAAGAAATTCAAATATATTATATTAAATACAAATTACCCATAGTAGTAAATTCGGACATACAGTATTGCAGAGTCAGAGAGGGCAGTAAATAGAATACAGGTTGAGTATCCCTTATCCAAAATGCTTGGGACCAGAGGTATTTTGGATATGGGATTTTTCCGTATTTTGGAATAATTGCATACCATAATGAGATATCATGGTGATGGGACCTAAGTCTAAGCACAGAATGCATTTATGTTACATATACACCTTGTACACACAGCCTGAAAGTAATTTTAGCCAATATTTTTTATAACTTTGTGCATTAAACAAAGTGTGTCTACATTCACACAATTCATTTATGTTTCATATACACCTTATATACACAGCCTGAAGGTCATTTAATACAATATTATTAATAACTTTGTGTATTAAACAAAGTTTGTGTACATTGAGCCATCAGAAAACAAAGGTTTCACTATCTCACTCTCACTCAAAAAAGTCCGTATTTCGGAATATTCCGTATTTCGGAATATTTGGATATGGGATACTCAACCTGTATAATGCTGGGTGTGGATGCTGACCAGAGGATTGGCTGCTTAAATAAGTGAGTGTGATGCAGCAGGGTAAGGGGGTAGAAGTGAGTGTGATGCAGCAGGGTAAGGGGGTAGAAGTGACTGTGATGCAGCAGGGTAAGGGGGTAGGTTGAATTGAGATCTAAAATTAGGTTGGAGGGAATACTGTAGGTACAGGCCATACTTGCCTACCTGACCCTCTCCATGAGGGAGAAAATGCTCTGTTCCTGGACTTTCCTGGTAATGTATGATTGCCATCACCTGTGGTGAGCTAGTTAATTGATAACAAAGGTGTTTCACCACAGGTGATGGCAATCATACATTACCAGAAAAGTCCAGGAACAGAGCATTTTCTCCCTCATGGAGAGGGTCAGGTAGGCAAGTATGGTGCAGGCCCAGGAGCTTTTGGTAGACTGGTGATGTGAAGGTGTCCTGGTACACTTTAGGGGATGACAGTTAGGTACGGATTAAGCGTATGGGGAGGGGGGCTGGGGCACTTAAGATGGGGGCCACTGGTGAATGGGGGGTGTATATTAGATTGTGCATACCTCCCAGCATGACCCCCCAAATGCTCTCTATCTGGACTTAATACATGATTGGCATCACCTGTTTCACCTATTGATTAGAAAGGTAATTCAACACAGACTGATTGCAACCGGAAATTAAGAGGGAAGTCCAAGTAGAGAGCATTTTGTCCCTCCTGGAATGGGTCATAGTAGGAGGTATGGATTGTTTATATTAAATGGTGTATACAGGTTGAGTATCCCATATCCAACTATTCCGAAATGCGGAATATTCCGAATTACGGAATTTTTTGAGTGAAATAGGGAAACTTTTGTTTTCTGATGGCTCAATGTACACAAACTTTGTTAAATACACAAAGTTATTAAAAATATTGTATTAAATGACCTTCAGGCTGTGTGTATAAGGTATATATGAAACATAAATGAATTGTGTGAATGTACACAAAGTTTGTTTCATGCACAAAGTAATTAAAAATATTGGCTAAAATTACATTCAGGCTGTGTGTATAAGGTGTATATGAAACATAAATGTATTATTTGCTCAGACTTGGGTCCCGTCACCATGATATCTCATTATGGTATGCAATTATTCCAAAATACGGAAAAATTCGATATCCAAAATACTTCTGGTCCCAAGCATTTTGGATATGGGATACTCAACCTGTATTAGATTTAAACTAATAGTTTAAAAATGCCTGGGCATTGTTTATAGCTCCACATAATTGAGAGACAACTATTTTATAAAGTTTTCTAATAGTGGAACAAAGATAACTTATACAACCTTAAAATTAGAGATGTGCACCGGACATTTTTCAGGTTTTGTGTTTTGGTTTTGGATTCGGTTCTGCAGCCGTGTTTTGGATTCGGACGAGTTTTGGCAAAACCTCCCTGAAATGTTTTTGTCGGATTCGGGTGTTTTTTTTTCAAAAACCCCTCAAAAACATCTTAAATCATAGAATTTGCGGGTAATTTTGATCCTATAGTATTATTAACCTCAATAACCACAATTTCCACTAATTTCCAGTCTATTCTGAACACCACACACCTCACAATACTATTTTTAGTCCTAAAATTTGCACTGAGGTCGCTGGATGACTAAGCAAAGTGACCCAAGAGGGCGGTACAAACACATGGCCCATCTAGGAGTGGCACTGCAGTGTCAGACAGGATGGCACTTCAAAAAAATAGTCCCCAAACAGCACATGATGCAAAGAAAAAAAGAGGCGCACCAAGGTCGCTGTGTGACTAAGCTAAGCGACACAAGTGGCCGACACAAACACCTGGCCCATCTAGGAGTGGCACTGCAATGTCAGACAGGATGGCACTTCAAAAAAATAGTCCCCAAACAGCACATGATGCAAAGAAAAGATAAAAAGAGGTGCACTGTGGTCGCTGGACGGCTAAGCTAAGCGACACAAACACCTCAATATCACAGGATTTATTCGTTCTTCTAATCAATGGTATTATTGGTCCAAATCACTGGAAGAAAATGACAAAATCACAGGAATTATTCGTTCTAAATTAGAACGAATAATTCCTGTGATTTTGTCATTTTCTTCCAGTGATTTGGACCAATAATACCATTGATTAGAACTTCTAATCAATGGTATTATTGGTCCAAATCACTGGAAGAAAATGACAAAATCACTGGAATTATTCGTTCTAATCAATGGTATAATTGGTCCAAATTACTGGAAGAAAATGACAAAATCACTGGAATTATTCGTTCTAATCAATAGTATAATTGGTCCAAATTACTGGAAGAAAATGACAAAATCACAGGAATTATTCGTTCTAATCAATGGTATTATTGGTCCAAATCACTGGAAGAAAATGACAAAATCACTGGAATTATTCATTCTAATCAATGGTATTATTGGTCCAAATCACTGGAAGAAAATGACAAAATCACAGGAATTATTCGTTCTAATCAATGGTATTATTGGTCCAAATCACTGGAAGAAAATGACAAAATCACAGAAATCATTCATTCTACTCAATGGTATTATTGGTCCAAATCACTGGAAGAAGACTGACGTTTTTGGGATTATGGAGACATAATGTTTTTGAATATAAATCCTAAAGCAGGTGGTATATTAGAGCAAAAGAGTGCAAGAGACCAGCCATGCAGTTTCTGAAATATTATGACAAAATGTTACTCTATTTCATTAGCACTCATTCCTAACTCTACTAAGTACTGTTTGGTATACTGTGTCTGGCTTCCATGAGGTAGTTGTCCATTATTTCAGCAAACAATAACTGCCATCAATTCTTAACATAAGAAAAAAAATATTTCATACAATAATCGGTGACCTAGACACAAGTATGTATGCATTTCGCAAATCAGACACTTGACTATATTTGAGGAAGACAGGGAGGAGGACGAGACATCCTCTATATGCACTCAGCGGTCATAGAACAACTGGTTGGGTGTGGGACAACATTCAACCTATGGAGTATGCTGGGACAGTGCTTTGGCCTATAATGTCTGATTTGCGATGAACATTTCACACATACATGTACCTACGTCTTTGTACACTGATGTTTGGATTCGATTGAGGTTCTGCTGGGTAGATGAAGAAGACACAAACAAATCGTGACAGTGACATATAAAATTTTCATGATCTACATATTCCTATCATTTTCTGAACATTGTTTCCATTTCTGGAACGTATGCTAGGTCTGTTTAATAATTGAACAAGGGTTATAAGTAGTGTCCTTCCTAAATAACATAAACCTTCGGAGTTCGGGGAGAGCCACTCATAAACCTTTCTTCCACATATATTAATGAGCTCTTTATCTGCAATGTGTGACTAGCCATTGTCTGATTGTTCCTGATTACCTCTGAACTCCATAACTACTAGAACTTTGATTTTTCTCTGACTTTAACAAACTGATCGGCTAATCCTGGGATCCTATAAGGAGATCACTCCTTCCTCCAGAACCAGTTCCAGTCCCACACTCGACTCCTCATAAAAAAACCTCGCAAAAATAGAATATCCTGAAAAATAAATGTTTGTCAGCGGGAAAGAGAGAAAAGAAAAATAGAACAAAACAACTCTTGTTCATAACAAATCAATTACAATGACTGGTCTTTCTGCAGTCCTTTAGTACGCTCAGGTAGTGTTCAACAGTGCAGTCTCTCAGTCTTCACGGAACAGAGTCCCTGGTGATACTTTTGCGATCTCACTCCATTTACGAGTTCCTTCTGGACTACCGACTTTCCTGCAATGGGAATCGCGGACCCAAGTCTCTCTCTCGGCTACTTTCACTGGGATAGTGCTGTCACCAAAACTTGGTATGGTCCTTCCCACCTGTCTATTAGGCAACCTGAGCGTAAGAACAATCACACAGTCTCTTGGTTCACAATCAAGACAGTTAGTATTTGGCATACCAGCAATCAACAGTTTCAAGTTCTTTTGTCAAGTTCTCAAATGCTGGCTCATCTCAATAATGTACTGTACTGTCACCTCATTGGTGTATTTCTGATCATTGTGCGGATCAATCATGACATGAGGTTGTCTTCCAAAAACAACCAAAAAAACACAAATACCAAAACAAAAACATATTTCGAAGAGGGTGATTCGTTAAGTGAAGATCTGGGAGTGGTTCCGAAGCTACATAATACTAGTGGCAGTATCTATGATCACAATAGTACAATTTCAAGCTTTGCTCCTACTTCTAGGGGTACCATTATCTACACACAAATTTCTGCACAATTTTCCTTTGCGGTAAACACAGCAGCATCCGTGGCGGCAGGAAATGCCTCTACCCAGTTTGAGAAAACATCAGTGCACACCAATACATAACAATAATTCCTAAAGGGTGTTAACTGTACGAAGTCGATTTGTATTTCCTGAAAAGATCCATCTGCAGGAGGGATATGGGATGGCTCTGTTGGTATTGCTTTACCAATATTCTTACTCAAGCAAGCAAGACAGGTCATTGCTCTCTTACCTGTATGAGAATAGAATCCTGGCGCACACCAGTAGGCTCTTATCAGCCTGCACCTACCCTCTTTTCCTAGATGAGTCAGACCGTGTGCCACCTCAGCTAGACTTGGAAGGTATGCTCTGGGGGCTACTGGCTTACCGTGTCCACCTGCCCACAGTCCTGAGGACTCCTAGCCATACCCCTTTGTCCTCCAGACTGCCTTTTCCTGTAGGGAACACAATTTTTTTGTATCTTAATTTAACTATCGTGTGTTTGCAATGTAGAGTACCATGAGCATAACTCAAAAAAAAAAAAAAATAAGAAAAAAGAAACATCTCTAGAGGAGAGAAAGAAGAAGAAAATGAAAAAGAAAATGTCAGGTTTGCCATTCACCAACAGGCATATCAGTGTCTATATAAAATTTCCCTTCACCAGTATTCCCATTCTCCACCCTTTGTGCATGACAAGGCACACTGCAGTAATACTGGTGTCATCGTGCTGTTGAGATATACTGGGTTCGGGCAGAACTCTGAAGGACCTAGGCATGTAGAGTTTGAACTGTACTTGGGTCCATGTATTGTACTACCCTGTGTGAACGCAAAAGATGAAGAGGAAACTGTAGAGAAACAGAATAGAGGTTGGTGACAGATGAGTTTGTAGAGGTGAAGAAGATTTTATAAAAATTTGACAACTGGATTGGGCACTACGGGGAAGTGATTCTCTACTTGGTCTATACCCCTAAAAAAAAAAATCTGTGTGTCTTATCTCTACTGGGACTATCCCAGCTATCAATCCAGTGTCCTGTCCATCCTAAGTTCATAGGGAACCCGGTATCTGTGAGATAATTTCCTCTACCTGTGATGGACATGCATCTAGAACAGCAGAATGCGACATTAGTTTTCAAGTTTTGTCAAAGGGTAATGTTGCATTTATTTTGTTCTTCCCATTAGCCGAATCTGTGTTTTCTATATGGCTTATGGCTTATGATTCCTTACTATATGTCCCTTGGTCCCGTCTATGTGTTTAATAATGTGGCTTGTGTTTTCTGTCTAGGGGATCTATATTGACTATGTGTCCTACTACTCCTACAATCTCTGGCAAAATGCCCTTCCTTCCTACAAGTGTAACATATTATTGACCATTAGGGATCTGGGGTTTGGACTGATGGGTCTTTCCTGTATGTGCCAGTATACTTACCGTCCTCAACCTCTCCACCTGTTGTACTCTGCGCCTAGCACTATTCTTGTGATGTTCAATAGCACACTATCTAAGATTAGCTACTGTGATCCCTTTCCAATTTTGCAAAGAAGTCTGCACCCTGACACTCAATGCCTTATTGAGCCCGTCCATTTGCACAGAGACAGCCACCTCCCATTTGCCGAATTAGTGTTTACCAGTGGTCTTATCCAGATGGAGAGTTTTCTATTACTGCAAGAGACAAAAAAAAAAAGTTTAACAAGCTTCTAGATCATGCGAAGTATTTCATTCAATCCTTCTCATCCCGTATTAAGGGTCTGTACATGGTCCAACAAACATTTCCGAGCTCATCTTGACTAGGGGCATTACTAGCAATGAATACTTCTTATATGGTAACTGAAAGAAATACCCTGGGGTTACCTTGTCTCTGTCCGCTTTCCTACTGGCAAATACTAATGTGCGGACCGTTTTTTCTCCATTTCTGACGTTACTTTCTTGATTTTTTTGTTTTATTTTTGGGTTTTACTATATATGTACACGAATGATACCATACTTACCTGTTCCACTGGTCTCAGCCACTTCCCCCACAGGCTACTGCTCTTCTTTTACCGGTTGGATACTCCTCTGGGTGCATGAGAAATGGCTGAAAACGATCAGGTCACCTTCTCCTCCTAAATAAAACTTCAACATTCATTAGTACATATATAGGTTACAATCATATTTTTCATATTTTTATTATTTCTATAGTTTGTATGCTGGCCGTAACTGCTTCCACATCTACATATGGCGGTGTACTTGCATTCTCTTTTTTTTTCTTCCTACTTGTTTATTGTTGCTACAAGTTCAAACAGTTCTTATATCTCCATTCTTGTCTTATATGACTTTGGTTAGACATACCACCTGCAATACCTTAGGATCAAACTCACCAACCCCTCTTGCTGCCACAGGTTTAAACAATTTGTATGTCTGACCCTTTGTTTTGGGGATTTAAGAAGACATATTTTACTGCTTAAGTTCTGCAATACCTCTGGTTCAAAGCTGCTCACCCTAGGAAATGGTACCCTATTTTTGTCAGTCATACATTCCCATTCAGACAAAAAGTCTTCAGCGTGTGGACCATATTTCCCACACATAATACTTTTTCCTTTAAACTTTGCTGACCCCCTGGGCCACAGCTCTTCAACCTGAACCCTGGTTAAACGTCCCTTACTTGAGCAACTGGCTCCCATAATTGTGGGCCTTTTCCCACAAACACCAAAATACTCAATATAAGGTGACAGTGAAAGTTCTCCGAGCGCTCTTCACCCGCTCACACCCACGTTGGCCAGTACTACCATACACTGTCGATAGCGAAGGCAATGTACCCAACTTAGGGCCCCTATTGACCTATATTTACTGGAAGTTTTTAGGAATAACTTACCCTTTCCAGTAAAGTATCAGTCATTGGAGATTTTCCTGAGAGAGACCAGCGAAAACTCCCTATGTGCTTTATTATACACAAATCACGCTTGCGTATGCCCTATACAGTGCTAATGACACCGCGATTTTACGCAAAAGCTCGTAAAAAGGATATCATGTTGCGCTATATATCGCACCCACAAACGCGCGGTCTAATCGCACAGCATATAGGTACTTGTTACTTATCTGCCGTACGACCACTGGAATCGAATCACAAGCTGCGAAACCTCAGCCGGAGCGTATCAAAAACTATATGGGTCACAACACAATTCACAATTCCCTACCATGCTCCTGTGTAAGTCTCCTCACGAGTTACGTATTAAACCTTATATTATCGTGAGTCAGCCGCCTCACGCCACCAAGCCTCCACTCACTCGGTGTACCACACGACGGGATCCCGAATTCCCTGGGTTCGAATATCCACTCACTCCTACATTCGCTCACGCAAATACACTTTGGTTTTTCTGTACAGAAAATTTTAATTCATTCAGATAGGCAGCTTTACCCCAGAGGCAATACAGTTTTGAAACTAAATTTTTTTATACTAATCTGCTTTTGAAATCTGTTAGTTATGTATTATTATTATTATTATTATTATTGTATTAAATGTCTACTATCCCACCTTTGAACTAAACGACACTATTGTATAATTTGTACTTAGCGCCCACATTCTTACACACTTTGCGTAAACACGCGACCGTGCGTGTCTCTTACGCTGCGTGCGCAGTCCTTTACTTTGTCCGAGACACGTGTACAAAACCCTGCGTCCACAATAAAACAAATGACACAGCTCTATAAATGTGAACAATACTAATTACTATTGCCCACTAGACACAACTTGTTCTGTATAAACTTTTATGCAGACCTTCGTTTGTGTCTTTACGTTTACTTCCTTAAAATACTGTTATTTCAAATGTACCTATATAGCAACAAATGTATCCTATTTCACACAGATCTATAATGACTCTAGCAATAATCAATAATTTAAATGATATGATTCAGATTGAATAGCTATCTTGCAGAACATACACTGATATAAATATACACATAATTATAATAATATTATATATATGTACCATTCACTGGTCTCCTATGAGACTCATTTACCCATTCAGTGCTTCTGATTTGCATATCAAAGCTATGTGCTTTTGCCTGCCTGTAAAAGTGGTTTTTCACTGCTAAGAAAAATCAGTTACACAGGTTAATTTGCACCGCAATGGCCATCCTATAGCAAATAGAGAGTTAACTAAATCCTGGGAAAGAAGAAGAAAAAAAATATATATATTTTTTTCTTTTCTTTTTTTTTTGTGTGCAATTTCTCAAACCAAGCCAAGCATTTATCTCACCATTTACTCTCACTAGGCCCAACTGAAACTGTTTGTAATTGACTATGGCATGGGTTAAATAAATGCATTAGTAACTCATAAATGGTGTTTGATGTGACCAAGGAAAGCTGATTGTTCTGAGCAGAATGAAAATCAGCTATTTAGAAAATGACCTTCCTAAGATGGCAACTGCTCCTCCCCCTTCCACATCCATGAGGATTACACAAAATGGTAGACAGGCCATGTGGTTAGTCCAAAATGGGGGACAGACCATGCGGCTTCCTTTGTCACAAAGAAATCACATTATACAAGCAACAGAAATTATTTTAGGCCTGAGTTAAAAAAAAAAACTATATCAAGGCTATGCAGCAACTTTTAAATGTACTTTAACCCTACTTAACAGATAAGGAATCCAATCTGAATCAAACACAATATGACTTATTTGAACTTTGTTTTGCAACAATAAAAATACATTTTAGCATCTTAAATATTATGAGAAACGCACCTTGAAATTTCATATCATTGGCTTACTGATATCGCAACAATACACACGGATATGATTTTCTCAGCGTCAGGATGCGTCCATCACAAGCTTATCGACCACAGCGTCGCGTTTATAATGTACAGTGCATAATTAAGACCATGATATCCCGGACTAGCCCCCATCTGTGAATGCCAAATTGCTTTCTCACAAATATTTAAAATGCCCGCTCTAATATATATTGCAGACGCCAGGCGCATCTTATTACCATATACGATAAAAGTGCGCTGTACATCGCAAAACACTGCATCCCATAAGAGAAAACAATACACCCACACATTATCTGAGTTCCAAAGCTCATTGATGTATATATTTGTTATTAAAAGGATATGGATTCAATATATATTACAATGTACAGTATACCCATAATGACATGATTACAACTCACACAGTAAGCAGTTAATACATACGGTTACATACAGTTACATACAGTTACAGTTACATGCCATTACAGTTACATGCCAGCATACAATACCATTCCCTCAATGTATTTTATATCTCTCTCACTCTCTGTAAAGTAATGCTGGGACTCCATCTTCCTCTGAGACCAAAACAGGAACTAACCTCCTGTGTGGTCAGCAGTGTGTTATCTAGTTTCTGGGGGAGGGGGCTCACTCATTCATGATGAGTCACTAGTCTCTTTGTATATGCTGAACAGGTTCAGCCTTGGGGACGTCCAAAGGGGCTGGCCTGAGCTTCCTGTCCACTGTCCTAATAAGAGTGATTTTAGCTTTTATACATTTAATCATAATTATCCGCTGCAATGTCCCACAACTTCACAACAAGCATCAAATGAATCTACACATCAATCTGGTTGCTAGAATAGTAAACATGAACGGTCTATCTTGTTTTGTTCAAATAATACACATACATGACATTACTTCATTATATATAATTTTAAATCTTCATGATGTCTGGCGCTTGATATTATTATAGTTATGTACTTTATGAAATAAGTGTCGAATCCATCTCTGTGGCATGTCCGTGTAAATGCGTGTGTTACCATATATTGCTGTGCTCGCTGCGCATATTTGCAAGTTTAGCGACTCATAATGTGTGTAGTTTGTATGTTCTCTTTATGTAATATTTTTGACTTTGACACAAGTAACTTCATATAGTTAGAATTTTCCTACGTTCTATGCAAGAGCAGATATCTCCATCAGTAAGGTGCATGCTTCCAGTGTAATAGGTTGTGGGTTCTAATCCTGGGTACGACACTTGTAAATTAATTGTCAGAGAAATAATCAGCATTGTGAGTGACTGAGCAGATCTATGTAGTGTCTGGCTGAACCCCTACATAGATCTGCCTAGTTGCAACGGTTTTGTAGCAGCTTCATATAGTTAGAATCGGCAGGCTTGCTATGCAGGAGCAAAAAAAAATATTTTTTTTACATATATATATATATATATATATAGGGGGCACCAATATTTTTCTTGCCTCCGGGCAACTGTGACAAACTTATGCCACTGCACAGAGGTGCTGTGTGATTGGGAGAGCTGCAAACAGAACAGGGCAGGCAAAGCCATGGGCTTTCCTGGGTAGTGTCTGGGAGGGGGCCTTAAGTGAACCTGGTTATGGGAGTGTTGTGGGCGTGGCAGTAAAGCGTCTGTGTTCTCACACACATATCCGTCCCAACAGAAGCCATGTTTGACAGAGACACTGAAGATGGTGGATCCGATGGTGCGCTGACGGTGGACTATCTGGAACAACTGCATACAGGGATGCAGAAAATGTGCATCTCAGTGCCTGCACTCTCTCCGGCATACACTATTGCACAAGGGGAATCCTGACACTAGCATTTGCAAATGATCTCACTCGTAACTCACCTCTGAACTGGGCTCTATATTAGTGATGAGCGGGTTCGGTTCCTCGGAAACCGAACCCCCCCGAACTTCACCCATTTTACACGGGTCCGAGTCATACTCGGATTCTCCCGTATGGCTCGGTTAACCCGAGCGCGCCCGAACGTCATCATCCCGCTGTCGGATTCTCGCGAGATTCGGATTCTATATAAGCAGCCGCGCGTCGCCGCCATTTTCACTCGTGCATTGGAAATGTTAGGGAGAGGACGTGGCTGGCGTCCTCTCCGTTTATTCATTGTTGAGTTGATGCAAATATTTGTGCTTGCTTATATCATTGTGGGGACTGAGCAGCAGCTTTATATTAATATAGGAGGAGTACAGTGCAGAGTTTTGCTGATCAGTGACCACCAGTTTTATCCGTTCTCTGCATGAAAAATTTGCTCCTTATCTGTGCTCAGTGTGCTGCATATATCTGTGCTCACACTGCTTAATTGTGGGGACTGGGGAGCAGCTGTATTATATAGGAGGAGTACAGTGCAGAGTTTTGCTGACAGTGACCACCAGTATACGTTGTCTGCCTGAAAAACACTCCATATCTGTGCTCAGTGTGCTGCATATATCTGTGCTCACACTGCTTTATTGTGGGGACTGGGGACCACCAGTATAATATTATATAGGAGGAGTACAGTGCAGAGTTTTGCTGACCAGTGACCACCAGTATACGTTGTCTGCCTGAAAAACACTCCATATCTGTGCTGCCTTGTGTAGTATATATTAGTACAGTGCATAATTTTGCTGACCACCAGTATATAATATATAGCATTACGGTACAGTAGGCCACTGCTGTACCTACCTCTGTGTCGTCAAGTATACTATCCATCCATACCTGTGGTGCATTTCAGTTTTGCACAGTTTGCTGACCACCAGTATATAATATATAGCATTACGGTACAGTAGGCCACTGCTGTACCTACCTCTGTGTCGTCAAGTATACTATCCATCTAGATTCTATACCTGTGGTGCATTTCAGTTGTGCAGTTTGCTGACACAGTGACCACCAGTATATATAGCAGTACGGTACGGAAGGCCACTGCTGTACCTACCTCTGTGTCGTCAAGTATACTATCCATCTAGATTCTATACCTGTGGTGCATTTTAGTTTTGCAGTTTGCTGACAGTGACCACCAGTATATATAGCAGTACGGTATGGTAGGCCACTGCTGTACCTACCTCTGTGTCGTCAAGTATACGATCCATCTACATTCTATACGTGTGGTGCATTTTAGTTTTGCAGTTTGCTGACAGTGACCACCAGTATATATAGCAGTACGGTACGGAAGGCCACTGCTGTACCTACCTCTGTGTCGTCAAGTATACTATCCATCTACATTCTATACCTGTGGTGCATTTTAGTTTTGCAGTTTGCTGACAGTGACCACCAGTTTATATAGCAGTACGGTACGGAAGGCCACTGCTGTACCTACCTCTGTGTCGTCAAGTATACTATCCATCTACATTCTATACCTGTGGTGCATTTTAGTTCTGCAGTTTGCTGACAGTGACCACCAGTATATATAGCAGTACGGTACGGAAGGCCACTGCTGTACCTACCTCTGTGTCGTCAAGTATACTATCCATCCATACCTGTGGTGCATTTCAGTTTTGCACAGTTTGCTGACCACCAGTATATAATATATAGCATTACGGTACAGTAGGCCACTGCTGTACCTACCTCTGTGTTGTCAAGTATACTATCCATCTAGATTCTATACCTGTGGTGCATTTCAGTTGTGCAGTTTGCTGACACAGTGACCACCAGTATATATAGCAGTACGGTACGGAAGGCCACTGCTGTACCTACCTCTGTGTCGTCAAGTATACTATCCATCTACATTCTATACCTATGGTGCATTTTAGTTTTGCAGTTTGCTGACAGTGACCACCAGTATATATAGCAGTACGGTACGGAAGGCCACTGCTGTACCTACCTCTGTGTCATCAAGTATACTATCCATCTACATTCTATACCTGTGGTGCATTTTAGTTTTGCAGTTTGCTGACAGTGACCACCAGTATATATAGCTCTACGGTACGGAAGGCCACTGCTGTACCTACCTCTGTGTCGTCAAGTATACTATCCATCTACATTCTATACCTGTGGTGCATTTTAGTTTTGCAGTTTGCTGACAGTGACCACCAGTATATATAGCAGTACGGTACGGAAGGCCACTGCTGTACCTACCTCTGTGTCGTCAAGTATACTATCCATCTAGATTCTATACCTTTGGTGCATTTCAGTTGTACAGTTTGCTGACACAGTGACCACCAGTATATATAGCAGTATGGTACGGAAGGCCACTGCTGTACCTACCTCTGTGTCGTCAAGTATACTATCCATCTAGATTCTATACCTGTGGTGCATTTCAGTTGTGCAGTTTGCTGACACAGTGACCACCAGTATATAGAGCAGTACGGCACGGAAGGCCACTGCTGTACCTACCTCTGTGTCGTCAAGTATACTATCCATATACATTCTATACCTGTGGTGCATTTTAGTTTTTCAGTTTGCTGACAGTGACCACCAGTATATATAGCACTACGGTACGGAAGGCCACTGCTGTACCTACCTCTGTGTCGTCAAGTATACTATCCATCTACATTCTATACCTGTGGTGCATTTTAGTTTTGCAGTTTGCTGACAGTGACCACCAGTATATATAGCAGTACGGTACGGAAGGCCACTGCTGTACCTACCTCTGTGTCATCAAGTATACTATCCATCTACATTCTATACCTGTGGTGCATTTTAGTTTTGCAGTTTGCTGACAGTGACCACCAGTATATATAGCAGTACGGTACGGAAGGCCACTGCTGTACCTACCTCTGTGTCGTCAAGTATACTATCCATCTACATTCTATACCTGTAGTGCATTTCAGTTGTGCAGTTTGCTGACACAGTGACCATCAGTATATAGAGCAGTACGGTATGGAAGGCCACTGCTGTACCTACCTCTGTGTCGTCAAGTATACTATCCATCTACATTCTATATCTGTGGTGCATTTTAGTTTTGCAGTTTGCTGACAGTGACCACCAGTATATATAGCACTACGGTACGGAAGGCCACTGCTGTACCTACCTCTGTGTCGTCAAGTATACTATCCATCTACATTCTATACCTGTGGTGCATTTTAGTTTTGCAGTTTGCTGACAGTGACCACCAGTATATATAGCAGTACGGTACGGAAGGCCACTGCTGTACCTACCTCTGTGTCGTCAAGTATACTATCCATCTAGATTCTATACCTGTGGTGCATTTCAGTTGTGCAGTTTGCTGACACAGTGACCACCAGTATATATAGCAGTACGGTACGGAAGGCCACTGCTGTACCTACCTCTGTGTCGTCAAGTATACTATCCATCTACATTCTATACCTGTGGTGCATTTTAGTTTTGCAGTTTGCTGACAGTGACCACCAGTATATATAGCAGTACGGTACGGAAGGCCACTGCTGTACCTACCTCTGTGTCGTCAAGTATACTATCCATCTACATTCTATACCTGTGGTGCATTTATTTTTGCAGTTTGCTGACAGTGACCACCAGTATATATAGCAGTACGGTACGGAAGGCCACTGCTGTACCTACCTTTGTGTCGTCAAGTATACTATCCATCTACATTCTATACCTGTGGTGCATTTTAGTTTTGCAGTTTGCTGACAGTGACCACCAGTATATATAGCAGTACGGTACGGAAGGCCACTGCTGTACCTACCTCTGTGTCGTCAAGTATACTATCCATCCATACCTGTGGTGCATTTCAGTTTTGCACAGTTTGCTGACCACCAGTATATAATATATAGCATTACGGTACAGTAGGCCACTGCTCTACCTACCTCTGTGTCGTCAAGTATACTATCCATCCATACCTGTGGTGCATTTCAGTTGTGCGCAGTATATATAGTAGTAGGCCATTGTTATTGATACTGGCATATAATTCCACACATTAAAAAATGGAGAACAAAAATGTGGAGGTTAAAATAGGGAAAGATCAAGATCCACTTCCACCTCGTGCTGAAGCTGCTGCCACTAGTCATGGCCGAGACGATGAAATGCCATCAACGTCGTCTGCCAAGGCCGATGCCCAATGTCATAGTAGAGAGCATGTAAAATCCAAAAAACAAAAGTTCAGTAAAATGACCCAAAAATCAAAACTGAAAGCGTCTGATGAGAAGCGTAAACTTGCCAATATGCCATTTACGACACGGAGTGGCAAGGAACGGCTGAGGCCCTGGCCTATGTTCATGGCTAGTGGTTCAGATTCACATGAGGATGGAAGCACTCATCCTCTCGCTAGAAAAATGAAAAGACTTAAGCTGGCAAAAGCACAGCAAAGAACTGTGCGTTCTTCTAAATCACAAATCCCAAGGAGAGTCCAATTGTGTCGGTTGCGATGCCTGACCTTCCCAACACTGGACGTGAAGAGCTTGCGCCTTCCACCATTTGCACGCCCCCTGCAAGTGCTGGAAGGAGCACCCGCAGTCCAGTTCCTGATAGTCAAATTGAAGATGTCACTGTTGAAGTACACCAGGATGAGGATATGGGTGTTGCTGGTGCTGGGGAGGAAATTGACAAGGAGGATTCTGATGGTGAGGTGGTTTGTTTAAGTCAGGCACCCGGGGAGACACCTGTTGTCCGTGGGACGAATATGGCCATTGACATGCCTGGTCAAAATACAAAAAAAAATCAGCTCTTCGGTGTGGAATTATTTCAATACAAATGCGGACAACAGGTGTCAAGCCGTGTGTTGCCTTTGTCAAGCTGTAATAAGTAGGGGTAAGGACGTTAACCACCTAGGAACATCCTCCCTTATACGTCACCTGGACCGCATTCATCAGAAGTCAGTGACAAGTTCAAAAACTTTGGATGACAGCGGAAGCAGTCCACTGACCACTAAATCCCTTCCTCTTGTAACCAAGCTCCTGCAAACCACACCACCAACTCCCTCAGTGTCAATTTCCACCTTACACAGGAAAGCCAATAGTCCTGCAGGCCATGTCACTGGCAAGTATGACGAGTCCTCTCCTGCCTGGGATTCCTCCGATGCATCCTTGAGTGTAACGCCTAATGCTGCTGGCGCTGCTGTTGTTGCTGCTGGGAGTCGATCGTCATCCCAGAGGGGAAGTTGGAAGACCACTTGTACTACTTCCAGTAAGCAATTGACTGTCCAACAGTCCTTTGCGAGGAAGATGAAATATCACTGCAGTCATCCTGCTGCAAAGCGGATAACTCAGGCCTTGGCAGCCTGGGCGGTGAGAAACGTGGTTCCGGTATCCACCATTAATTCAGAGGCAACTAGATATTTGATTGAGGTACTGTGTCCTCGGTACCAAATACCATCTAGGTTCCATTTCTCTAGGCAGGCGATACCAAAAATGTACACAGACCTCAGAAAAAGAGTCACCAGTGTCCTAAAAAATGCAGTTGTACCCAATGTCCACTTAACCACGGACATGTGGACAAGTGGAGCAGGGCAGACTCAGGACTATATGACTGTGACAGCCCACTGGGTAGATGTATTGCCTCCCGCAGCAAGAACAGCAGTGGCGGCACCAGTAGCAGCATCTCGCAAACGCCAACTCGTTCCTAGGCAGGCTACGCTTTGTATCACCGCTTTCCAGAAGATGCACACAGCTGACAACCTCTTACGGAAACTGAGGAACATCATCGCAGAATGGCTTACCCCAATTGTACTCTCCTGGGGATTTGTGACATCGGACAATGCCAGCAATATTGTGCGTGCATTACATCTGGGCAAATTCCAGCACGTCCCATGTTTTGCACATACATTGAATTTGGTGGTGCAGAATTATTTCAAAAACCACAGGGGCGTGCAAGAGATGCTGTCGGTGGCCCGAAGAATTGCGGACCACTTTCGGCATTCAGCCACCGCGTACCGAAGACTGGAGCACCACCAAACATTCCTGAACCTGCCCTGCCATCATCTGAAGCAAGAGGTGGTAACGAGGTGGAATTCAACCCTCTATATGCTTCAGAGGATGGAGGAGCAGCAAAAGGCCATTCAAGCCTATACATCTGCCCACGATATAGGCAAAGGAGGGGCAATGCACCTGACTCAAGCGCAGTGGAGAATGATTTCAACGTTGTGCAAGGTTCTGCAACCCTTTGAACTTGCCACAGGTGAAGTCAGTTCAGACACTGCCAGCCTGAGTCAGGTCATTCCACTCATCAGGCTTTTGCAGAAGAAGCTGGAGACATTGAAGGAGGAGCTAAAACAGAGCGATTCCGCTAGGCATGTGGGACTTGTGGATGGAGCCCTTAATTCGCTTAACCAGGATTCACGGGTGGTCAATCTGTTGAAATCAGAGCACTACATTTTGGCCACCGTGCTCGATCCTAGATTTAAAACCTACGTTGTATCTCTCTTTCCGGCAGACACAAGTCTGCAGAGGTTCAAAGACCTGCTGGTGAGAAAATTGTCAAGTCAAGCGGAACGTGACCCGTCAACATCTCCTCCTTCACATTCTCCCGTAACTGGGGGTGCGAGGAAAAGGCTAAGAATTCCGAGCCCACCCGCTGGCGGTGATGCAGGGCAGTCTGGATCGAGTGCTGACATCTGGTCCGGATTGAAGGACCTGCCAACGATTACTGACATGTCGTCTACTGTCACTGCATATGATTCTCTCACCATTGAAAGAATGGTGGAGGATTATATGAGTGACCGCATCCAAGTAGGCACGTCAGACAGTCCGTACGTATACTGGCAGGAAAAAGAGGCAATTTGGAGGCCCTTGCACAAACTGGCTTTATTCTACCTAAGTTAGACACCCTCCAGTGTGTACTCCGAAAGAGTGTTTAGTGCAGCCGCTCACCTTGTCAGCAATCTGCGTACGAGGTTACTTCCAGAAAATGTGGAGAAGATGATGTTCATCAAAATGAATTATAATCAATTCCTCCGTGGAGACATTCACCAGCAGCAATTGCCTCCAGAAAGTACACAGGGACCTGAGATGGTGGATTCCAGTGGTGACGAATTGATAATCTTTGAGGAGGGGGATGTACACAGTGAAAGGGGTGAGGAATCGGAGGATGATGATGAGGTGGACATCTTGCCTCTGTAGAGCTAGTTTGTGCAAGGAGAGATTGATTGCTTCTTTTTTTGGTGGGGGCCCAAACCAACCAGTCATTTCAGTCACAGTCGTGTGGCAGACCCTGTCGCTGAATTGATGGGTTCGTTAAAGTGTGCATGTCCTCCTGTTTATACAACAAAAGGGTGGGTGGGAGGGCCCAAGGACAATTCCATCTTGCACCTCTTTTTTCTTTCATTTTTCTTTGCATCATGTGCTGTTTGGGGACAATTTTTTTGAAGTGCCATCCTGCCTGACACTGCAGTGCCACTCCTAGATGGGCAAGGTGTTTGTGTCAGCCACTTGTGTCGCTTAGCTTAGTCACACAGCGACCTTGGTGCGCCTCTTTTTTTCTTTGCATCATGTGCTGTTTGGGGACTATTTTTTTGAAGTGCCATCCTGCCTGACACTGCAGTGCCACTCCTAGATGGGCCAGGTGTTTGTGTCGGCCACTTGTGTCGCTTAGCTTAGTCACACAGCGACCTTGGTGCGCCTCTTTTTTTCTTTGCATCATATGCTGTTTGGGGACAATTTTTTTGAAGTGCCATCCTGCCTGACACTGCAGTGCCACTCCTAGATGGGCCAGGTGTTTGTGTCGGCCACTTGGGTCGCTTAGCTTAGTCACACAGATACCTCATTGCGCCTCTTTTTTTCTTTGCATCATGTGCTGTTTGGGGACTATTTTTTTGAAGTGCCATCCTGCCTGACACTGCAGTGCCACTCCTAGATGGGCCAGGTGTTTGTGTCGGCCACTTGTGTCGCTTAGCTTAGTCACACGGCGACCTTGGTGCGCCTCTTTTTTTCTTTGCATCATGTGCTGTTTGGGGACTATTTTTTTGAAGTGCCATCCTGCCTGACACTGCAGTGCCACTCCTAGATGGGCCAGGTGTTTGTGTCGGCCACTTGGGTCGCTTAGCTTAGTCACACAGCTACCTCATTGTGCCTCTTTTTTTCTTTGCATCATGTGCTGTTTGGGGACTATTTTTTTGAAGTTCCATCCTGCCTGACACTGCAGTGCCACTCCTAGATGGGCCAGGTGTTTGTGTCGGCCACTTGGGTCGCTTAGCTTAGTCACACAGCTACCTCATTGCGCCTCTTTTTTTCTTTGCATCATGTGCTGTTTGGGGACTATTTTTTTGAAGTGCCATCCTGCCTGACGCTGCAGTGCCACTCCTAGATGGGCCAGGTGTTTGTGTCGGTCACTTGTGTCGCTTAGTTTAGTCACACAGCGACCTTAGTGCGCCTCTTTTTTTCTTTGCATCATGTGCTGTTTGGGGACTATTTTTTTGAAGTGCCATCCTGCCTGACACTGCAGTGCCACTCCTAGATGGGCCAGATGTTTGTGTCGGCCACTTGTGTCGCTTAGCTTAGCCATCCAGCGACCTCGGTGCAAATTTTAGGACTAAAAATAATATTGTGAGGTGTTCAGAATAGACTGGAAATGAGTGGAAATTATGGTTATTGAGGTTAATAATACCATGGGATCAAAATGACCCTCAAATTCTATGATTTAGGCTGTATTTTAGGGTTTTTTGAAAAAAAACACCCGAATCCAAAACACACCCGAATCCGACAAAAAATTTTCGGTGAGGTTTTGCCAAAACGCGTCCGAATCCAAAACACGGCCGCGGAACCGAATCGAAAACCAAAACACAAAACCCGAAAAATGTCCGGTGCACATCACTACTCTATATGTGTTTTTTTCTTTAATCCAGTAACAAATACAAATGTATACTGTATATATATATATATATATATCAAGGATTGTGTGGTGAGTATTGAGGGTGACAGGAAGAGGAAGTGTGATGCATGGGAGAGGTGACAGGCAGTTTGTGAGAGGGTAACAGGGAGAGACAGTGTGATGCCAGGGAGAGGTGACAGGCAGTTGGTGGGAGGATGACAGCGAGAGGCAGTGTGACGCCAAGGAGGGGTGACAAGCAGTTGGTGGGAGGATGACAGGGAGAGGCAGTGTGATGCAAGGGAGAGGTGAAAGGCAGTGGGTGAGAGCATGACAGGGAGAGGCAGTTTGACACCAGCAAGAGGTAACAGACAGTGGGTGCGCGTGTGATAGGAGAGGCAGTGTGATGCCAGGGAGAGGTGACAGACAGTGGGTGAGAGGGAGAGGTAGTGTGACGCCAGGGAGAAGTGACAGGCAGTGGGTGAGAGGGTGACAGGGAGAGGCAATTTGACGCCAGCGACAGTTGATAAGAGAGTGACAAGGAGAGGCAGTGTAACACCATGCAGTAGGTGAGAGGGTTAAAGGGGGATGTCATGTAATGCCAGTGAGAGGTGACAGACAGTGGGTGAGGGGATGATGATGAGAGGAAGTGTGACGCCAGCAAAAGGTGATAGGAAATGGGTAAGAGGTTGACTGGGTGGCAGTGTGATGCTAGGGAGAGGTAACATGCAGTGGGTGAGAGGTTATGTGATGCCAGGTAAAAGTGACAGGTAGTTGGTGGGAGGGTGACAGGGATAGGTAGTGTGATGCCAGGGAGAAGTGACAGGCAATGAGTGAGAGAGTGACAGGGAATGGCAGTGTGATGCCATAGAGAGATAACAGGCAATGGCTGAGAGGGAGATACCATGTAACACCAGTGACAGGTGAGAGGCTGATGTGGAAAGGCAGTTTGACGCCAGTGATAGGTGACAGGCAGTGAGTGAGAGACGACAGGCAGTGGTTGATAGGATGATGGGGAGGGGCAGTGTGACACCAGGGAGAGGATACAGGCATTTGGTGAGAGAGTGACAGAGAGAGGTAGTGTGATGCCAGGTAGAGGTAACATGCAGTGGGTGAGTGGGTGAGAGGGAGAGGTTATGTGATGTCAAGGAGAAGTGACAGGCAGGTGGTGAGAGGGTGAGAGGGAGAGGTTATGTGGTGCCAAGGAGAAGTGACAGGCAGGTTCAGTATGCCGACTGTCGGGATCCCGGCGCACAGTATACCGGCGCCGGAATCCCGACAGCCGACATACTGTCCACGACCCCCCTTGAGGGAGAATAAAATAGCGTGGCGAGTGCAGCGAGCCTGCAAGGGGCTCATTTGCGTTCGCCACGCTGTCGGTATGCCGGCGGTCGGGCTCCCGGCACCGGTATGCTGGTCGCCGGGAGCCCGGCCGCCGGCAAACCATACTACACCCGGTGAAAGGGTGGCAGGGAAAGGCATTTTGACAACAGCAAGTGGTGACAGGCAGGGGGTGAGAAGGTGATGGGGAGAGGCAGTCTGACACCAGCGAAAGGTGATGGTGAGAGGGTCACAGGAACAGACCGTGCAATGCCAATGAGAGGTGACAGGCAGTGGGTGACAGGTTGACAGGGAGAGGCAGTGTGATGCCAGTGAGAGACGACAGGAAATTGGTGAGAGGGTGACGAGGAGAGGCATTGTGATGCCAGGGAGATGTGACAGGCAATGAGTGAGAGGGTGACAGTGAGTGGCACTGTGATGTCAGGGAGAGGTAACAGGCAATCAGTGAGAGGGAGAGGATATGTGTTGTAAGGTAGAACTGACAGCCAGTGGGTGAGAGGGTGATGGGGAGAGGCAGTGCAATGCCAGGGAGAGGTGACATGCAGTAGGTGAGAGGGTGACAGGGAGAGGCAGAGTGATGCCAGGAAGAGGATGACAGGTAAAGCAGTGGAAAGCCAGTGATTGGTGACAAGCATTGGGTGAGAGGATGATGAGGAGGTGCAGTGTAATGCCAGGTAGAGGTGACTGGCAGTAGGTGAGTTGATGACAGGGAGAGGCTGTGTAACGCCAGTGAGAGGTGACAGGCAGTAAGTGAAAGGGTGATGGGGAAAGGCAGTGTGCAGAGACAGGTAGTCTGCAGGGAGAGGCAGTTTGACACCAGCAAGTGGTTACAGACAGTGGGTGAAAGGGTGATGGGGAGAGGCAGACTGATGCCCGTGAAAGGTAATGGTGAGAGGGTGACAGGGAGAGACCATGTAGCACCAGTGAGAGGTGACAGGCAGTGGAGAGGAAGTGTGACACCAGTGAAAAGTGAAAGGCGGTGGGTGAGAGGTTGACAGGGAGAGTCAGTTGGACATCAGTGATTGGTGGCAAGCAGTGGGTGAGACGGTGATGGGGAGAGGCAGTGTGATGCCAGGGAGAGGTGACACGCAGTAGTTGAGAGGGTGACAGGGAGTGGCAGTGTGATGCCAGGAAGAGGTGACAGGCAGTGGGTGAGAGGGAGAGGGAGAGGTAGTGTGACACCAGGGAGAAGTGACAGGCAGTGGGTGAGAGGGTGACATGGAGAGGCAGTGTGACGCCAGCAAATGGTGACAGGCAGTTGATGAGAGCGTGACAGGGAAAGGCAGTGTGACACCAAGGAGAGGTGACAGGCAGTAGGTGAAATGGTGAGGCCATGTATTGCCAGCGAGAGGTGGCAGGCAGTGGGTGAGAGGGTGATGGGGAGAGGCAGTGTGATGCCAGTGAGAGCTGACAGGCAGTGGGTGAGAGGGTGATGGGAGAGGCAGTGTGATGCCAGGGAGAGGTGACAGCCAATTGGTGAGAGGGTGACAGGGAGAGGCTGTGTGATGCTATGAAGAGGGTGACAGGAAGAGGCAGTGTAAAGCCAGTGAGAGGTGACAGGGAGTGTAGCGCAGTGGTGACAGGCAGTGGGTGAGAAGATGACAGTTTGAGGCAGTGTGATGCCAGTGAGAGGCAACAGGCAGTCGGTGAGAGGGTAATGGGGAGAGGCAGTGTGACACCAGGGACATGTGACAGGAAATTGGTGAAAGGGTGGCAGAGAGAGGCAGTGTGATGCCAAGGGGAAGTGACAGGCAATGAGTAAGAGGGTGACAGGGAAAGGCAGTTTGACACCAGCAAGTGTTTACAGGCAGTGGGTGAGAGGATGATGGGGAGAGGCAGTGTGACACCAGGGAGAGGTGACAGGCAGTAGGTGAGAGGATAACAGATAGAGGCAGTGTAATTCCAGTGAAAGGTGACAGGCAATGAGTGAGAGGGTGACGGAGTGGCAGTATGATGCCAGGTAGAGGTGACAGGCAGTTGGTGAGACAGTGACAGAGGGAGGCAGTGTAATGCCAGGGAGAGGTGATAGACAGTGGGTGAGAGGGCGAGAGGGAAAGGCAGTGTGATGCCAGTGATAGGTGATAGGCAGTGGGTGAGATGGTTATAAAGAGTGGCAGTGTGATGCCAGGGAAAGGTGACAGACAGTGGGAGAGATGGTGACAGGGGAAGGCAGTGAGATGCCCGGGAGAAGTGACAGGCAATTGGTGAGAGGGTGACAGAGTGAGGCAATGTGATGCCAATGAGACATGACAGGCAGTGCATGAGAGGATGACAGGGAGAGCCATGTAATGCCAGCAAGAGGTGACAGGCAGTGGGTGAGAGGGTGACAGGGAGAGGGTTACAGAGAGAGGCAGGGTAACACCAGCAGGAGGTGAGATGCAGTAGGTGAGAGGGTAACAGGGAGAAGCAGTGTGACGCCAAGGAGAGGTGACAGGCAGTTAGTGATGGGGAGAGATAGTGTGATGACAGGGAGAGGCAGTGGAAAGCCAGTGAAAGTGACAGGGAGTGTAGCGCAGTGGTGACAGGCAGTGGGTGAGAGGGTGACAGGTTGAGGCAGTGTGATGCCAGTGAGAGGCAACAGGCAGTGGATGAGGGGTTAATGGGGAGAGGCAGTGTGACCCCAGGGAGAGGTGAAAGGAAATTGGTGAGATGGTGACAGGGAGAGGCAGTGTGATGCCAGGGACAAGTAACAGGCAATGAGTAAGAGGGTGAGAGGACCTGGAAGCCATGGTCGCCAGTCAGAGCAATCAGGAGAATAAAGGCAGAAGCTGGGAGGAGAGGGGATTGTGGACCTTCCTCTACTTCTGGCCGAATCATCACAGTACTGACAGCAGCTCAGCCTCAGCTGCTGCTTGCCTGCTGTGCATTATTACTGGCGAGCAGGTTCGGGAGGCGGCATAATGAGTCAGTGTGACTCATTGTAATGCCATCGGCTGAGGGCCCATTCACTGCGGTGGGCTCCAGTGCATTGCACAGGCTGCATCGCCACTAGATCTGCCACTGCTGTGATTCGTAACACACCACCATCGGCGTACCATCGCCACTTTCTCTAGCTCTATGGCAGGTGCAGATTCTCCATCCAAGTATGGTATTGTAGCTGCCACTGTGAGTTTTGGTACTGACAAACCCATTACATTCCCATTGGCCACCTCCCAATTACCGCCCATTTCTGATACCGTCTGACCTGATGGCAGCAGCCCATCTGTGTAACACATGCATCATAAGGGTTTCTGAATTTCTCAGCAAAGTAGCAAATAATCACTCAACTACGTGAACATCTGATTGCATGCGGCTCTGAATCAGGCCTCAAATGTCCTGCCCCACACTTTCCAAGCTTGTCATACTATATCATCGCACATAGGCCCTCATTCCGAGTTGTTCGCTCGCAAGCGGATTTTAGCAGATTTGCTCATGCTAAGCCGCCGCCTACTGGGAGTGAATCTTAGCATCTTAAAATTGCGAACGATGTATTCGCAATATTGCGATTACACACCTCGTAGCAGTTTCTGAGTAGCTCCAGACTTACTCGGCATCTGCGATCAGTTCACTGCTTGTCGTTCCTGGTTTGACGTCACAAACACACCCAGCGTTCGCCCAGACACTCCTCCGTTTCTCCGGCCACTCCTGCGTTTTTTCCGGAAACGGTAGCGTTTTTTCCCACACGCCCATAAAACGGCCTGTTTCCGCCCAGTAACACCCATTTCCTGTCAATCACATTACGATTAAAATTACTAAGTGCATAGCAAATTTACTTGGCGCAGTCGCAGTGCGAACATTGCGCATGCGCATTAAGCGGAAAATCGCTGCGATGCGAAGATTTTTACAGAGCGAACAACTCGGAATGACCCCCATAGACTAAACAAATGAACTGATGCTGAATAGAGCCTTCTTATGAATGAGTCCATCCTAGGTTATAGCTACAGTAAAGAAAGTGGGAAGATTGTTATCATAGCATTTAGAACTGCTTGGAATGGGTAATGTCATAGGGACCAGGGGGCTATTTCAGACCTGATCGCTAGGGTGTGTTTTTTGCATCCCTGCGATCAGGTAGTTGCCGCCTACAGGGGGAGGGAGAAACCGTTGTGCAGGGGTGAGATCGCATGTGCAGGGGTGAGATCGCATGTGCAGGAGAGCTGCACAAACAGAAGTTTGTGCAGTCTCTGCACAGCCCAGGACTTACTCAGCTGCTGCGATGATCGGGGCCGGAGCTGACATCAGGAATCCTCCTTCCAAACGCCTGGTCCCTCCTGAGTTTTTCCAGACACTCCTCAAAAATGGTCAATTGCCACCCACAAATGCCCTCTTCCTGTCAATCTCCTTGCATTCGCCAGTGCAAAGGGATTTTTCGCACCATCCCGGCGCTGCCCGGTGCTGCCCGGTGCTGTGGACCATCGCGCCTGCGCATTGCGGTGCATACGCATTTGCTGTTCAGATGTGATCGCCCACTGTGCGAAAAACGCACAGCAGCGATCAGGTCTAAATCGGCCCCTTGGTACTGTAGCTGATCTTTAGTTGAATACAAGTCGGTCACATATTCCATGCGCAGAACTTTGCTAGGTGTAAGAGACCCATCTAAGAACAGGCATGTCTTCCCTTACCCTCCATCTTTAAAACCTGGAATGTTAGTGTGTCTATGAATAGAGCAAAGGAATTACTGGATTGACAATTTAAAAAAAAACAGTTGTCTAAAAAGAGACAGTGGGGCTATAAAACAGGGAGTGACATATTATTAGCAGTTATAGGCCCTACACACTGGCCGATATCACTGCACGATATGAACGATCTCGTTCATTAATGAACGAGATAACGTTCATATCGTGCAGTGTGGAGGCTCCAGCGATGAACGATGCGCGGCCCCGTCGCTGGTGCCCCGCTGGCTGTGCATGCATGCCAATATGGACGATCTCGTCCATATTTGCCTGCAGTTCTATGGAGCCGTGTGAGCCAATGCAGTTCTATGTGAGCCAATGTGTAGGGCCCATTATATAGTGCACACATATTCTATAGCGCTTAACAGACAACATTTGGCCATTTACATCACTCCCAGCCTTACTTAGGGGGTAATTCCAAGTTGATCGCAGCAGGAAAATTTTTAGTAATTGGGCAAAACCATGTGCACTGCAGGGGGGGCAGATATAACATTTGCAGAGAGAGTTAGATTTGGGTGTGCTGTGTTCAATCTGCAATCTAATTTGCAGTGTAAAAATAAAGCAGCCAGTATTTACCCTGCACAGAAACAAAATAACCCACCCAACTCTAACTCTCTCTGCAAATGTTATATCTGCCACAGCTGCAGTGCACATGGGCCCTCATTCCGAGTTGTTCGCTCGGTAATTTTCTTCGCATCGCAGCGATTTTCCGCTAATTGCGCATGCGCAATGTTCGCACTGCGACTGCGCCAAGTAAATTTGCTAAGAAGTTTGGTATTTTACTCACGGCATTACAAGGTTTTTTCTTCGTTCTGGTGATCGTTGTGTGATTGACAGGAAGTGGGTGTTTCTGGGCGGAAACTGGCCGTTTTATGGGTGTGTGCGAAAAAACGCTGCCGTTTCTGGGAAAAACGCGGGAGTGGCTGGAGAAACGGGGGAGTGTCTGGCGAACGCTGGGTGTGTTTGTGACATCAAACCAGGAACGAAACTGACTGAACTGATCGCAGTGGCAGAGTAAGTCTCGAGCTACTCAGAAACTGCTTAGAAATTTCTATTCGCAATTTTGAGAATCTTTAGTTCGCAATTTTGCTAAGCTAAGATTCACTCCCAGTAGGCGGCGGCTTAGCGTGTGCAATGCTGCTAAAAGCAGCTTGCGAGCGAACAACTCGGAATGAGGGCCATGGTTTTGCCCAATTGCTAACTTTCTTGCTGCTGCAATCAACTCAGAATTACCCCCTTAGTGGAGCTTACAATATAGCAAGCTGAAGGCTGCCTAAAGCCCAGTACTCACGGGCCGATCAAGGAGAGATGCGTGCTGAGCGAACCGCTCAGCACACATCTCTCCTGCCGCTCAGCACAGCGCGATCTGTGCTGAGCGTGCGGGGGGAGACGGGGGGGCCGCTCAGCGGGTGAAGTGAGCGACCCGCTAGATTGGCCTGCATGCAGGCCAATCTAGCAGCGGCGATAGCGATGTGCGGGGCCGCGCATCGCTATCGCCGAGGGGGCTACACACGCAGCGATCCTGCCGATATTCTAAGCAATCTAGTCAGATTGCTTAGAATATCGCTCCGTGAGTACCCCCCTTAAGCCTGAAGCCACATAAGCGCCCTGGGTTTTTGTGACTAACGGGTTAAAGACAGGGCAGTGCTAGCTTAGTGATATCATTTAGGGTCAAGTGTTTTTGTCTGCCTATTAGAGAGATTGTAGGAGGGGTGTATAATACAGTACTTATAGGCAAGTCCTGGGGGCCATCTTTCTTTTTGCCATTTGGAAGCAGTAGGCATCACTGTGTTTTCACTGTATTGTTTAAAGCTTGTGCATATTCTATATTGCTGTCCCCTTTTCGTTGTTGGTAGCTAATTATGCAGTCACTATATAGTAGTGATGTGCACCGGAAATTTTTCGGGTTTTGTGTTTTGGTTTTGTATTCGGTTCCGCGGCCGTGTTTTGGATTCGGACGCGTTTTGGCAAAACCTCACCGAAAAATTTTTGTCGGATTCGGGTGTGTTTTGGATTCGGGTGTTTTTTTACAAAAAAACCTCAAAAACAGCTTAAATCATAGACTTTGGGGGTCATTTTGATAGTCCCCAAACAGCACATGATGCAAAGAAAAAAAGAGGTGCACCAAGGTCGCTGGATGGCTAAGATAAGCGACACAAGTGGCCGACACAAACACCTAGCCCATCTAGGAGTGGCACTGCAGTGTCAGGCAGGATGGCCCTTCAAAAAAATAGTCCCGAAACAGCACATGATGCAAAGAAAAAAAGAGGCGCAATGAGGTAGCTGTGTGACTAAGCTAAGCGACCCAAGTGGCCGACACAAACATCTGGCCCATCTAGGAGTGGCACTGCAGTGTCAGACAGGACGGCAGATTTAAAAAATAGTCCCCAAACAGCACATGATGCAAAGAAAAAAAGAGGCGCAATGAGGTAGCTGTGTGACTAAGCTAAGCGACCCAAGTGGCCGACACAAACACCTGGCCCATCTAGGAGTGGCACTGCAGTTTTCTAGCGAGAGGATGAGTGCTTCCATCCTCATGTGAATCTGAACCACTAGCCATGAACATAGGCCAGGGCCTCAGCCGTTCCTTGCCACTCCGTGTCGTAAATGGCATATTGGCAAGTTTACGCTTCTCCTCAGACGCTTTTAATTTTGATTTTTGGGTCATTTTTAGTGGCAGCAGCTTCAGCACGAGGTGGAAGTGGATCTTGATCTTTCCCTATTTTACCCTCCACATTTTTGTTGGGTCTGGGACTCCAGGTCGACAACAAAAAGGTCGACACACCTTAGATCGACACCAATTGGTCGACACGCCTTAGGTCGACATGGACAAAAGGTCGACATGGACAAAAGGTCGACAGGAACAAGGTCGACATGGAAAAAGTTCGACATGAGTTTTTTATGTTTTTTTCGTGTCGTTTTTCTCGTAGAGTGACCGGGAACCCCAATTAGTGCACAGCGTCCCCTCGCATGGCTCGCTTCGCTCGCCATGCTTCGGGCATTGTGCCTTCGCTCGGCACAGATTACCGTTCCAATCGTAGTCCACGTGGATCGTTAAGTATGAAAAGGTTCCAAAAAAGAAAAAAATTGTGACAACCTCATGTCGACCTTTTTCCATGTCGACCTTGTTCCTGTCGACCTTTTGTCCATGTCGACATTTTGTCCATGTCGACCTAAGGTGTGTCGACCAATTGGCGTCGACCTAAGGTGTGTCGACCTTTTTGTTGTCGACCTGGAGTCCGGATACCATTTTTGTTCTACATTTTTTAATGTGTGGAATTATATGCCAGTATCAATAGCAATGGCCTACTACTATATATACTGCGCACAACTGAAATGCACCACAGGTATGGATGGATAGTATACTTGACGACACAGAGGTAGGTAGAGCAGTGGCCTACTGTACCGTACTGCTATATACTATATACTGGTGGTCAGCAAACTGTGCAAAACTGAAATGCACCACAGGTATGGATGGATAGTATACTTGACGACACAGAGGTAGGTAGAGCAGTGGCCTTCTGTACCGTACTGCTATATATTATATACTGGTGGTCAGCAAACTGTGCAAAACTGAAATGCACCACAGGTATGGATGGATAGTATACTTGACGACACAGAGGTAGGTAGAGCAGTGGCCTTCTGTACCGTACAGCTATATATTATATACTGGTGGTCAGCAAACTGTGCAAAACTGAAATGCACCACAGGTATGGATGGATAGTATACTTGACGACACAGAGGTAGGTAGAGCAGTGGCCTTCTGTACCGTACTGCTATATATTATATACTGGTGGTCAGCAAAATTATGCACTGTACTCCTACTATATGCTACAATGCAGCACAGATATGGAGCGTTTTTCAGGCAGAGAACGTATAATACTGGTGGTCACTGGTCAGCAAAACTCTGCACTGTACTCCTCCTATATAATACTGGTGGTCCCCAGTCCCCACAATAAAGTAGTGTGAGCACAGATATACGCAGCACACTGAGCACAGATATGGAGCGTTTTTCAGGCAGAGAACGTATAATACTGGTGGTCACTGGTCAGCAAAACTCTGCACTGTACTCCTCCTATATAATACTGGCGGTCCCCAGTCCCCACAATAAAGCAGTGTGAGCACAGATATATGCAGCACACTGAGCACAGATATGGAGCGTTTTCAGGCAGAGAACGTATAATACTGGTGGTCACTGGTCAGAAAAACTCTGCACTGTACTCCTCCTATATAATACTGCTGGTCCCCAGTCCCCACAATAAAGCAGTGAGCACAGATATTTGCAGCCACCTGAATAAAACTGAGAGGACACCAGCCACGTCCTCTCACTATCATTTCCAATGCACGAGTGAAAAATGGCGGCGACGCGCGGCTCCTTAAATAGAATGCGAATCTCGCGAGAATCCGACCGCGGGATGATGACGTTCGGGGGCGCTCGGGTTAACCGAGCAATGCGGGAAGGTTCGAATCTGCCTCGGACCCGTGTAAAAAGGGTGAAGTTCGGGGGGGTTCGGATTCCGAGGATCCGAACCCGCTCATCACTACTATATAGTATTTGTAGAAAAAAACTTGTATTGTTTGCAGATTCCTGGGCCTTTCTCCTTTTTCCTCTCTACCACTGCTGTTCCCACTTCAGCTGTCTCCCCGTATTCCCCTTGCTGCTGCCATGCCCCGTCCGTTTAGGTCTGCACCCCCTTCCCCCCCGCCACCTGGCTGAGGCCACTCGCCTGCTTACCGCTGCGGGATTCAGGCGGCCACGTGTGTGGGTGGTTGCTCCCCCTCCTGCCTCCCCTGCCATGTTTGCAGGTTGCAGCGGAGGCCCTCCGCTGGCGGCCCCTCTCCTCCTCTGCCCGCTGCGTCTGACGGCAAGTGCGGATTCCCGGCTGCGCACGCTGGGGACGGGGCTCCTGCGGCGCTTGTGCACCCTCCGGCTGGGACTCCGTTGGCGTGCCCGGTCGGAGCTCCGGGCAGCGCTGCAGCTGGTGGGGGGACGTCCAGCACCCTTCCGCCATGCTCCCCTGCGGGGACTGCGAATTAGTTAGTTGTTTGTTTGTTCCTCCATGGGGCTGGGTGCTGCTGGGGATTCAGTTGCTGGGCTGCCACATGATGTCAGTGGTATGTCTGGCGTACTGTTTCCCCACGCAGGCGCCCCAGTGTCTGCGCTTGCCACCTTTTGGTCCCCCCTTTTCCCCGGCCAGCAGTCCCTAGGAATTTGTACAGGGGCACTCCTGGTCTCCCAGATCCCGCTGCCCCCGTCGGGGGCTTGTCTCACATGGTTGGTGCGCCGCACCTTTTGCACCTGCCAGTTCAGAGCAACGGGGGTCGTCGACGCTGAGGAGCGGGTCTTATGGAGCGGGTGAGGCTGGGGGATCGAGGGTCCCCGAAGAGGAGTTGCCGGGTCCAGTCGCCAGGGCCGAAGATGCCGGACGTACTCCAGGGAGCAGTGAGCTTGTTGTTACTTTATGCTTCTTCTGCAAGTTCTTCCACCAGTTCTTCTTCTGATACATGGGCTTCTGCATCCCCTAGACACCCGCGTAATTTGGCTAGGCTGTATGCGCATCGCATTCACAAGACGGATAGGAGAGCCAAGGGGTAGGGCGCTGCTGTGGTGGTGGAGCCTCCCCTGTTTATGGAGATGGTCCACTGCGCAAACACCGCGGTTACTAGGTGTTTGCGTAAACATATGAGGGAAAGATTAGGAAGGATAAATATGTGGATATGGTCACCCTTACGAATGACATGAGGTAGGCTTTTGATAAGGCTGGGAGGTTTAGGGGCATTGGCGAAAATGCCTTTCGGCATTTTCATTCAGTGGCTCCGGGGGTTTCTTGGTCTTTTTGGCTTGCTACGACGATACCAGGCCAGCTGAATATCATTACATAGTCAACTATTTGTTCCTGGTCCACGACATGTACTTAACCTCCAAAGGGTACGCTTGGTGGGAGTATGATGAAATGTTCCATCATTATAAGGACGGCAGCCCTACCTTGCTCATGGGGTTTAAGGACGTGGAGGTGTGGCTAGAAGTCACATAACACGGTAAGCCCCCTGTAGATGCCCAGTGCAGCGAACCGCTCCCGGGCGTCCACCCGAGTCCGGTCGCTGGAAATAAGGGTAAGTGTTTCACCTTTAACAACGGCAAGTGTGTCCGAGGGTCCAGTTGTCATTTTCGCTGCTCCTGTGGAGTGTGTGGTGGGGGTCACCCAGCATATGACTTCACTTTCGCTTTCGGCGCCTGGCCATCTGATGCTGCTGACGCACACGGAAGCGGCAAGTGAAGCGTTTTCTCCCATTAGGATTGATGAATTAATTAAGTGGGTGGTTTCTTACCTGGGTACCCTATCCGATCAGTTTTTGTTGGATGCTTTCCGTTATGGGTTTAGGCCACACATTGGGGATTCCGTGGTCGTGGTCTCCCGCTGCAATTTGAAGTCCGTGTGTGATTTCCCGCAGGTGGTCTCCCAGAAGGTTCAGTCTGACGCATGCTTGGGCGCATGTGCGGCACCCCCACCCCCACCCACTGTTGCCGGGGCTCTGTATTGCGCCCTTGGTAGTGGTTCCCATGAGGTCCCAGTGTCAGCTCCGCCTCATTCAGCACTTGTCACACCCACGCGGAGGTCCGGTCAACGACACTATCCCGTTGGAAGCCTGCCGCATTTGGTACCAATCTTTTGACAATGCCCTTCAGTTAGTTAGGGCGGCTGGCCCTGGCGCGCTGTTGGCCAAACTGGACATTTGAGTCCGCCTTTTGCCTTCTTCCAATCCATCCCGATGCCCTGCGGTTTTTGGGGCCATGAGCCGTCGTGTCCGAGGAGTGAGCTGTGCCGCTTCCCATGCTAAAAGTACCGGATTCGATTCCCACGGTGCGAATACATGTTTTTCCATTTAGGGGGCAGTTTCTACGTCGATAGGTGCTTGTCTAGGGGGTGTCCGTCTCTCGTGCATACTTTGAGAAATTCAGCTCTTTCTTACATTGATGTATCCAGTCGACCTCTGGCCACACATGGGTTGCCCATGACTTAGACGATTTTCTCTTTGTAGGCCCAATGAATAGTTCAGTTTGCAGTGATGTGTTGGGTCTCACCCAGCATTTGTTCGGTCTTCTTGGGGTCCCTGTGGCCTCCGATAAAACTGAAGGTCCCACTGGTTGCCTGAGTTACTTGGGGATTGAAATCGGCTTGGTGGCTGGGTGTTGCCGGCTGTCCGTCGGTAAGGTTCATAAACTCCTGGGTTTTATAGGCGATTGTCTCAGCAGACGTAGGGTCAGACTTAAGCAGGTACAAATTTGCAGTTGTGTGGTTCGGCGCTGCCTGTTGGCTTTAGGTTTAGGTGCTGCGGATGATGGGACCCATTCCTTACGGATTGGGACAGCTACACAGGCTGCAGCTGGGGGTCTCCCATATTTCTTATTTTCATTCGGATAAGGTTAGCTTGCGCTGACTTTGTGGTTCCAGCCATGTGGCTTTGCTTTGTTTCATTATTGCAGGATGCTCTGGGGTTGTGCGACCTCAGGCGACTTGATCTGGCCTGGATCGCCGGGGTACAGCCGAGGGCGCCGGCTGTCTATTAATCTGGGCCTCGCAGTTTGAGGTAGTTTTATTCTTTCGTTTCAGTGCGGTAGAGACTGGGGCCTATTCCTTGCGGATGGGGGCAGCTGCTCTGGCTGCATCTGGGGTATTCCAGCGGTGGCTATACAGGGACCTGGCCACTGGAAATATTCAGCTGGTATGTTTTCTATACATTGATTATGTTTGTGGCGCCTGTTGCGCTAACCCAAAAACGTAGTTTACCCATCAGTTTTTGAATGGCTAGCATTCAGGAATTGAGAGTGTGAAGGAAATTTTAAAATTTTCCTCCGAGGGAGACGAATTACAATTGGCACTCTTACGGTCCATGGGAGGTTTTTTGAGTATTCTCCTTCACTTGGGTTCTTGTCTGTGGTTGTTGTAATGTCTACGTTTGAATTGTTGCTGCTGTTAGGGTTTTTTCTTTTTCAGCTTCATTGGATGCTTTGAACAGATCGGTTAGTTGGCCATTCATAAATTTTTTGGGCGGAGAGGCATCCTATGGCGGGACAAACGGCTGACTTTTTTGGTGACAGGATATTCCGTTGGATAGGTTAAGAGGTTTGTGGTTTTCTATTTCAGCTTCATTGGTTACTTCGGAGCAGATTTGGCTAGTTGGCCTTTCATGCATTTTTGGGCGGAGGAGCATCCTATGACAGGACAAACGGCTGACTTTTTAGGTGACAGGGTAGTCCGTGGGTTAGGTGTGATAAGTTTGAGTGGGGTCATTTTTATGAGGCTTCTTTTCCACCACGGACGAAGGTGAGGCCAGCTCGACTAGATCGTCATTCACCTTAGCGGGAATGGCATGGGTCGAGTTAAGGGCATAAACCTCATCCTAAGTGTCGAGATGGTGTAGGTGCTTCCGAGCCTCTTGGCCTCAAGTGAGAAGTGGCGTGGTCAGATATTGTACTCCGTTTTCACTGGCGGGGCACTGTCCGCTTCTCTGCCGTAAGAGAAGGCTCGTAGGAAGGTTTCTTCTGCTGTGTTTTGCGTATGGTACGGCCATTGGGTGGTTTAGCTGTTCTGCATTCTCTACTGGTCCTCCGTAACGGCCAGTTTATAGGGAGTACGGGGTTCACATTTCCCCAGCGGGCATTAGTGCGTTTTTGGTGGGCGTTTTTAACTTTTGAAGGGTTAGTCTAGGGTTTGGTTTCTTTTTGTTTGGATGGTGGCTGCGGTTAGGTAAACCTTGTTGTGGCAGAAAGTCGCTACCAGACAGCGGTCAAAAGCTTGCATAAGTGGTCATTGTGGGGCACCCCCTTTTGGTAAGACGGCGAGTGTGTCCTCCCCTTGCGAGTGGACTAAGGACATTCCCGTGCAGTTTCGTCCATTGCTCTGCTAGAGTAAAGGGTGGTGAGTCCTACACAATGTGGGTTATGCTTTAGGAGGTGGTGGTAAGTCCCCTCCTAGGTTGTTTGGTATTATTCTAGTTGACTGGTGCTGGTGAGTTGGTGGCGCCTTTCTTTGCCATCCTCCAATACATAGTTTAAATTAGGTCATCAAACAATAAATACCTGTTGACCTTTTAAATCTAGCAGTTGGTGTCCGTGTCGTTATTTCTTAGTGCTAAGTATATATATATATATATATATATATATATATATATATGTTAAGTGTGTCACAATAAAGTCATGGGCGACTTAATGTTCTCTGCAGCTTAAACACCAGGTTTATTTTTGTTTGGAGCCAATTAACCTACCAGTATACTGTATCTTTGGATTGGAAACCAGATTAACCGGAGAAAACCCAAGCAAGCACGGGGAGAATATGCAAACTCCACACTGTTAGGGCTGTGCCTGTGGTGGGAATCGAACCCAAGACCTCAGAATTGTAAGGCAGCAATGCTACCCATAACACCATATGTGCTGCTTAAACATGTTATTGCTGTTCTATGCATAATACAATTTTTTTATAGCCCTAATGGCATGACGGGGCATGGGTAAGACTTCAGAGAGAAGCACAAGATCCCCAGAGTCAGCCTGTAGTGTAACAGCTCCATAAACATAAAAACGTAAGAGGATAAAAAAAAACTCCTCCTGCTACATAAGACAACACCACACTGTAGCTACACCTCACAGTTACATATTCTTTCTCAGTAAATGTCCAAATCACTTTAACACACAATGATTGCAGCTTGTTTCAGTTAGACAGACTGAGAACCACATGCAGCGGCGTCCGTGTCTTTGTCTTTTGAGGGTACATCTCTGCAATTTTATGTAAATGTCAAGCAATTGCCTGGTGTACAGCCATGCATCTGAGTGTGCAAGGCCTCAGACACCCACTTTGAGCATCTTTAAAGACTTAAGGTCGGTAAACACTGGGCGACCTCAGCAAGATAGCAATCAGCACTTTATCGCTGATTGATAATTAGGTGTGATCGCCACCGCATACACACTGAACGATATCGATGTACGATATCGTTCAGTGACGTCAACCCCTTCACTCCCCAAACATGCAGCTCAAAGATATTGTTAACATTGAGCTGCATGTTCGGTAGATGATGGATAAACGAGAATGACCCGCGGGTGCGCGCATCACTGGCAGAACACGTGAGTGGTGGGCCCAGGTGCAAAAATATAGTTTTGACACCCCCCCCCCCTTCTCCGTCCCAACCAAAGTTCACAATATGCCACACAGCAGTAGGTGACAGGGAGAGGGTGGCAGCATAAGGCAGGGGGAGCAGAGGGTGACAACGGAAGGCTATGGGATGCAGAGGGTAACAGGGGGAGGAAGTGGGTGACATGATGAGACAATGGGTGACAGTGAAAGACTATTATTTATTAAAATTTTCTTATGTAGCACAGCATATTCCGTTGCGCTTTACAATTAGAACAACAGTAATTGAACAAAATTGGGTAAAAACAGACAGACATAGAGATAGGAAGGCCCTGCTTACAATCAATAAGGAAATAGGCATTGATACACAAGGATAGATGCTACCTATTGCATAATAGTCCACCAGATTGCTAGGTTCTTAATGGGTTGTATGATATGATCACCCAGCAATGTTGGCCAAGTGTCAGGAGGGTGTGAGAGTAAAGAAAGACAAGATATGTGATGTTATGTGTACTGTACAGAGAGGATGAAATTAGATAGAGAAGCACTGACGTTTATGTGGGTGGGTCTGGAATTTGATAGGCTTGTCTGAAAAGGTGAGTTTTCAGGTAACATTTAAAGGTTTGGAGACTAGAGGTGAGTCCTATTGTGCGTGGGAGGGGATTCCACAGAGTTGGTGAAGCCCGGATAAAGTCCTGTAATTTTGAGTGTGAACAAGTAATGCGTGTGGAAGAGAGACGCAGATCTTGTGCATAGCGGAGAGATCGGGTAGGGAGATATTTTGAGATGAGTGAAGATGTATGTTGGTGCAGTTTTTTTAATAGCCTTGTATGCCAAGATAAAAGATAAATCCAAAGTGCGCAATTGATGCTAACAAAGGGCAGCCGTCACATAAAGCTAAGTAAACACCACATCCCTCAGTAGGTATCAAATGAAAAGAGAATTGTATAGGCGCCCTTGTAGCAAAGATGAAAATTGCACTGATCCCAATAGTTTCTCATCCTCTTAGTGATTTGCGGTGGGCAGATAGCTTTTTTAGCAAAAAGCAATCGGGTCCGGGTGGAGTTAGTACAGCACCAACGCAAAAGGCTTTTTTCTTTTTGGAGGGTAGGGAGTCCAGCAGTGCATCAAATAAGGGTATCCATGTCTTCCAAACGACGCGTTTCGGAGAAACTCTCCTTATTCAAGCTTGGATCCAAACTATTGGGATCAGTGCAATATATATTTTATATGTTTCATGTGATATTTGTGATAATAAATTTGTGTGTTTTATCTATAAACACTTTCGTGCTATTTTCATCTTTGCTACAAGGGCGCCTATGCACATATACAATTCTCTTTTCATTTAATGGCCTTGTATGTAAGTAAAAGTATTTTATATTTAATACGGTAGAATACCGGTAACCAATGGAGGGACTGACAGAGTGGATCTGCAGACGATGAACGTCTAGCGATGAAGATTAGCCTCGCAGCTGCATTCAAAATGGATTGTAGTGGTGAGAGCCTATGCTTGGGAAGACCGGTCAGGAGACTATTACAATAATCAATGCGGGAGATAATGAGAGCATGAATTAGAGTTTTTGCTGTGTCTTGCAGGGACGTGCAGTCAGTGCCTCCCCTGTCATTCATGATTAAAATAATATAAAGAAAATACTTATGACACATATTCTGTGTCATAAGTAATCTCCTATATAATAGCCCTGTGACTCTGTGCCTGGCCCTCTAACGCTGGGTGGAGTAAGGAGAGAGCTCTGCCACCCCGGTGAGGTGTGCGGGGTCACGCTGTCCCCACTTCCACCACTGGTCACATCCACCAGTTGCCCCCCCCCCCCCCCCCCCATTCCTTACCTGTATCTCCGGGATCAGGAGCAGACTCAGCTCACTGCCCTATCTAACCAGTACAGTATCACTTCCTAATCCCTGTTCCCTAGATCTCCGCTTCTGGTGACCACCCTCTCCACTACTTTCCCTCCTCTCCATCACCTTCCTCACTGGTTACCCTCCCTACCGCCCTGCGTCTCTGTATCCCTTCCCTACCGCCCTTTCTCTGTATCCCCTCCCTACCAACCCGCGTCTCTCTATCCATTCCCTGCCGCCCCGCGTCTCTGTATCTCCTCCCTACCGCCCCGCATCTCTGTATCTCCTCCCTGCCGCCCTGCGTCTCTCTGATCCCTCCCTGCCGCCCCGCGTCTCTGTATCCCCTCCCTACCGCACCGCATCGCTGTATCCCCTGCCTACCGCACCGTATCTCTGTATCCCCCCCACTGCCCTCCCCTTCCTACCGTCCCGCGTTTCTGTGTCCCCTCCCTGCCGCCCCGCGTCTGTGTCCCCTCCCTGCCGCCCCGCATCAGTGTCCCCTCAATGCCGCACAGCGTCTGTGTCCCCTCCCTGCCACCCCGCGTCTGTGTCCCCTCCCTGCCGTCCCGCATCTGTGTCCCCTCCCTGCCGCCCCGCGTCTGTATACCCTCCCTGCCGCCCCGCGTCTGTGTCCCCTCCCTGCCGCCCCGCGTCTCTGTATCTCCTCCCTAACGCACCGTATCTCTGTATCCCCCCCTGTATCCCCTCCCTAACGCCCAGCATCTCTGCAGGGGTTAAGGGGGCGCAGCCCCTTCCGACGGTGTGAAGAGCGCCCGTATGGCGCGATGAAGCACCTAGTTTCTTTATATTATGCTAACCATTTCAGTGCTTAAAATGAGTTTGGGAGTCACCGGTAGCAGTGCCTCCTGTTTACAATAGGAACAAGATAAAGCGGGGTGGCGGGACCGAGCACTTGGCTGTAAAAGCCCATTAAAAAAAGAGGCGAAAGCGGCACTTATTCAAGTGCCTCACTGACGGGGACGAGTTTTCAGGCCACATCAAAACACACCCCTGTCAGCAAGGCAGATGTGATCGGACAGCGGATCCAGTGCTGGATCCGCTGCTCCAATCACCCATACGCGGTGGTGTGAGTTTAGAAAGTGTGTGAGGCGAGTGTAGGCAAGTCTCTCAAGTAGCTTGGAGGGGCATGGGAGCTGAGAGATAGGGCGGTAGTTTGAGAGAGAGCTCGGGTCAGAGTTTTGTTTTTTCAGAATGGAAGTAATACAGCATGCTTGTACAGTGAAGAAAAGATACGAGTAGACAGAGAGAGATTACAGATTTTAGTTAAGGTTGGGATGAGCACAGCAGACAGAGCTTTACTAATTTGTGACGGTATAGAGTCAAGTGGAGAGGTATTAGAGTAGGCAGATGAAAAGAGTGCAGATACTTCATCTTCATTTGTAGGATCAAATGAAGAGAAGGTGTTAGAGGCTTCAGGAAGGGAATTGAGCAGGTCACTGCCTGTGGAAGAGTATGCCATTTTATTTCGGATCTTATCAATCTTGTCCTTGAAATAGGAAGCAAGATCTTGCGCACTGCCAGTGACTGATGGGTTGGGTGAGGGAGGGACAAGAAGTGATTTAAATGTATTAAAAAGTCGCTTGGGGTTAGAGAAGGGGTGTGCAAAATACGGCCCGCGGGCCGGATGCGGCCCGCAAACCGATCCTGCCCGGCCCACTGCCTCCCACCAGCGAGTAATGACAAGCGGCCCGACCGGCTGAGCTGCTTGTCATTGCTCTGCACTGCAGTACCTCCTAGCTGCCGGCGGCGCCTCTCTCCCCTGCTGCATTGTAGCAGCCTCCTCCTCCTCCCGTCCACAGTGACAACGGCTGTGTTCAGCCGAAAAGGGGGCGCAGCTATGTGCCGATGGGGGGGGCCGCTACACGGGACCTCAGGGGGCGGAGCTACACGGGACAAGAGGCAAACTACTACAGATCCATCCTTCCTGCCACTGCCAGCCAGATCAGTAAGTAAATGGTAAAAGTGAAAGAAAGTGTGTGTGTGAGAAAGTGTGTGTGAGTGATAGTGTGTGTATATTTGTGTGTGCGGGCAGTGGCGTCAGACTTTTTTTAGGTTGCGGGGAGAGAACTTTAGCTCTCGCTGTACCATCCCCTCAGGTGTTCTGTCACCATGTCACCCCTGTGTTCTGTCACGTGTCACCCCCCCCATGTTCTGTCACCGTGTCATCCCCGTGTTCTGTCACAGTGTCACACCCCCGTGTTCTGTCACTGTCCCCCCCGTGTTCTGTCACTGTGTCACACCCCCCCGTGTTCTGTCACTGTGTCACCCCCCCCCCCGTGTTCTGTCACTGCGTCACCCCCGCCGTGTTCTGTCACTGTCAACCCCACCGTGTTCTGTCACCGTGTCGCCCAGAGGCATCACCGGGTGTGGTGACACCCGGAGCGCACTCTGTACTATTACACCCACCCCCCCTGCTCGGGCTGCATGGCGCCCGAAAAGTGGGTGTGACCTAATTTAGAAGGGGTGTGGCCTGGTGGGTCTTTTCTCTTTCGCTCCGGGGGCATGTCCAGCTTCCCCAAAGATGCTGGCTGACCCCGGAGACTGGACTGTGTGTATGCCGGCTCTTATCTGTGACAGGAGCCGAGTGCTGCAGGAGATTATCTCACTGCAGCACTCGGCTCCTGTCACAGCAGAAGAGCTGGCACTTTGGTGTCACCCCGTCCAAAGGGGACACCCGAGTGCCGGTCGCACCCCCCGCACCCGCCTTCTGACACCACTGGTGTCACCCCCCATGTTCTGCCACTGTGTCACCCCCCCCCCCCGTGTTCTGTCACTGTGTCACCTCCACCATGTTCTGTCACTGTGTCACACCCCCCGTGTTCTATCACTGTGTCACACTTTTCCCCAGGGGCTATAAGACACTGGATAATTTGCTTGCTGCGCAATAATTATCCTAAATAAAATGTTAATGTGTAAAAGGGGGCTCTACCTGGTGTAATGTGTGTAAAAGGGGCTCTACCTGGTGTAATGTGTGTAAGTGGCGCTGTGTGGCGCAGTTTGAATAATGGAGACTATTGTGCAGCCTTATATGAATCTGTATTATTTTTTGCCCACACCCCTTCCACATGAAGCCACGTCCCTATATTTTTGGCAAGTGGGGGGAGCTGCTATTTTGTTTGTGGCCCTCGGATACTGACAGGAAATGTGAAGTGGCCCCTCAGCTGAAATAATTGCCCACCCCTGGGTTAGAGGCTTGAGCAGAGATGAGCGATTGGAAATATGTTTGTTTGGCAGTGTCCAGGGCATCACGGTAAGAGTGGTACACGGTCTTATATGTGAGAAAGTCACTTGAACTACGAGATTTACGCCACTGGCGTTCTACTTTACCTGAGAGTTTTTGTAGGTATCTTGTGTATTTAGAGTGCCACAATTGACATCTAAGTCTACGTGGAGTGTGATGGGTAGCTGGAGCCACTTCATCAAGTGCTGTTTCTAGAGTTTGGTTAAGATGACAGGGGGACCTGCGTGGTGCGGAGAATCAGAAAAAAGTACAGCTGTCTGTTAGTTAGCGCTGATAGGTGGTAAGACTCCTCACACACAAGGTCAGCCCTGCCTACCTAAGGTAAGGGGCAGGTGCCTCAGGCAGTGGGGCTCCCCCTGCACTCTGCACTAGGCCATTCATCCAACACTGCTCAAAATGATCACAGAGCAGGGCATTGGCGTTTCTATAATGTGTGCAATGTGTGCGGTGCACACGGGCCCCTGGGTCCAGGGGGGCTCCCACCGCACACCCATATTTTAATACTCACCTTTCCGGAGTCCAGTGTCGGATGTTGCTTTCGCAGCGTAAATCGCAGCCAAAATGGCCGCCGCGCACGTGCAGTAACCAAATTTATTTTTCTTTCCGGAACATGGCGGGCACCATGTTTATGGGAACCTGCGCATGAGCAGCAGACTACTGCGCCGTGCAGAGGAGGGGGCCCATGTGCACCTACGGGTGGGTCCCCTCTCTGTTAAAGTGCCCCTGGGGCAGGGGTAACCTATTGCTGGTCTGGGTAGCAGTGGACCCCTTAGTCCTCAGTGTCCCCAATCATCGATGCAATGCTCATATGGTAGTTCCTCCTCTGGTAGGCATAGGGAGCATAGCACACTGAGTATGAGATGCATGGGATGCAGATGTCAGGGGGCATATGTAATATAACAAATAACTGGTCACATCAGCAGACATTTAATACAATCTTGTAGCTAATCAATTTGCTCCATGGAGTAACCTGATAAATCCATGTGTCAACTTATGGCATAATAAATAGAAAAATATTGCAGCTCTCAAACAGTGACACCAACTTCTGCAAATGGCAGTAAAAATTGTTGCAACGGTGCCGAAATTCACAAAAAAGAAATAGATTAATCAATAAAAGACCTGTGTGTATGTTGAGATGCACCTGTCCAGCAGTGACGTGTACTTGCATACTGGGAAAGAGCCACTATGGGGGCCATTCCAACCCGTTCACACGCAGCGGTTTACGGGTTCACACGCTGCGGCGCGATCGGGTCCGGAATGCGCATGCGCGTCGGCCGCAATGCGCGTGCGCGATGATGCCTGGCGACAGGGGTCGCAGGGTTACGTCGCGTCCTACGATGGAAGCGGTCGCAGAGCCGACCGCAAAGAAGATTGACAAGTAGAAGGCGTACCTGGGCGGATCCGGACCATTGGAGAACGTTTTCGGGGAGTGGTAAGGAAAACACAGGCGTGTCCAGCAGAACGGAGAGCGGATGTCTGACGTCAAAGCCGTCTCCAGCATCGCAGAGATCGTCGCACAGGCTTAGCAAGCTACACAAGCAATCGCAGCCCTGCTAAGCTAAAATACACTCCCCCATAGGCGTGTACTAGTTTTTCGCAGCAGCAGCAGCAGCAAAAAGTTAATGGCTGCGATCAACTCGGAATGACCACCTATATGCATATCAAATTGTCTTTCTCTTCAAAAAATACTTTGCTTTGATTGAATTAATGTTTATTTTAAAACTTCTATATTCCACACAAGATGATACGTAAAAAAATGTTTAATAATTACATGAAAACAGCTATTGTGTCTGAAAACATTGTTTCGTGTCAGAAAACATTGTTATCCAGCGAACATTAACAAAAACATAATACTATGTTGACTGTAAGATTGAGACAGCTCCAAAAGCTACCCTCCATTGACATCTAGTGGTTGATTTTCAGCATTACATGATAGAAGTGTTGCTCCACAGCTGAAGTTGTCCTATTTGCTGTTAATTTACAAGGCAGGTTTTTATGCTGGCATAATTTTGCAGGTCAGATGGCTTAGATATGGAATGCTAGCTATTAGACCAGAAAAGCCATTTGCAGCTAGAATAGTTTCATGAGCTAAAGTGATAAAAAATGGGATTTCAGAAAATCCATTCTGGTTTTAACTTTTTATGACTATGCATAGTTTCTCGTAAAAGCTGCTTTGAAACTGTTTTGTTGCAATACAAATAAATATAATAATTTTGCATTTTCAGGGCTTTTTTGTCCAGAGGAAAAATAATTCTTATTGACTTCAGTTAATACAATAATAAAATACTCTGTTTAAGATTCCATCTTTGTCAAACATGAGCTATGCTACAGTCTTTAGTAGATTATACTATTTTAAATTCCTTACCTAAGCAAAATGCTCAGAGGAAACATTCGTTTTTATTTAATTATACTTAGTAGATCCATAGGGCAATTTTTTCACATATTAACTTTGCTAAAAAGCTAGGAACAAACAAATAAATAAATAAATAATAGCTATTTGCATATTGGCAAACCATGATGTATTGCAGGTGGGGTAGATTTAGAATATGCAAGTACGATCTATAGGTAGGCTTACCATATTATACCATTAAACTGGGACAATCATGAATTACTTCATTATTGTCCCAGATCATTGGCTTGCTGACTTTTCAACCAGCCGCATGACCTGTGTAAATCATGAGTGTCCCAGTTTAAAGGGATAGTATGGTAAGCATATCAATAGTTAGGAAGAACATGTCCTATTTTAATTCTAAATTGCAGTGTAAAAAACACAATTTGTTCTTTGCATGCAAAAACACATTTTTAGTCTATGCATTGCAACATGGTTCAGGGCCAGTGTGAGGGTTTAGGCACCCTAGGTAAAGCTTCACATTACCGTCCCTAATTCCCCTATATGCCCATTCACCTTCACCCCCCATTAACACCAATAATTCCCCCCCCCATCCTCAGCACCCATTAACCTATTCCACTCCGATTATCCATTAATTAATTCACTCTCCCAGCATCCATTAACACATTCATCCATACGTTACTATTAGCAACCATTAACATCCCTCCACCAGGAACCCTTTTATACATTCACCACCAACATCCTTTAACCCATTTCCCTCAAGAATCTATTAATTAATTCACCCACCCACTCAACCAGCACTCATTATTGCATTCATCTCTGAGAATCCATTCATCAATTTAACCTCAAAGCACCATTTATGTATTTGTTCACCATGTCAGCACCCATTACCAGACATTAATCAAATCACACACTCAGCACTAGTGATGAGCGGGTTTGGTTCCTCGGAATCCGAACCCCCCCGAACTTCACCCTTTTTACATGGGTCCGAGGCAGACTCGGATCCTCCCGCCTTGCTCGGTTAACCCGAGCGCGCCCGAACTTCATCATCCCGCTGTCGGATTCTAGCGACATTCGGATTCTATATAAGGAGCCGCGCGTCGCCGCCATTTTTCACTCGTGCATTGGAAATGATAGTGAGAGGACGTGGCTGGCGTCCTCTCACTTTGTTTCAGGGGGCTGCAGTGCAAATATCTTTATTCTGGGGACCAGCAGTATTATAGGAGGAGTACAGTGCAGAGTTTTGCTGACCAGTGACCACCAGTATTATACGTTGTCTGCCTGAAAAATGCTCGATATCTGTGCTCAGTGTGCTGCATATATCTGTGCTCACACTGCTTTATTGTGGGGACTGGGGACCAGCAGTATTATATAGGAGGAGTACAGTGCCGAGTTTTGCTGACCAGTGACCACCAGTTTACGTTGTCTGCCTGAAAAACGCTCCATATCTGTGCTCAGTGTGCTGCATATATCTGTGCTCACACTGCTTTATTGTGGGGACTGGGGACCAGCAGTATTATATAGGAGGAGTACAGTGCAGAGTTTTGCTGACCAGTGACCACCAGTATTATACGTTCTGTGCCTGAAAAACGCTCCATATCTGTGCTGCATTGTAGTATATAGTAGGAGTACAGTGCATAATTTTGCTGACCACCAGTATATAATATATAGGAGTACGGTACAGAAGGCCACTGCTCTACCTACCTCTGTGTCATCAAGTATACTATCCATCCATACCTGTGGTGCATTTCAGTTTTGCACAGTTTGCTGACCACCAGTATATAATATATAGCAGTACGGTACAGTAGGCCACTGCTCTACCTACCTCTGTGTCGTCAAGTATACTATCCATCCATACCTGTGGTGCATTTCAGTTTTGCACAGTTTGCTGACCACCAGTATATAATATATAGCAGTATGGTACAGTAGGCCACTGCTCTACCTGTCTCTGTGTCGTCAAGTATACTATCCATCCATACCTGTGGTGCATTTCAGTTTTGCACAGTTTGCTGACCACCAGTATATAATATATAGCAGTACGGTACAGTAGGCCACTGCTCTACCTACCACTGTGTCGTCAAGTATACTATCCATCCATACCTGTGGTGCAATTCAGTTTTGCACAGTTTGCTGACCACCAGTATATAATATATAGCAGTACGGTACAGTAGGCCACTGCTCTACCTACCTCTGTGTCGTCAAGTATACTATCCATCCATACCTGTGGTGCATTTCAGTTTTGCACAGTTTGCTGACCACCAGTATATAATATATAGCAGTATGGTACAGTAGGCCACTGCTCTACCTACCTCTGTGTCGTCAAGTATACTATCCATCCATACCTGTGGTGCATTTCAGTTTTGCACAGTTTGCTGACCACCAGTATATAATATATAGCAGTACGGTACAGTAGGCCACTGCTCTACCTACCTCTGTGTCATCAAGTATACTATCCATCCATACCTGTGGTGCATTTCAGTTTTGCACAGTTTGCTGACCACCAGTATATAATATATAGCAGTACGGTACAGTAGGCCACTGCTCTACCTACCACTGTGTCGTCAAGTATACTATCCATCCATACCTGTGGTGCAATTCAGTTTTGCACAGTTTGCTGACCACCAGTATATAATATATAGCAGTACAGTACAGTAGGCCACTGCTCTACCTACCTCTGTGTCGTCAAGTATACTATCCATCCATACCTGTGGTGCATTTCAGTTTTGCACAGTTTGCTGACCACCAGTATATAATATATAGCAGTATGGTACAGTAGGCCACTGCTCTACCTACCTCTGTGTCGTCAAGTATACTATCCATCCATACCTGTGGTGCATTTCAGTTTTGCACAGTTTGCTGACCACCAGTATATAATATATAGCAGTACGGTACAGTAGGCCACTGCTCTACCTACCTCTGTGTCATCAAGTATACTATCCATCCATACCTGTGGTGCATTTCAGTTTTGCACAGTTTGCTGACCACCAGTATATAATATATAGCAGTACGGTACAGTAGGCCACTGCTCTACCTACCTCTGTGTCGTCAAGTATACTATCCATCCATACCTGTGGTGCATTTCAGTTTTGCACAGTTTGCTGACCACCAGTATTTAATATATAGCAGTATGGTACAGTAGGCCACTGCTCTACCTACCTCTGTGTCGTCAAGTATACTATCCATCCATACCTGTGGTGCATTTCAGTTTTGCACAGTTTGCTGACCACCATTATATAATATATAGCAGTACGGTACAGTAGGCCACTGCTCTACCTACCACTGTGTCGTCAAGTATACTATCCATCCATACCTGTGGTGCATTTCAGTTGTGCGCAGTATATATAGTAGTAGGCCATTGCTATTGATACTGGCATATAATTCCACACATTAAAAAATGGAGAACAAAAATGTGGAGGGTAAAATAGGGAAAGATCAAGATCCACTTCCACCTCGTGCTGAAGCTGCTGCCACTAGTCATGGCCAAGACGATGAAATGCCATCAACGTCGTCTGCCAAGGCTGATGCCCAATGTCATAGTAGAGAGCATGTAAAATCTAAAACACAAAAGTTCAGTAAAATTACCCAAAAATCAAAATTAAAAGCATCTGAGGAGAAGCGTAAACTTGCCAATATGCCATTTACGACACGGAGTGGCAAGGAACGGCTAAGGCCCTGGCCTATGTTTATGGCTAGTGGTTCAGCTTCACATGAGGATGGAAGCACTCATCCTCTCGCTAGAAAAATGAAAAGACTTAAGCTGGCAAAAGCACAGCAAAGAACTGTGCGTTCTTCTTAATCACAAATCCCCAAGGAGAGTCCAATTGTGTCGGCTGCGATGCCTGACCTTCTCAACACTGGATGGGAAGAGGTGGCGCCTTCCACCATTTGCACGCCCCCTGCAAGTGCTGGAAGGAGCACCCGCAGTCCAGTTCCTGATAGTCAAATTGAAGATATCACTGTTGAAGTACACCAGGATGAGGATATGGGTGTTGCTGGCACGGAGGAGGAAATTGACAAGGAGGATTCTGATGGTGAGGTGGTTTGTTTAAGTCAGGCACCCGGGAGACACCTGTTGTCCGTGGGACGAATATGGCCATTGACATGCCTGGTCAAATGACAAAAAAATCACCTCTTCGGTGTGGAATTATTTCAACACAAATGCGGACAACAGGTGTCAAGCCGTGTGTTGCCTTTGTCAAGCTGTAATAAGTAGGGGTAAGAACGTTAACCACCTTGGAACATCCTCCCTTATACGTCACCTGCAGCGCATTCATCATAAGTCAGTGACAAGTTCAAAAACTTTGGATGACAGCGGAAGCAGTCCACTGACCGCTAAATCCCTTCCTCTTATAACCAAGCTCCTGCAAACCACACCACCAACTCCCTCAGTTTCAATTTCCTCCTTACACAGGAAAACCAATAGTCCTGCAGGCCATGTCACTGTCAAGTCTGACGAGTCCTCTCCTGCCTGGGATTCCTCCGATGCATCCTTGAGTGTAACGCCTACTGCTGCTGGTGCTGCTGTTGTTGCTGCTGGGAGTCGATCGTCATCCCAGAGGGGAAGTCGGAAGACCACTTGTACTACTTCCAGTAAGCAATTGACTGTCCAACAGTCCTTTGCGAGGAAGATGAAATATCACAGCAGTCATCCTGCTGCAAAGCGGATAACTCAGGCCTTGGCAGCCTGGGAGGTGAGAAATGTGTTTCCGTTATCCACCGTTAATTCACAGGCAACTACAGACTTGATTGAGGTACTGTGTCCCCGGTACCAAATACCATCAAGGTTCCATTTCTCTAGGCAGGCGATACTGAAAATGTACACAGACCTCAGAAAAAGAGTCACCAGTGTCCTAAAAATGCAGTTGTACCCAATGTCCACTTAACCACGGACATGTGGACAAGTGGAGCAGGGAAGACTCAGGACTATATGACTGTGACAGCCCACTGGGTAGATGTATTGCCTCCCGCAGCAAGAACAGCAGCGGCGGCACCAGTAGCAGCATCTCGCAAACGCCAACTCGTTCCTAGGCAGGCTACGCTTTGTATCACCGCTTTCCAGAAGAGGCACACAGCTGACAACCTCTTACGGAAACTGAGGAACATCATCGCAGAATGGCTTACCCCAAATGGACTCTCCTGGGGATTTGTGACATCGGACAATGCCAGCAATATTGTGCGTGCATTACATCTGGGCAAATTCCAGCACGTCCCATGTTTTGCACATACATTGAATTTGGTGGTGCAGAATTATTTAAAAAACGACAGGGGCGTGCAAGAGATGCTGTCGGTGGCCCGAAGAATTGCGGGCCACTTTCGGCATTCAGCCACCGCGTGCCGAAGACTGGAGCACCAGCAAACACTCCTGAACCTGCCCTGCCATCATCTGAAGCAAGAGGTGGTAACGAGGTGGAATTCAACCCTCTATATGCTTCAGAGGATGGAGGAGCAGCAAAAGGCCATTCAAGCCTATACATCTGCCTACGATATAGGCAAAGGAGGGGGAATGCACCTGACTCAAGCGCAGTGGAGAATGATTTCAACGTTGTGCAAGGTTCTGCAACCCTTTGAACTTGCCACACGTGAAGTCAGTTCAGACACTGCCAGCCTCATCCCCCTCTTTCCTCTTCAGGCTTTTGCAGAAGAAGCTGGAGACATTGAAGGAGGAGCTAAAACAGAGCGATTCCGCTAGGCATGTGGGACTTGTGGATGGAGCCCTTAATTCGCTTAACCAGGATTCACGGGTGGTCAATCTGTTGAAATCAGAGCACTACATTTTGGCCACCGTGCTCGATCCTAGATTTAAAAGCTACATTGTATCTCTCTTTCCGGCAGACACAAGTCTGCAGAGGTTCAAAGACCTGCTGGTGAGAAAATTGTCAAGTCAAGCGGAACGTGACCCGTCAACAGCTCGTCCTTCACATTCTCCCGCAACTGGGGGTGCGAGGAAAAGGCTAAGAATTCCGAGCCCACCCGCTGGCGGTGATGCAGGGCAGTCTGGAGCGAGTGCTGACATCTGGTCCGGACTGAAGGACCTGCCAACGATTACTGACATGTCGTCTACTGTCACTGCATATGATTCTCTCATCATTGAAAGAATGGTGGAGGATTATATGAGTGACCGCATCCAAGTAGGCACGTCAGACAGTCCGTACGTATACTGGCAGGAAAAAGAGGCAATTTGGGGGCCCTTGCAGAAACTGGCATTATTTTACCAAAGTTGCCCACCCTCCAGTGTGTACTCCGAAAGAGTGTTTAGTGCAGCCGCTCACCTTGTCAGCAATCGGCGTACGAGGTTACTTCCAGAAAATGTGGAGAAGATGATGTTCATCAAAATAAATTATAATCAATTCCTCCGTGGAGAAGTGTGCATGTCCTGTTTATACAACATAAGGGTGGGTGGGAGGGCCCAAGAACAATTCCATCTTGCACCTCTTTTTTCTTTCATTTTTCTTTGCATCATGTGCTGTTTGGGGACAATTTTTTTGAAGTGCCATCCTGTCTGACACTGCAGTGCCACTCCTAGATGGGCCAGGTGTTTGTGTCGGCCACTTGGGTCGCTTAGCTTAGTCACACAGCTACCTCATTGCGCCTCTTTTTTTCTTTGCATCATGTGCTGTTTGGGGACTATTTTTTTGAAGTGCCATCCTGTCTGACACTGCAGTGCCACTCCTAGATGGGCCAGGTGTTTGTGTCGGCCACTTGGGTCGCTTAGCTTAGTCATCCAGCGACCTCGTTGCAAATTTTAGGACTAAAAATAATATTGTGAGGTGTGAGGTGTTCAGAATAGACTGAAAATGAGTGTAAATTATGGTTATTGAGGTTAATAATACTATGGGATCAAAATGACCCCCAAATTCTATGATTTAAGCTGTTTTTGAGGGGTTTTTGTAAAAAAACACCCGAATCCGCCAAAAAAATTTCAGGGAGGTTTTGCAAAAACGCGCCCGAATCCAAAACACGGCCGCGGAACCGAATCCAAAACCAAAACACAAAACCCGAAAAATGTCTGGTGCACATCACTACTCAGCACTCATTAATCTGTTCCCCTCAAATCTATTAATCAGTTCTACCTCACAGCACCCATTAGCACATTTGTCCACAATGTCAGCTCCCCCACCCTGTACTTATTAATCCATTCACTTTCAGCACCCATTAACACACCTATCACGGCACCCATCATGCCCCTCTCACAGCACCCATCATTCCCCTCTCACAGCACCATTAACTCCCCTTCACAGGATTTATTAATCCATCCACACCCAGCACTTATTAATCCTGCTCTCAGCATCATTTTACCACCCTCAGCCAGTACCTATTAATACATTCACTCTCATCACCCATTAACCCCGGTCTCACGTACTGTAACCCATTGAAAAGTTTTCTTACCTGCCCGGCTCCTGCTGCTTATTCAGCTCCTCATTCTTCTTTTACAGCCCGGGAGGTGAAGCTTGCATAATTGGCTGTGTCAGAGGGAAGGGGAGGAGAGGGAAGGGGAATGGGTGCCCACGCTGCTGCACCTGGCTGATGACACTGATGGACAGAAGATCATGCTGCAGCAGGTATACTGTAAATACCCTGTCTGCTTTTGTTTTGTTTTCTTGGTTCTTTATATCCTCAAGAATTGTGTATTTCTAAATACATCTGTAGCTGAAGACTCCTCTCTCTTGATATGGTACTGTAAGTTCTAATGCAGTGTAGAAACTAATAAATCCTTTAAAAAATTCTATTTCATGAATCTCTTAATTCAGCAGTCTGAGACTTTCAATTTTTTTCTGTTTTTTAGAATAGGCTTTATTTTGTATATTCAGATGCAAGAGATGTTCTTGTTTAATTTTGGTAAATATAATGATATATGTTAGCCATACTTGTCTACCAGGGCAGTAACAAGGGGTTCGCAGCTGTTAGTGCCACCCAAGGATCTTCCTCAACTGTGCCCGTTTATATTTTGCAGGGTGCCTGAGAAGACGCTCTTACGATGCGCCAGGCACCCATATTCCTGCTTTCTTGTTGGGCGTAGATGGGGTGTGCTAGAACACAGGGCACCCCTAAGCTCTGTTATGGCCTAATCTTTCGGAATGACTAGTAGCCAACAAAGCTTACACATAGGGGCAATCTGGTCACCACTCACCGATTTCCACATTTTTCTTGTGCACATAGTTGGAGGGGTTGTGTATGATTTGCAGGAGAAGGTAAGTATACATACCTCACCCCCCTGGCTCCCTAAACCCCCCTCCATGCAGCCTAAACCTAACCCTCCCCCTCCCTGCTGCCTAAACCTACCCCCCCCCCTTCAGCGCAGCCTAACACTAACCCTCGGTGGTGGTGCCTAACCCTGCCCCCCCCCTATGCAGCCTAAACCTAACCCTCCCCCTTCCCGCAGCCTAAATCTACCCCCCCACCCCCCGTGCAGCCTAACACTAACCCTCGGTGGTGGTGCCTAACCCTGCCCCCCTCTCTGCAGCCTAAACCTAACGCCCCGTGGCCACAGCATAAGCCTAGCCCTCCCCACGCAGCCTAAACCTAACCTATGCCGGTGTCGGCATTCCGAATTGTGACTGCCGGTATACCGACAACCGGGATCCTGACCGGATCCCAGTTGGAGAGCACAAGCATGCGAGCGATTCCATCCAACTCAACTTTAGCAGCTCGTTTGCATGAATCATAATTATTTATTAGCCCTACCTGTCGCATAACGGAGCTTCATGTGATATTAATGTCTAGAGTACTTTTAGCTCACAATCTACATACAGTATTTTTGTGCAGAGTGAGCATACACTGATAAGAACAAAATGCAGATGTAAACTTCTACAAATACCCTTACATACATGGGCCCTCATTCCGAGTTGTTCGCTCGGTAAAAATCTTCGCATCGCAGCGATTTTCCGCTTAATGCGCATGCGCAATGTTCGCACTGCGACTGCGCCAAGTAAATTTGCTATGCAGTTAGGAATTTTACTCACGGCTTTTTCATCGTTCTGGCGATCGTAATGTGATTGACAGGAAATGGGTGTTACTGGGCGGAAACAGGCCGTTTTATGGGCGTGTGGGAAAAACGCTACCGTTTCCGGAAAAAACGCAGGAGTGGCCGGAGAAACGGAGGAGTGTCTGGGCGAACGCTGGGTGTGTTTGTGACGTCAAACCAGGAACGACAAGCACTGAACTGATCGCAGATGCCGAGTAAGTCTGGAGCTACTCAGAAACTGCTACGAGGTGTGTAATCGCAATATTGCGAATACGTCGTTCGCAATTTTAAGATGCTAAGATTCACTCCCAGTAGGCGGCGGCTTAGCATGAGCAAATCTGCTAAAATTCACTTGCGAGCGAACAACTCGGAATGACCTCCAGTGTACTGCAATGTAAGTTACAACACAGATCTGGAGATTATTGTGCTAGCATACAATAAATGTGTTTCATTAAAAAGGAAGCTAGTCCAGTTACAGTGACTAGGTCATATCCTAGCAGACGTGGTTTTACATCTTGACTGACAGTAGTGCAAATCTACTGCGTTTATTGAGTGATTGGCATTTTGCTATGTATATTGTTTTGTACCTTCCCTATTTTTGGCAGGATATTTATTTTCCTTACATAGGATCAAGACAAATGAACAATGTGTAGATGTGAGAGCCCGTGCCCAAGTGTACTGTAGGCTTCTTGTTATCATTAACATGCAGTAGTAATGCTAGGCAGACAGACACTGTAATCTATCATAAGTCAGAGCTCCATAGACTGCTTTTTGTATTCTGCTGCTCTGCTTCCAGAATGCAGCATGGAGACAGACAGCTACAGCAATTACATATCAATCAGTTCTGAGCTTCCTGTATACGTCTCTTGATGAAATATGTAAATATAGCTGAATGTATATAACTTCAGTACTACAAGCTCTTAAAGCAAGTATATAACGAGTTTTATGGTAAGAACTTACCTTTGTTAAAACTCTTTCTGCGAGGTATACTGGGCTCCACAAGGAAAGACATAGGGGTGTAAAGTAGGATCATGATCCGAGGCACCAACAGGTTCAAAAGCTTTGACTGTTCCCAGAATGCATAGCGCCGCCTCCTCTATAACCCCGCCTCCCTGCACAGGAGCTCAGTTTTTAGTTAACCAGCCCAATGCAGTAGCAGGAAAAGAGACGTCAACGGTTAGTAGCCACATACACCACACTCTCACGACAGGAGAAATGTCAGCGGCTAATGCCATACCAACCCAAAGAAGCTAAGTGCGTCAGGGTGGGCCCCTTGTGGAGCCCAGTGTACCTCGCAGAAAGAGTTTTAACAAAGGTAAGTTCTTCCCATAAAACTCGTTTTCTGCTGCGGTGTACACTGGGCTCCACAAGGAAAGACATAGGGGATGTCCTAAAGCAGTTCCTTATGGGAGGGGACGCACTATAGCGGGCACAAGAACCCGGCGTCCAAAGGAAGCATCCTGGGAAGCGGCAGTATCGAAGGCATAGAACCTTAGGAACGTGTTCACAGAGGACCAAGTAGCCGCCTTGCACAATTGTTCAAGGGTCGCACCACGGCGGGCCGCCCAAGAAGGTCCAGTAGAATGGGCTGTAATGTGAGCAGGAGCTGATAGACCTGCCCTCACATAAGCATGTGCAATCACCATTCTAATCCATCTGGCCAAAGTTTGCTTGTGAGCAGGCCAGCCTCGTTTGTGAAATCCAAACAGTACAAAGAGAGAATCAGATTTCCTAATAGAAGCAGTTCTCTTCACATAGATACGGAGAGCCCATACCACATCCAAAGACCGCTCTTTGGGAGACAGATCAGGAGAAGCAAGTGCCGGAACTACAATCTCCTGGTTAAGGTGGAACGAAGAAACCACCTTAGGTAAATATCCGGGACGAGTCCTAAGAACCGCCCGGTCACGGTGAAATATCAGATATGGGGAACTACAAGACAAGGCACCCAAATCCGACACTCTTCTAGCTGAAGCAATAGCCAGCAGAAACACCACCTTAAGGGAAAGCCACTTAAGATCAGCTGAACCAAGAGGTTCAAACGGAGACTCTTGTAACGCCTCCAAAACCACCGACAAGTCCCAAGGAGCCACAGGCGGGATATAGGGAGGTTGGATACGCAAAACACACCCTGAGTAAAGGTATGTACATCAGGTAAGGTCGCAATCTTTCTCTGAAACAACACCGACAAGGCAGATATTTGAACCTTGAGGGAGGCCAGACGCAGGCCTAAGTCCAGGCCCTGCTGAAGAAAGGCCAACAACTTGGCTATACTAAACTTGGAAGCGTCATAATTGTTAGATGCGCACCAAACAAAGTAAGAATGCCAGATCCTATAGTAAATCCGAGCAGAAGCCGGTTTCCGTGCCCGCAACATAGTTTGAATGACCGCCTCAGAAAACCCTTTACCCTTAAGACGGAAGCTTCAAGAGCCACGCTGTCAAAGACAGCCGGGCTAGGTCCTGGAAGATACAGGGGGTCTGGGCGTTGTGGAAGTAGAATTGGACGCTCTGACGATAGGCCCTGCAGGTCTGAGAACTAGTGCCTTCTGGGCCACGCTGGAGCTATGAGAAGCAGAATTCCTCTTTCTTGCTTGAACTTCCGAATTACCCTGTGCAGGAGTGACACCGTAGGGAACACGTATGGCAGCCGAAACCTCCATGGCACCGCCAGCGCATCCACAAATGCTGCTTGAGGATCCCTTGTCCTTGCTCCGAAGACCGGAACCTTGTGATTGTGTCGAGACGCCATCAGATCCACGTCTGGAAGGCCCCACTTTTCCACTAGGAGTTGAAACACTTCTGGATGGAGACCCCACTCTCTGGCGTGTACGTCCTGACGACTGAGAAAGTCCGCCTCCCAATTCAGGACTCCCAGAATGAATATTGCCGTTATGGCCGGTAGATGGCGTTCCGCCCAATGTAGAATCCGTGAGACTTCCTTCATTGCCAAACAGCTTCGAGTGCCGCCTTGATGGTTTATGTAAGCCACTGTGGTGGCGTTGTCTGACTGTACTTGAACAGGACGGTTCTGAATTAAATGCTGGGCCGCATTGAAGACCGCCCGCAATTCCAGAATGTTGATCGAGAGGAGAGATTCCTCCTTGGTCCACCGACCCTGAAGGGAGTGTTGCTCCAGCACTGCTCCCCAACCTCTTAGACTGGCATCTGTCATCAACAGTACCCAGTCGGATATCCAGAAGGGACGGCCCCTGCACAATCGTTGGTCCTGGAGCCACCAGTGCAGCGACAGACAGACCTCCGGAGTCAATGAGATCATGTGAGACCTGATCCGGTGAGGCAGGCCATCCCACTTGGCTAGAATCAGCCTCTGGAGGGGCGAGAATGGAATTGAGCATACTCCACCATGTCGAATGCTGATACTATGAGGCCCAGCACCTGCATCGCTGAATGTATCGACACCTGCGGACGAGAAAGGAAGCAACGAATCCTGTCCTGACACTTCAGGACTTTCTCCTGAGACAAGAACAACCGCTGGTTGTGAGTGTCCAATAGCGCTCCAAGGGGCACCATGCTCTGTGCAGGGACCAGGGAGGATTTCTACCAGTTGATGAGCCACCCGTGGGCTTGTAGAAACCGGACAGTCATATCCAGATGACGTAGGAGAAGTTCTGGGGAATTTTCCAGGATTAACAAGTCGTCCAGATATGGCAGTATCCTGACCCCTTGACGGCGGAGTACCACCGTCATCACCGCCATAACTTTGGTGAAGACTCGCGGAGCCGTAGTTAAACCAAAAGGTAACACCCGAAACTGGTAATGGAGGTTGCCAATCGCAAACCTCAGGTATTGCTGATGTGACACTGCTATAGGAATATGCAGGTAAGCATCCTGTATGTCCAGGGAGACCATGTAGTCCCCAGGTTCCAAGGCCAGAACTATAGAGCGAAGGGTTTCCATACGGAACTTGGAAACTTTCACAAACCTGTTCAATGCCTTGAGGTTGAGAATGGGCCGGGAGGACCCATTCGGTTTCGGGACTAGAAACAGCGGAGAATAGTACCCCCAGCCCCTCTGAGCAAGAGGCACCTGTACTACTACTCCAGTATCCAGGAGGGTCTGTACCACCGAATGTAGAGTGTTTGCCTTTGTCTGGTCCAACGGGACGTCTGTCCGGCAAAATCGATGAGGGGGTCGGTTTTTGAAGGCTATGGCGTAACCTCGAGTGACGACTTCCGGTACCAGGCATCTGAAGTGGTCTTCAACCATTCCTGGGTATACACTAGAAGCCGGCCCCCCACCCTGGGATCCCCCAGGGGGAGGCCCGCCCCATCATACGGCAGGCTTATCGGTCTTGGAAGCTGGCTGACGGGCAGCCCAGGCTCTTTTGGGCTTCGGCTTACCAGGTTTGGAAGTGCGGGCCTGCTTGTTGTACGCCTGACCTTTTGCTTTACCTGAAGGATGAAAGGGGCGAAAGGACGTACCTTTAGCCTTCGACACAGAAGGAGCGGTACTTGGCAGACAGGCAGTTTTGGCAGTAGCCAAGTCAGCCACTATCTTGTTTAAGTCCTCCCCAAACAGAATATCTCCCTTGAAAGGGAGTACCTCCAGGGTTTTTCTAGAATCCAGATCCACAGACCAGGATCTCAGCCACAATATCCGGCGAGCCAGGACTGATGTAGTAGAGGCCTTGGCTGCTAGGATACCGGCATCAGAAGCCACCTCTTTAATATAGTGAGAAGCTGTGACAATATATGACAATATATGACAAGCATTGTCTAGCATGGTCAGAAGAGATTTCAGCTTCTAACTCTAGGGCCCATGCTTCAATAGCCTCTGCAGCCCATGTTGCTGCAATAGTGGGCCCTTGTGCAGCACCCATGAGGGTGTAAATCGCTTTTAGACAACCCTCCACCCATTTATCCGTAGGCTCTTTTAGAGACGTGACGGTAGTGACAGGTAGAGCTGAGTAAACCACCATCCTAGCCACATGTGAGTCCACTGGAGGAGGCGTTTCCCAATTTTTAGACAGCTCTGGCGCGAGGGGATAGCGAGCCAGCATCTTCTTTTGAGGCACAAACTTCTTTCCCGGGTTTCCCCAGGGTTCCTGACGTATATCCACTAGGTGGTCAGAGTGAGGTAAAACTTGTTTAACCACCTTCTGACGCTTGAACCTATCTGATTTCTTAGGAGGGGCGGATGGCTCGGGATCATCCGTAATCTGTAAAATCAACTTAATAGCCTCCAAAAGATCAGGAACATCCACATGTGAACTACCCTCCCCCTCAGCAGTATCTGTGTCAGAATCTGTGGGGTCAGTGTAAGCGCCATCTTCATCAGACGAGGTGTCAATGACAGCAGTGGATTGCGAGGAGATAAGAGCTCGCTTAGAGGACCCCTTGGTCTTAGGCGAGCGAGGGTCAGACTTTTTAGTAGTCAAGGACTGGTTCAACTTCTTCAATTGAGCAGACAAATTATCCGCCCAGGTTAGCTGCAGGGACCACATACGGTTGCACCAGCATAGGAGGTCCCATAGGGGGTGTTAGTTTAGTAACTAGCATATGTAGAAGCGTGGAGAAAGTAGCCCACGGTGGGTCATTATGCACCCCCGTTGCCACAGTCCCACTGGGGAGCAAGGAGCCCCCAGAACCAGAGCTGCTATGGTCTCCTCATAGGGATCTGTGGCTTCAGCAACACCGGCAGTGTGTTCAGCCCCAGAACCGTTACCTTCAGAAGCAGACATGATATAACTTGTAGTATCAGGTAACACAGTACAATTGTCAGCAGCACAATACCTCTTGCCCAAACCCCTGCGCAGTGTAGTCAGCACAAGCAGGGATACAGGAGAGATATGGTGACTAAAATCACAGAGAAAAATACATATTAAAGTATATCTTGTGAAAATCCTATATAATTATAAAACCTGAAGCACCAAGCCCCCTCAGGTTATAGAATATAGGGATAGCAAGTTGAGTGAGAGACACGAAATGGAAACCACTTAGCAAGCTAATGCACACACATATAGTCACAGTTATACAATGCAGAGGTTATTACTAACAATAATACTGCACTGGACCAGCTTATATATATAGCTATGTAGTCAATAGATATAACACTGCACAGTAAGAACTGGATGTATATCACAGGGTACTTGTACCAGAGAACCCTGACTAAATGCACCCTTTCTTAACTAACACTGTCTAATTGACATGTAGAATACTTAAGTGTCATGTAAAGTCACAGCGCTGTCAACCAGGCGGCTTTACAAAGGAGGATTTGCCCAAGCAGTCCCAGGAACAGTGTAGCTGAGAGAAATGGCGCCCAAACACTGACAGGGAGTGAGGGAGAGACAGATATGCAGCTCCAGGGCGGGAACATTTGCTGGAAATGGTGCCCTGGGGTGGGGGGAGGGGCTCCAGGTCTAAGCCTTATCCCCTCTGCTGGCAAAACCACCAGGTACTGCGGGCTACACACAAAAAAGGTTTTAAGAGAAAACCTGACCTGCACCCATGCCCTGGTGATCTAGTGGGATCGCCTGTACTGCCACAGTGTCCACCGCCAGTGCGCGCGGCCCGCCTTCCACCGACCGCGCCGGATCGCGATAAAGCACGGGTCCCGCGAACGGGACCCACTCACCACCTCCCGAAGCGCGGCCACGCGATCCCGGAGAGCACCCGTTGTGTGTGCCTGACTCAGAAGAAAACCGGAGCCTCCTGCTGTAGTTACCCAGCAACAAGGGCTCGGGAGTGTACAGCGCCGCTGGGGAGAGATGGAGCTGCGGCAGTGAATGTCACTAGACATGTACACACTGCTACAGCCCTTGAAGTCTTCACTTTTCTTCTCTTCTTAGGGCAGCCCAGAGCAGCCCCTCTGTTATGTGCCTGCTATCTGCGGCACCAACTACAAAACTGAGCTCCTGTGCAGGGAGGCGGGGTTATAGAGGGGGTTATAGAGGAGGCGGCGCTATGCATTCTGGGAACAGTCAAAGCTTTTGAGCTTGTTGGTGCCTCGGATCAAGATCCTACTCTACACCCCTATGTCTTTCCTTGTGGAGCCCAGTGTACCTCGCAGCAGAAAGAATGGTGCCGAAAAGCTTAGACGTACAGAAATCATCTTTAGAAGTGCAGAGTTGAGTTGTCTTCATTTCCTACTTATGAGCAATGTTATAACTCTACTAGAGCATAAGGAATGGACTAATCTATACTTAATGACTAATAACAGTGCTGGCGGTGGGGCAGCTGCTTCAATACTGTACACTACTAGGAGACTGCCAGGTGAGGATAATGGGGGTAATTCTGAGTAGATCGCAGTAGGAATTTTGTTAGCAGTTGGGCAAAACCATGTGCACTGCAGGGGAGGCAGATATAACATGTGCAGAGAGAGTTAGATTTGGGTGTGGTGTGTTCAATCTGCAATCTACATTGCAGTGTAAAAATAAAGCAGCCAGTATTTACCCTGCACAGAAACAAAATAACCCACCCAAATCTAACTCTCCCTGCACATGTCATATCTGCCACACCTGAAGTGCACATGGTTTTGCCCAACTGCTAACAAAATTCCTGCTGCGATCAACTCAGAATTACCCCCAATATGTAGCAGTGGCACTATCTTGGGAAAGTTTCTGTGACCTTGATAATAATTAGCAAACTGTTTCATAATATAAACTGGGGACACTACAATGTGACATAATATAAACTGGGGGCACTACTATGTGGCATAATATAAACTGGAGGCACTACAATGTGACATAATATAAACTGGAGGCACTACAATGTGACATAATATAAACTGGGGACACTACAATGTGACATAATATAACGTGGGGGCACTATAATGTGACATAATATAAACTGCGGGCACTACAATATGCAGAGCCGGCCCTAACCAATATGATGCCCTAGGCAAGATTTTGGCTGGTGCCCCCCAGCACCACCGCTGGTTCCGCCTCTGACCTTGCACCTCTTTCCCAGCACCATCACCCCTCACCCATAGCAGTCCTTATTTTGGTGTTTGTACTCCCTATATTTTAAATAGGAACAGTTCGCACATTTGGCACACAGCCCAAAAAGGGGTGTGTTTTTGCTGGCAAGGGGCATGGCCACACAATAGTAACCCCCAATTCCAATTACGCCACACAGTACTGCAACTTTATTCACATTTTATCATGCGATAGTGTCCATAATTCATATTACATCCCACAGTAGTGTCACTTTACCTTATAAACGTTACTCCTCACAGTAGAGCCCCTTATTCACTTTACATCACACTGAATTGCTCCTTATTCACATTACACCACACCCTATTGCTCTTTATTCACATTAGACGACACAGTAGTGCCCTTTCTATACGCAACGCCACATAGTAGAGCACCTTATACACATAATGCCACACATTAGTCATGCATTTATACACAATTCCACACAGTAATGCCCCTTACACATATGAGACACATTAATGTCCATATAAACATAATGCGCCTTACACATTATGACAACCTTTATTAATGCCCTTTTACACATAATGTCCCTCACACATATGCCGCACATTATTAATGCCCTTATAAACATAATGACACACATAGTGCCCCCTACACATTTGCTGCACATTATTAGTGCCCTTATACACATAATGACACACATACAGTAGTACCCTGTTACACATATGCCACACATTATTAATGCCCTTATACACATAATGACACACAGTGCCCCTTTACACATATGTTGCACATTATTAATGCATTTTTACATGACACACATAATGCTCCTTACACATATTCCGAACACTACTGCACAACCAACCCACTCACATGCACACAGCACTCACACTGCCACTAACACTGTGACCTCTGCCTCTGCTTGGATACAGATGTGTCCTCATAAATCTTGCCTCAGTGCTAACGTCGGGCACCTTTTTTTATGAAACTGCATATTATTTGCATTTCTATGTGGCTAGGATGCACAAGCAGCTTCTGCTGATTAAAATGATATGCAGCATGCCTATATACTGTGTGAGACTGTGGCTGTATCTGCATATGAAATGTTACACACAGAATACAGGCATGCCGCATATCATTTTAATCAGCAGAAGCTGCTGATGCCTCTAGGCATACCAGATGCCCTAGGCAATTGCCTAGTTTGCCTATGCCTATGGCCGGCTCTGACAATATGACATAATATAAAATGTGGGCACTATATTGTGATATAATATAAACTGCGGGCACTACAATGTGACATAAATTGAGGGTTAGTGTTACATAATATAAACTGAAGCCACTACAATGTGACAATAAAAACTGGGACACTGCAATGTGACAAAATATAAACTGCGTGCACTACAATGTGGCATAATATAAACTGGGGGCACTACAATGTGACATAGTATAAACTGTGGGCACTACAATGTGACATAATATAACCTGGGGGCACTACAATGTGACATAATATAAACTGGGGGCACTGCAATGTGACATAATATAACCTCGGGGCACTACAATGTGACATAATATAACCTGGGGGCACTACAATGTGGAATAATAAGCACTGGGGCACTTCTGTGTGGAATAATAGGTACAGTACAGTAGTGGGGACACCGTAGCATATTGTGTACTGGCAGCACTACATTGTGGCATCTTGTAAAGTGGGCATACAGTACTACTGTGTTGCATAATATGAAGTGGAGGCACAGCATGGTATACTAGTTTGGGGCATAAAATGAAATAGCGCACTACTATCGGACATGAAATAAAAAGCTGTGGAGAGATGCCTCTCTAGAAGTGTTGAAGTCCTTCAAAATGTTGCTCTTGGGCCCATAACGTTCTTGCTACGCCACTGCTTTTAAAACGCCTCAGTTTTAGTTAGATCTTATCAAGGTAACTATATAGCTAGTCACCATTCTGTATATATTCACTATTTGGTATTGATTCATCTCCAGTCTTTCATATATTTTAGGAAAAAATAGATCACTGCTGGATGCTGTAGGAAAATCATATTACAATACAAATGCATTTACTTTTACTGATGTCATTCATGTAGCATTCATGTCTCTATCACTGACAACAACGTCATCTCCCCGTTCCCCAACTCCGCTGCTTGGGCGTCACTCTTGACTCCTCCCTCTCCATTGCACCCCACATCCAAGCTCTGGCACAATCCTGTCGGTTCCAGCAAAGCAACATTGCTCATATAAGGCCATTTCTCTCCCAGAGTGCAACTAAACTTATTATCCACTCACTGGTCATCTCACGACTCGACTACTGCAATGTTCTCCTCACTGGCTTCGGTTGCTCCCATCTTGCTCCCCTCCAATCTGTCCTGAACTCCGCAGCTAGGCTTATCTTCCTCTCCCGCCACTCCACATCTGTCACTCCCCTTCAACAAAATCTACACTGGCTCCCATTCCCCTACAGACTCCTCTTCAAACTCCTCACCCTGACATACAAGGCCATCTCTAATTCCACTGCTCCCTACATCTCCAACCTCCTCTCCCTTCATACTCCCTTCTGCCCCCCTACGGTCGACCAGTGACCATCGCCTCTCCACTGTCCTGGTTACTACTTCCCATGCTCGAGTTCAAGACTATGCCCGTGCTACACCCCTTCAGTGGAACGCACTCCCTCACTCCATTAAACTCTCCCAGACCTTGCAAAGCTTCAAACGGGCACTAAACCCCACCTATTCATCAAAGCATACTCTCCCGATGCATAACCTAGTCCTGAGGCCACTCCTCCATCCCCCTGCCTCATGCCTTGAACATCTCAGCTTTGCTTAAATACTGCCACCAGGCAACCTCCCGCTTGATTGCACCTCATGTCATCTGTCTGTCGACTCTTCCCACTAGATTGTTAGCTCTTCAGAGCAGGGCCCTCTTTCCTCTTGTTATCCAAGCCCTCCTCTTAACACATTTAACTCACAGCTCTCCCCTACTCAGCGACCATCTTTACCCGCCTTTTCTCCTGCTGGTAAAGGCTCATCTCCATCTATGGCCACCAGCCCCTAGTAGTACGATGATCACTCCCTCACTACTTACATCTTAGCTGTATTATGTTTTGAGAATTGTGGTGCTCTTTGTTACCTGTACTCTATTTCTGTTATTTATTTACTGTAATACTAAGTTTTTCTCCCTGTACTGTCCTTTGTACGGTGCTGCAAAACACTTGTGGCGCCTTATAAATAAAATGTAGTAATAATAGTAATAATAATAATAATAATAATAATAGCAGACCGAACACATTTATCAGGTCACTGACATTACATACTGTACTGCAGGATTGGAGGGGTGCACAGCTGGAAAGAGGTGTCTAATGTGTGGAGATGGTCTATATGCAGTGCTGGGCAGGCCACCCCTTCATGCTTGTGCATGCCCAATGTGAACTCAGTTGAGTCTACCACCTATGCAAATATCCCCATGAAAATAGCTCTTGTGCTGGGAGGATGCTCTAAAGTGGATACAAAGGCTTTAACTAAGTTATGTGTGCAACATATGTACTATTGGTATTACTTTTTTGTTGGGGGAGTACAAATTATAAAATAATGCTTCACTATTACTTGGGGTTCAAGCTAGAAAACAGTTGAACACTACTACTACTATTACTACTGTATCATCCATAAAATATCCCACAAAACCTGCCGTAAGATTACAAATGCAGACACAGGACAGATTTGGAAAGTGTAATGGATGTTGTGCAGTGTTCCCAGTGAAGTATAGCATATGTCAACCGATAACAGGGTTACCATTTTCTTTGGTTTACTTTGTGCTGCTCTTTCTTCTGACTGAATGCTGTGTCATCTAAAACAAGCCGGCCTTATCTGAAAGAGACTAAAGGATCAATCACTAGTATGATAAGATTGCCTCTTCCCCAGAACGCTGCAGCTTCACAAACAATGTTTATCTTTCTGTAAGAGTAGTAGGGATGTTTGATTTCATTGAGAAGAGCCTGCTGGCCTGTGTGAGACCTCTGGGAATCTCCGTCCGCAGCCAGCCAGCACATTATAGTTTCCAGTACGCTTGTAGAGGGTTGGAAATTGAAAAGTAAGTACACTGGGAGGGGGGGGGGGGGGGACGTGTTTATTTTAGAAATATTGAAAAAAAGAAAAGTATGCCTGTCTGCCAATACAAGCTCTTCCACATTGACACAGCTGTCTGCCCTATGTTTACCACTTACTTTCCATTAACAGTAACTTAATATATAATCAATTAAATAATTGCTGCCAATGGTGTTTTCAACAAGAGTTGCTTACTGCAGTCTAAATTAATACAAATGGCCATTAAGGGGGAGAACCTTGCAAGTTGTGTGGCTGCGCAAATAAGAGATTGTTGTCAGTGTCTGATTTTACCTATAGGCTGCAGGACTGCAAACCCCCCCCCCCCCCCCGGTAAAATCTACCTCTCCAATCAGTGTAAGCAAAGCCGGATGTAGTCCATGACTGCACTGACTTCGCTGTGACTGGCAGTGACTTCCTGTTGGATGTCCTTCCTGTCAGTCACATAAGGCAGTCTCATTAGGAGCTATTCCCTCCCTCTGGGGCTGCCAGACCGGGATGTGATAAGCAGAGCCCTGTCTTCCTGTAGGAAGCCACTCCCTGTCTTTCGCGCAGCCCAGCCCCGGCCTTTTGCCCATGCACAGTCGCACCCTGGCATCTGCGCATGCGGCCGGTCCTGGCACCTGCAGGATCCATTGTGCAGGTGTCGGGGCTGACTGTCGACTCTACTCTCCATACACGGAAGTAGCAGCAGTCACCCTAGGTTTGGTAAGTAGGAGCCACCGCTATTGTTACAGCAGGAAAATCTTGTACATTTTCGCTCAAACCTCTATGGAGTATGGCTGTACCTGTTTTATCTTCAATAGAACCACTCCACTGGTTAGGTAACTGGGCTATTTACACACATTTCCAACAATTCTGAATACAGGCAGATATTTATTTATGAGCACACATGATTGATATGCATGACACTGAATCAGCCCCAGAATGAGCGTTTCCATACAACTCCATGATATTAAACTCAGCATTAATGTTTCTGAACACTGCAGGTGATGGTGAAATTGATGCAAGAATAAACACATTCGCTCACAGTTGTCTTTGGGGCACTCTCACCATTAAATCGCATTTAATAGGCTTCAAGAAATGTGTTGAATGTGTACAGTGAGCACTGCTACAGGGTCTAAGTCAGCAGAAAAGTAAATAAAATATTTGGAAATCCTTGTGTTATTTGGGATGTATACGTTTTGTTAAGGCGCATTTAAATCTATTATCATTCAATCAATATAGATAATTATTATGCCAGGCTTTCATGAAGAATCTTAATTTCGTCTTTCTTCTGATTATTACATCTAAATATCTGATTTTCATAAAATTTTACAGCTAGCTTTTACTGCATCATAAAAAGTTCGTATCTACGTTTCCTTACACTACCATATAAAATACCAAAAATATGTGACATATTAAGCACATTCTGTCCCCTGGCACGGAGCATCCAAGTGTTTAGTAATGGAGAACAAAACTATATTTTATTCCATGTCAGTAGCATCTCACAGTGTTATAAAAGCTGAGCGCTTTCAAGGCTGCTGAGCAAACGTCCACTGGCATTTAAATATATTTATATGACTGGAGGATCACAAGATAATAAATTGAAGATGCCACGATTTATTTGATTCAGAATTTCATTGTCATCCCATTAACTATCTTACATTAGAGAATTCTCAGAGGCCAACAGTGAGGTCTTCACATTGGTGTTTACAATGGAATGAAACTAGTGTTGTAACATTAGCAGGTGTTGTAATCATTGTATAATAACTGCATAGAATATTTTTCCTCCTGTTTCACTATATAATTGAAACATACGTACCTGCGCTCCTGGAATGGCTGGCTGATGAAAATTGTGTGGCACTCCTTGCCAGCCGCCACCTGCCTGCACCTCTCCCACAGCCACAAACAAGCTCCGCAGACAGAGGGGCCAATGACGTGTTTTGCGGTGAATTGTGTCATCATGGCCCTGCCCCTGCCTCACAATGCCTGTAATATTGGTATTGTGCAGCGGGCCAGGTCCGTGAAGACGCAATTTTACAGACACACCCCTGCTCCGCCCCTACCCAGCATCACCCTCCCTCCATCTGAGAGGCGTGTCATAAAAATTACTTACATCCAAATGTAAATGAGCCCCAAAGTTAGTAAAATCTACTTGTTGAAGAAAAGACTCTTATATTTTGCAGAATTTGTCCATGTATTGTGCTTTACAAGAGGTTCCATATACTGTAAGTGGCCACAAGAAACTTTATTTAAAATGCATGTAGCCATAGGGATCATTGTGTCTTATAACCAATGCAGGGAAATGGCACTGATGTTCCCATTTGATTGTATGTATCTGTGATTTATTTTTTCACCCCAAGAATGTAACAGCTGCATAATGGGGTTAAGGTGCAATCAGGGAGATTGCTGGACTATTCAGGGAGTCCGGGAGATTGCTTCTATTTCAGGGAGTCTCCTGCAGAATGAGGGACCGTAGGCAAGTATGCGATAGGCTCCCTTTGGGAGAAGTAATGCATTGTCACATTCTTATTCCCTTCAAGTTCATGGATGCCTATTTCGACAGTTTTTTTAAATAAAATATTTTTTAAATGGTGTAAGAGTAATATATTTACCAGGTGCACTGCACATGCCAGTGAGACATGTCTATGGGCATGCTGGCTTTTGTTGTTCCTCATGAACCAACATGCCCTGGCAGCCATCAAAATTGAATATGACAGGGCTAGTGTGTTTTTTCTACGTTTTTGCTGCTGCTTTGAGCATGGTAAATTAGTGGGATGCAATCCTGCCAGGAAAATGATGGAATGCCGCAGAAATTGACAAACTGTTTAGTAGATTTCCCACTTTCTGTCGTTCTGCATTGAACAGTAGATATAGGTATGAACCTTTTCCTTGGCACATTGACAGATTTTTTTTCTTTCCTTTTGCAGACGGTTAAAATAAATAATGTAACCTGACAGTTTATGCTTTTATAATAATTATTGCAAATGACTGAAGTTCTTTCAAACTTTGCAAACACTTTAGATTCTAAATATAGCATTGAAGTTTTGTTTCTCTTTATTTAAAGTTTCAGTGCCACCTAAAGTAAATATTTTATTAACATTAGAGTTGGACCCTAGGCAACATTGTTGTCAGTGGGGCAGGGATGTGCTGCTGTCAGTGAGGCAGGGATGTGCTGCTGTCAGTGAGGAAGGGATGTGCTGCTGTCAGTGAGGCAGGAATGTGCTGTTGTCAGTGAGGCAGGAAAGTGCTGCTGTCAGTGATGCAGGAATGCGCTGCTGTCAGTGAGGTAGGAATACGCTGCGTGAGGCAGGGATGTGCTGCTGTCAGTGAGGCAGGAATGTGCTGCTGTCAGTGAGGCAGGAATGCGCTGCTGTCAGTGAGGTAGAAATGCGCTGCTGTCAGTGAGGCAGGAATGCGCTGCTGTCAGTAAGGCGGGAATGCGCTGCTGTCAGTGAGGCAGGGATGCGCTGCTGTCAGTGAGGCAGGGATGCGCTGCTGTCAGTGAGGCAGTGATGCGCTGCTGTCAGTGAGGCAGGGACGCGCTGCTGTCAGTGAGGCAGGGACGCGCTGCTGTCAGTGAGGCAGGGACGCGCCGCTGTCAGTGAGGCAGGGGTTTGCCGCTGTCAGTGAGGCAGGGGTGTGTCGCTGTCAGTGAGGCAGGGGTGTGTCGCTGTCAGTGAGGCAGGGGTGTGCTGCTGTCAGTGAGGCAGGGATGTGCTGCATTCAGTGATGCAGGGTTGTGCTGATGTCAGTGAGGCAGTGATGTACTGCCCGAATCTGCTGTTGACTGTGCCTGAGTAGACTGCTAGATGCTCCACGATGGCATAAGAGGTGCCGCTGCAACTGGACACGCACAACAGCTCCCCCTCTGACATCTTCCTTTATTTGGTGCATAGAGAGCTCTGAGTGCCAATCAGAGCTCTCTACCAAGCTGCTGCTGAGTTTCTGAGTACTCTGAAACCCCCTCTCTGTGTGCCCCACTGGTATATCTGCTCAATAATGCATATGCTCTAGCTAATCAGCCAATCCTGTGGCTGCAACTCAATATATAAAATATTCAGACATGATTAAAAGGTTCAGTTGTTGTTCAGATCCTATTCCAGAATGGGAAGATGTGTGATCTGTTGTATGTAACTTTCAAAGTGGAATTGTTGATTTCCTGGGATTTTCATACACAACTGTCTCTAAAGTTTTCAGACAACAAACAATTTCAAGCGAATGGGCAATAACACTTTGCTAATGAGCAAAGTAAAAACAGGATTGCCAGGATCAAGCTCACAGCAAGTCAAATAACCTTTCCATACAACAGTAGTATGCATAAGAGCAGAGCACGTCGAAGCTTTGAGTGGATGGAATACAGCAGAATAAGACCACGCCGGGATCTATTACTTACAATAGCGAAACAGAACCACCGCACCAGGCGCTAATATAAACTTTAAACTCAATTAATCAAATATCTAGGATATTAAATATATACCTGTAATGATTATATAAGCCAATGCTGGCGCCTGTTTAGAAGCACCCGATTTCCAGACTCTGTGAGACCTCACCTCTGTATGCCTCGTGCAGGCACCGTAGCACGGTCTCTCTCCTCTTCAGTCTTTAATTGGCTGATGTATTATACGGACAGCAGTGGCAAGGTATACGGCCAATAATGAGTACAGGGGTCCAAAACTTCTGACGCATTTCGCTCCTCTCCTGGGGGCTTTATCAAAGAATAACTACTAAGTGTTCCAGGACCCTTTTTATAGGAATAGCAATCAGTCCTATTGGTGCATAAATTGATGGATTCAAATCACCTGGTTATACACCTGCTAGGTTCCACCTCCTAATCTCACCTCCTCATACTAAGTTCAATATAATACATATGTTATACAAATAGATCATATAAAATAGTCATTAGAAGAATTTCTACACATAAATAAATATTCATATACTAAAAAGTATATATATGTATATATATATACACACAAAACAAAATGTATGCCCGTTTGTCCATATATATTTTCTAGAGATTGTCAATATTTTAATTAATCACAGAAAAAAACAATTTAAAATTAATCTATATACACAAATCTTCCTTCATAATGACTCGAACTCTCTACCCTATCCTCCCTAAACAGATGCCCTACCATTAATCCACCATCTATTCTTAACAACACAGTACTCCATTGATTTTATTAGAACCTCCGTTCCTATAGTTTTTCAATAGTTGATAGTAAAGTTAATGAGAATTTATCTTATGTTTATCACAAATATCAATCACATTACCCACCTAGATAGTAACAAATAGATATTAAATACCAATTTAAATAATACATATAAACAATATAAAATAACTCTTAATATATCCTCCTATTATATAATTCAAACTCTCAGCCATATCCTTCCCAGCTTGTTGCTTTACCATTCCTCCACAGTTAACCCTTATTATCTATGTGTTCCATTCAATTTCTATTAGATCAAATTCATCAACTTCGTTCATATACTTCGTGTATAGTTTATAATATTTTAATTAGTGTGCGCTTTTCTTATGTTAAACAAACACATTAATTTCACTACATGATGCATTATACTACATACATCTATATTATAATATTAATGTATAAAAATAATAATACTGTAACCAATAATAATACTACTTATGAATTTAATTACCATATAATCTATTGTGATAAACTTATCCACTAATAATAATGGTAGTTATACTAATTATTTGTGCAATTACACTATCCACACCATATGCACAAGTTGAAAAAGATAGATTAGAACCTATAGAAATTTCAACCAATAGTAATGATGGAGATATCATAAAAGGTTTTTTCAAGTTAGAACAATTGTTGAAAGATGAGATGAGACATTGGTGGGACAGTGTCTCTTTAAAAAAGTATCTAGCTGTTAAACAAATACCGCGAGGTCTAAGATTATTTAAGTCTTTGTCCATTCATGAGGACCCAGTATTGGTATCTAAATGGGATCATACCCTAGATGAGTATTCATTTAAACTCATTGAATTGCTTATTGCCTATAGGGAGAGTAAAGTAAAGGAAATAGGACAGAGAATAGAGGAGGTTAAAGAATCATTCATCAAATATAAAGACCTACCTACCTTTTTAGAAAGAGACAGAAGTACTAATCAACGAGTAGAAATTTTTTCAAAAGAATTAGTTGAAACAAAAAATAAGAAATTATTGAGGGATGATAATGACTATAAAGGTGGTCAAGTTAGAACATACCGTAAACATCCTCCACAGAATCAGCAAAGAAATGAATCATACACACACCAAGATACACCTCAGTACTCAAGGAGTCCATATGAGAATAGAAAATATACATATGTGAAACGGGATTTCCGGAGGTCCACAGTCAAAGATTGGGGTAAACAAAATATTAATGAAACCAGAAATTACAGATCCAATCACACACCTACCTTTAATCAGATACATCAGCCAACTAATTAAAATATTATAAACTATACACGAAGTATATGGACGAAGTTGATGAATTTGATCTAATAGAAATTGAATGGAACACATAGATAATAAGGGTTAACTGTGGAGGAATGGTAAAGCAACAAGCTGGGAAGAATATAGTTGAGAATTCGAATTATATAGTAGGAGGATATATTAAGAGTTATTTTATATTGTTTATATGTATTATTTAAATTGGTATTTAATATCTATTTGTTACTATCTAGGTGGGTAATGTGATTGATATTTGTGATAAACATAAGATAAATTCTCATTAACTTTACTATCAACTATTGAAAAACTATAGGAACGGAGGTTCTAATAAAATCAATGGAGTACTGTGTTGTTAAGAATAGATGGTGGATTAATGGTAGGGCATCCGTTTAGGGAGGATAGGGTAGAGAGTTCGAGTAATTATGAAGGAAGATTTGTGTATATAGATTAATTTTAAATTGTTTTTTTCTGTGATTAATTAAGATCTTGACAATCTCTAGAAAATATATATGGACAAACGGGCATACATTTTGTTTTGTGTGTGTATATATATATATATATATATATATACTTTTTAGTATATGAATATTTATTTATGTGTAGAAATTCTTCTAATTACTATTTTATATGATCTATTTGTATAACATATGTATTATATTGAACTTAGTATGAGGAGGTGAGATTAGGAGGTGGAACCTAGCAGGTGTATAACCAGGTTATTTGAATCCATCAATTTATGCACCAATAGGACTGATTGCTATTCCTATAAAAAGGGCCCTGGAGCACTTAGTAGTTATTCTTTGATAAAGCCCCCAGGAGTGGAGCGAAACGCATCAGTAAATTTTGGACCCCTGCACTCATTATTGGCCGTATACCTTGCCACTGCTGTCCGTATAATACATAAGCCAATTAAAGACTGGAGAGGAGAGAGACCGTGTTACGGTGCCTGCACGAGGCATACAGAGGTGAGGTCTCACAGCGCCTGGAGATCGGGTGCTTCTAAACAGGCGCCAGCATTGGTGCCTGGTCCCACAGCCAGAGACCGCCTCGTTGGATACCGGGACTCTCCGTGTCATCATCGCTGTTGAAAGCCGCATGTAAGGCTCCGCTGTGGAGCGGTGTTATTCACTACAATTATTACTACTAGTGGCAAGTTAAACTGGAACTTTAGATCCTTAGTAACGTTACAGGAATCTTGAGTGTTACACAGGTTCCCTTTACAGCTGGGATTGATTACATCAGTGGACCTGTTTTTATGGACTGAGTTACAACTGGAGTTCAGCATTTTTCTGTGCACAGAAACACTTTAGGATCCACCTCCTTTAGAATGCTTAATATATGATATGTGTTTATATGTTGTTATATACAAGACCGGTCTAGTCATTCTTGTGAAATATTGAATTTCTATATATTAAAATATTATATTTAAAAAAAATTAAGTTTGATTTGTTGAACATTCAGCCATATTATAATTTATTATAGCGCAAGAGGGATTTGTTTAAGTGTGCGGGATCTATTACTGTCAGCTAAAGCAGGAATCTCAGGCCATAGTGGGCACAGGCTCACCAACAGTGGACGTTGCTTGGACTGACAAATCTCAATTTCTGCTACACCATGAGACAGAATTTGGTGTGATTTTTAGGACCCTTCCTGGCATATGGAAATGGTTCAGGCCTATTGTGATGTTTTTAATACTGTGAGGAATATTTTCTTGGAACACCTCAGGCCCCCTTAATACCAAATGAGTATCATTTCAATGGTATAGGGGTAAATGTAGCAGCGTACGAGTTGCCGGAGGCCTGGGTTGGTATTGCCTTGTAAATGATTGCCATTCTCAGATGAAATCCCCAACCCCGGCAGCTCGGACCCTATTACATTTACTGCACGGTCTACATAAGAATTGTTGGGCCTAATTCAGACCTGATCGCTAGGGTGCATTTTTTGCATCCCTGCGATCAGGTAGTTGCCGCCTACAGGGGGAGGGAGAAACCGTTGTTCAGGGGTTCAATCACATGTGCAGGAAAGCTGCACAAACAAAAGTTTGTGCAGTCTCTGCACAGCCCAGGACTTACTCTCCCAGTGCGATGATCGGGGTCGGAGCTGACGTCAGAAACCCTCCCTTCAAACGCCTGGTCCCTCCTGCGTTTCTCCAGACACTCCCTGAAAACGGCCAGTTGCCACCCACAAACGGTCTCTTCCTGTCAGTCACCGTGCGATCGCTTTTTACACCCATCCGGTCAGTATGCCCGGTGCAGTCATCCGACACGCCGACGCATTGCGGTGCATGCGCAGTACAGATCCGATCGCTCGCTGTGTGAAAACGCACAGCGGTGATCGGGTCTGAATTAGGTCCATTAGCTACTGTATGTGAATCCCTATATGACTGTGTTCTAACCATCTTCTACATTATCCATAGCAGGTTCCATGAGCATGACAATGAGTTCTGTATACTTTAATGGCCTCCACTGTTACCAGCTCTCCATCCAATAGAGAACCTTTTGGAATGTGGTGGAGCTTTGCAGCATGACTATGCAGTAGCAATCAATCTGCAGCAACTGTGTGGTGCTGTCATATAGGAGCATTGTAGGGCTGATGGTGGGCCTGTGCGCAGATATCTGTGGGCCCCTCTCTACATCAGAAAAATTTTGCACATGCACAACAAAATTAACAAGAGTCTGGCACTGTGCCAGAAGTCTTCTGTGCATGTAGCACATTTCCGCCATTGTCTTCGGCGCCAGCGCCCTATTTCTTGTGATTACTTCAGAAACAATGCACCATGGAGGAGATTTATCAAAGCTTGGAGAGAGATAAGTGGAGAGAGTTAAAGTACCAACCAGTCAGCTCCTGTCATTTTACAGGTTGTGTTTGAAGAATGATAGGTAGGAGATGATTGGTTGGTATTTTGTCACTCTCTACTTTATCTCTCTCCAAGCTTTGATAAATCTCGCCCAATATTTCCTAAGAAATCATTGAACTAATATCATCCCGCACAACTGACAGGAGATCAATGTATTGGGTGCAGGGTTTGCCATGTGGGTTCCCCTGACCCAGGAACCCATGTGTGCCCACTGCACTCATTGGCTACATATTGCCAGTTTATCTAGAAAAGGCAATTTTGCTTAAAGGCAGTGGTGGATTTCCCACTGGGCACGTGAGGCACATGCCTAAGGGTGATACTTGTTTGGGGTTGGCACACCAGGCTGATGAGGTCAGGTGGTAATTCTTTGTTTTGTCATTACGACTAATGTTTTTATCATTTATTTTGCAACTGACTGTAATAGGACAATCGCTTTGATGGTTTTGAGGCATCCGGACTGGCCCAGAAATTAAGGAAGCGACTATGGGGTCCTTGTCAGCTCTGCCATCACTGGGAACACCTTATGATTTCACACAGGAGCATTTAATTAGCTGGAAACAGACTACTGAAAATATCAAGCAGCCAAAGGGACATTATTATAGCTTAAACAATAGATTTTTGCTTGAATGCTATCTTTACATTAAGACAGCCAAAGTCTTAAGGCCCAGTACACACTGGTCGATATATATCGGCCGTTCTCTTGAACGGCCGATATATCGCGGGTCCGTTGGCCAGTGTGTACGGCCGATACGTCTGTGAAATCCGTCGTTCACAGACGTATCGCGTGGGCCGCGCAGCACAGCCGACGGCCAATATATCTACCGATATATTGGCGCATCGCTGTGTGTGTACGGGACGGTCAGCCGACCGCCCGTACACATGCTGCGGCGGCCGGCGGTGATTGACAGCTGAACTGGGTGGGCGTGTGTACACGCCCGCCCAGTTCATGACGTCAGTCCCCGACGGATCGGCCAGATCAATTGATCTGCAGATATATCTATTAGTCTGTACCCACCTTTAGGGGTCTATTTACTAAACCTCAGTTGGAGATAAAGGGGCTGGAGATAAGGTACCAGCCAATCAGCTCCTAACTGCCGTGCCACAGGCTGGGTTTGAAAAATGACAGTTAGGATGTGATTGGCTGGTACTTTATCTCCAGCCACTTTATCTCCACCAGAGGCTTAGTAAATAGACCCTTAAATACTAAATATATTAACGTATAAATATAGCTATCATGTGACAAGATGGAGGCAGCCATTTTGTAGACTGGGACATTATCCAGCAGAAGACATCTGCTCATTACAAATCAGTGATGTGTGAGGCACATGAAGAAGCATTGAGGCCCAAAACAGTCGCAGATATGAGATACGGTTACAGGCTTATGATACCTGCATGAGACACTTGTAGATTTGAGTGTTTATTGATGGGGTTTTTTATCTAGAATTATACATTTTTCTATTTAAAAAATAATAAAAAAATTGAATAAATAAAAACACTATAAACCATAGTCTAGCAAACAAACAAAGTTTCTTTGGTGAAACAGAAGCAGATATAAAAGTTACAAAGATTTAGACTTTCATTCACAAATACCCAAAGGTTCACATTATATACTATACAAGTTATAATATAAATACAGAAAAAAAGTATTATGTGCATTGTAATAGTAGAAAAAAAAACATACAGGTCAACACTGTTGTGCATTGCTGTCAAGTACAAGTATGATAATAACACAAGGTGCAGCAGTCATAGGAATGCATCAATCACACTAGAAATAATGAGGACTGTTTGTTGAGAAGCTATACTATAGATGTTTTACTTTACAGAGTGGCTATCCTTCAGCCTCAAAACAATCGCCAAATGTTCTCCTCAGTTGGCTAATTGTTATAAATACTTATCTGACCAGAGGAGCTTACAGTGGTCACAGCGCCCTCTAGCAGTGACATTGTGAATTTTCTAACATTTCACTTGGAAACCATAATGGCTCACTAATAAATTTACAATACATAACATATATTTCCATTTTCATTTTGAATTCTACTTCAGAACATCTCATTTAACGATTACCTAGAAAAGTATATTTATTTTTTTACATTTGTTCATTTGCTTGATAGAATCAACAATATCTTCATTCATGGAAATAATGAGAAAATTAAGATTGCTCTAGATGATGCTGGTGTATTTCCCCTAATTTAAAGTGCACCTGCCACCTACAGACTGTGGAGCCATGTTGTAGGTAAATATTAAGGAGAAAGTATAATGTCCAGGGTTATTTGGTGGTGTCATTGATATCTAGTGAATTGGCTGCAGTCACCTAAATATTGGTTCAGTCCTCAAAATGTCTTCTTCCAGTGTGTGCAGGTGACAGGTCCACTCACTTTCAAACAAAATCATGCTTTGTTTCAGTATAAAATCTAATTTCTAAGAGATGCTTAAAGTTAAGTTATGTGGATAACTTAATGGACTCTCAAACAAAGCATGTAGAATTATACTTAAATATTATGGGGTAGATTTACAGAAAACTTCTAAAAAAAAAAAAGGTAAAATGGAGGAGTTGTGCTGCCCAGAGCAACCAATTAGATCTAGCCATCATTTTCTAGAATGTTCAAGATAAATAAGAAGTAGAATCTGATTGGTTGCTTTAAGCAGCACCTCCAATGTTTACAAGTTTCAGGAAATCTGTCCCTACTGTATGTGTCCTTTCAGGACTGCCCAGAAACTAAAGGGATAACCTATAACCTATACTTAGTTCAAGTGAGCAGATATCTTGACTTTTTACATTTGTAACCTACAGTATTTTTCAGACATACTGTAGCCTTATGGTCGGCATGTATGGCACAGAAGCACCCTATAAGCTAAAACAGTATGGCTTCCTACATTTATATCTGTAAGCTTCACAGCTGCCGCATTCATCAATAAACATTCAGAATTTAATTAAAAAAGACCTAGAAAATGATTATATGTACAAAATTTACTGTTTTTTTTATTATTATTTTTTACAAAAAAATTGTAATATGCATCTTCAAGATACACTATGTAGTGTTTTCGAAGACACTGAACAAAGCTCCCCCTATATGTGAAAACAAGGGGAGTGGTTTACCAGGTGCGAGTGGTATGACGCAAAATCACAACTGACTCAGTTCGTATAACCTGTGTTGCATCTACTTGTGCAGCAGTTTTGACGTCATTTAAAAACTTGCATCAAAAAACCGATGCAACTTGATACATACTGTAATCTGATGCAAAAATAAAAAATAAAAGGGTGCATATATTGTATGTCAGGTATGAGTTTGCATCAATGACCCTTACACATAACTGTCTCCATGGATTAGCAGTATAATATTCTAAAAAGCTACAGACTTAAACAATGAAAGACCATTCATCCAACAAGTCCATTTTGTAGAGTGGTCATGGATGAACAGCACTGTTACTTTTATTGCAGTCAACAACAAAAAATCCTTGATCCCAGTGGTGTGAAAATTTTGTTCCCCAAAAATCTTTTTCTTTTTCTTCTCTTTTTCCACAAAAAAAAACCAATAAAATATTATATGGCACAAGTGTCTTTATAATGCGCCTCTGAAAACTTCTCTTCATCTGGCACTAACAGTATTCACGCCAAGGTTTCGGGGCTTATTTGCGTCCTTCATCAACTAGTATCTTTTTAGTTAGTGATGTAACATTAACGCTCTATAGCAGTTATTAAATATGCCTGACTTTAGATTGACTAGTTAAATTTTATATACATGATTAGAAAACATATTTAAATCATCTTATTTACAAAAGTCAACTGAGCTAGGGTCTAGCTGTTTAAATATTAAGGTAAGCTTGTATTAATACAATATATTTGTTTGCCTTGGTGACACAATCTACATTTTCTAGTAGAATTCATTTTATGCTTACATCTGGTTTAGTTCCCTATAACTTCTAACACTTAAATTAAAAATTAATTCTTGTTTTCCACTGTTGTCTGTATAATGCTATTGTCCAAAGAGTCCAAGAGCTGACCAGATAGGAATTCTTTCTTATAACACAAATGAAAGGCACTGTAATTTAGAAATTTGCCCGATATGGTGTCCGTTGAAGAAAACGAGGGCATATTCAGCGTGGAGAATCCTGCCAGTTCCTGCTCCAACGGTGTTGGTGGTGTTTAGAAGTGTTCAGTGGAGCCCTCATCTCAGGTGGGCTAAATTTGTAGTAATATTTCTTGGAATAAGTCCGTTGGTAAAAGGAAGCTGAAAGTAAAAGAGATTTGTGTTGACTTTAAAAACACCCAAGTGTTACAGCTTAGAAGCAATACAGTAAACTAAATGTATGACCAGGTCACAGTTTTACGGATAAAGAAACACACCAAAATGATTATAGTATTACAATAAATAGCCAATATTTACCAGAGCCTGGATAGAAAAAATCAAACCCATTGCATGAATTTTAAATGTTCTGCTTTAGAAAATGTTTTCAGTGGTTTAAAATTGTAGATTTATGCAGTGTTTGGATGTTGCTTCATTGCTATCCACTTGTTATGCAGGAAGTGTTTGTTATAAAGGAAGTGTTTGGTATACAGGAAGTGGCAATTTGCACACAGACCAGTTTTTCAAAAATATTTCACACAAATAGATCCAGTAATTAAATTAATATATATAACTACAGTTGTCTATGCTTAATAATTATAAATACACTATGGGTCAGATTCAGATAGCCGCAGGTTGAGTCGCGCGTTCTGTTCTCTCAGGTAAAGTTCCCGGAGTTATTAAATTGCAGACCTGCTATTAATCTAAGAGCAGCCCAGAGGCATCAGTTAACACTCATTTCTGTCCAGATGGTGCAAGCAGAAATAGATGCTAATGGCTGGCTCAGGGCTGCTCATAAGTAGATAGCGGGTCTGTAATTTAATAGCACCTGGCACTTTTCCTTGGAGAACAGACCTCACCACTGAACCCTGTGGCTATTTGAATGTGTCCCATGTAGGGTATCTAATGCAAATACAAACTGATATTAATAACGGTTGCCAGAACTAGCTAGCCACTTTGATTGGCTGATTGTGAATTGTGCTACAGTATAAAGCTGATAGGTGCTGTCTCCATTGATTTGCTGTTATTTTCATTCATACGTGATAAGCAAGATTATACCTGCTGTACTACACAATGCTTTATTTAAATACTGCTGTCAGTGAGGCTGGGATGTGCTGCTTTCAGTGAGGCAGGGATGTGCTGCTGTCAGTGAGGCTGGGATGTGTTGCTGTCAGTGAGGCAGGGATGTGCTGCTTTCAGTGAGGCAGGGATGTGCTGCTGTCAGTGAGGCAGTGATGTGCTGCTGTCAGTGACGCAGGGATGTACTGCTGTCAGTGAGGCAGTGATGTGCTGCTGTCAGTGAGGCAGGGATGTGCTGCTGTCAGTGAGGCAGTGATGTGCTGATGGTCAGCGAGGCAGGGATGTGCTGTCATCAGTGAGGCAGTGATGTGCTGCTGACAGTTACGCAGGGATGTGCTGCTGTCAGTGAGCCAGTGATGTGCTGCTGTAAGTGATGCAGGGATGTGCTGCTGTCAGTGCGTCAGGGATGTACTGCTGTCAGTAAGGCAGTGATGTGCCGATGTCAGCGAGGCAGGGTTGTGCTGTTGTCAGTGAGGCAGGGATGTGCTGCTGTCAGTGACGCAAAGATGTGCTGCTGTCAGTGACGCAGGGATGTGCTGCTGTCAGTGAGGCAGTGATGTGCTGCTGTCAGTGAGGCAGTGATGTGCTGCTGTCAGTGAGGCAGGGATGTGCTGCTGTCAGCGAGGCAGGGATGTGCTGCTGTCAGTGAGGCAGGGATGTGCTGCTGTCAGTGAGGCAGTGATGTGCTGCTGTCAGTGAGGCAGTGATGTGCAGATGTCAGCGAGGCAGGGATGTGCTGCTGTCAGTGAGGCAGGGATGTGCTGCTGTCAGTGAGGCAGGGATGTGCTGCTGTCAGTGAGACAGTGATGTGCAGATGTCAGCGAGGACGGGATGTGCTGCTGTCAGCGAGGCAGGGATGTTCTGCTGTCAGTGAGGCAGGGATGTTCTGCTGTCAGTGAGGCAGGGATGTGCTGCTGTCAGTGAGGCAGGGATGTGCTGCTGTCAGTGAGGCAGGGATGTTCTATCAGTGAGGCAGGGATGTGCTGCTTTCAGTGAGGCAGGGATGTGCTGCTTTCAGTGAGGCAGAGATGTGCTGCTGCCAGTGAGGCAGGGACGTGCTGACGTCAGTGAGGCAGGGATGTGCTGCTGTCAGTGAAGCAGAGATATGCTGCTGCCAGTGAGGCAGGGATGTGCTACTGTCAGTGAGGCAGGGATGTGCTGCTGTCAGTGCGTCAGGGATGTACTGCTGTCAGTGAGGCAGTGATGTGCCGATGTCAGCGAGGCAGGGATGTGCTGTTGTCAGTAAGGCAGGGATGTGCTGCTGTCAGTGACGCAAAGATGTGCTGCTGTCAGTGAGGCAGGGATGTGCTGCTGTCAGTGAGGCAGTGATGTGCTGCTGTCAGTGAAGCAGGGATGTGCAGATGTCAGCGAGGCAGGGATGTGCTGCTGTCAGCGAGGCAGGGATGTGCTGATGTCAGTGAGGCAGGGATGTGCTGCTGTCAGTGAGACAGTGATGTGCAGATGTCAGCGAGGACGGGATGTGCTGCTGTCAGTGAGGCAGGGATGTTCTGCTGTCAGTGAGGCAGGGATGTTCTGCTGTCAGTGAGGCAGGGATGTTCTGCTGTCAGTGAGGCAGAGATGTTCTGCTGTCAGTGAGGAAGGGATGTTCTGCTGTCAGTGAGGCAGGGATGTGCTGCTTTCAGTGAGGCAGAGATGTGCTGCTGCCAGTGAGGCAGGGACGTGTTGCTGTCAGGGAGGCAGGGATGTGCTGCTGTCAGTGAAGCAGAGACGTGCTGCTGCCAGTGAGGCAGGGATGTGCTACTGTCAGTGAGGCAGGGATGTGCTGCTGTCAGTGAGGCAGGCATGTGCTGCTGTCAGTGGGGCAGCGATGTGCTACAGTCACAATAGGATATAGCTATTGATTGGTATACTTACGTTTCAAGCATGTGACTTTAGGTAGATCCCACCTGCCATCACCTCGGCATCGTATAGTTGGCATATGTCGTTGGACGAAGCCATCTTTGCAGTGGTATCGGATCATGGCGTTTATTTCATAACGTGGTTTAGACTTCCCAAAGGTCTTTGCATTTTCAACAAGAGGAGGTTGTCCACAAGCAACTAAAACAACAAAACCAAATGGCAAATATTATGCCTCTTCTATGTATGCTATTTTGCCCACACACAAATCATTTTCAAAACTAAGGAAGTCTGAGGGGGAGATGTATCAAGTCTTGGAGAGAGATAAAAAGGAGAATTTGCCAAAAGCAGCATCAGCCATTTATCTAGCACGACCACTATTCAGAGGAAAAATATTTCTAACGAATCAGGAACATGGATGGTTGCTGGCCAATGGTCTCCAATGTCCATCCCTGCAATCAGGTGATTTTCCATTAAGTTGCTGAATGTAAACCAAACTGATACGTCTGGTTTTGGGTGGAGCTTTTCTTTCACATAAGATTATTTTGTTCATGCTGGCACTTATAACATTAAAACAAAGGGGCTTATTAAGAGGTGGATGCTATGGTACAGCTGCTGCGTCTTTGTAAAAACCGCAGGAGATGTCTTCAGTAAATAGATGCCATTGCCGGCTTCACTTATTATTGTATCAACTGCCTGAACAGCGGACATCCAAGGATGCAGCCACTGGCTTCGGCACACCCAAAATATGGGTCCAACGTGTCACTGTTTTCTGGAATGCTTCCTCTCTCCCCCCCAACGCCAGTAACATATCAGTCATGCTGCAGCATTTGGGACACTGCAAGCGACACTGAATATCCAGATCTGCCCATGTGCAGTGCAGCTTCTGCACATATGCAGATCCAGAAACATCTAGAAATGGTGTAAATATGGATTCAGCGTCCATCTCTGAAGCAGCCCCAGAGTTTGTAAGAAGCGTACCTGTTCCCTTCTTGCAGGTGTATGTGAGATGATAATTGCACGGCACATCATTCCACTGTCCATTCTCGTGCCAAATGGTTACAACACAATCTTCTCCAGCTGAAAAGAAACTATCTGGCTGGTTTGGTCTCCAGTTTTCATATTGCTGAAATAAAAAAATGAAAAAAATTATATTTTGATTTAAAAAAGGGCCAAAAACTCATATTCAATTATTATTAAGATTCGCGATGATAATGATCATGATTCAGAACGGACAGCACTCAGAGATACCCATCCCCTTTTACTTGCTATTGATATGCCGACCTTTTCAAAAGTTCAAATACAAATAAAAAATTAATATTACATATTATTTATTTTTTATGCCATGCTTTACTTATACGGTTAGAAACTGTCCAGCTCCAAAGTTTGTATGTTTTTTCTGCTTCTCCAGAAGTGACATTGTATTACCTCAGCTGATTACATCACCAAACACCTTTATCTTTCCTTAAGTTTTTCTCAAGGTTAATGCCAAAAAGCTTTCACAGAACAAGTTCAGTTTATATCCCGTTGTTTTTGCATATTCTCTTAGCTCCTTGGCAGCTTTCCCGATACGATACTTAGCCACGATCTCAAAGATTCAACTTTCCTCCACCCTCCCTTCCAAGACTTGGTGATTATATGAATGTTAGCTTTGTGACTCATGCTGAAGTTTAAGAGGTTTGAGAGGTTTATTATTTTTAATCATAATTTACTTGTGAAGCACAAATATATTATGGTGGCTTAAATATAGATGAACAAGCCCTCAAACTAGAAGAGGTTGTCTAAGCCCTCAAACTAGAAGACGTTGTCTCAGCCCTCAGAACTAATGATCGAGCGTACATAATTCCATGGTGCTTATGTATCTAATAATACATAAAGGGGCTAATATATCAATCAGTGAAAAGAGTGGAGACGTAGACCAGTGGAAAAGTTGGCATGGCAACCAACCACCTTTGAAGTAGCATTGATCAAAGACATTCTATAAAATGATAGGTAAAAGTGCATTGGTTGATATTGGCAACTTTTTCAATGGTCCTCTCCTCCACTCTTTTCATTGCTTGAAACATCAACCCCATAATGGAAAAGTTATATATGAAATAGATAATATGCCAATAAAAATGAGTAGGGCTTCCAAATGTGTGTAGTAATTATGGGGTCTATTCATGAAGCAGTGAAAAGAGTGGAGAAGTGAGCCTGTGGAGTGGTTGCCTATGAAAACCAATCAGCTGCTCCATACAATTGTATAGTATGCAAATTATAAATGTTACTTCAATGCTGATTGGTTGCTATGGTCAACTTCTCCACTGGCTCACTTCTCCGCTCTTTTCACTGCTTCCTGAATAGACCGCTTAATATTCAATGGCAGAAGTACAGTTAGTTTCGATAGGGAGCAATTTGATGAGTGGAGACTTCTGTGGAATAAATGGCTGCATGTATCAGATGCCACACTCCAGGACCTCACCGTTCTCTCATCTTTTTGGCACTACCGGTAGTTGCCTACATGTATCACTAGTCCCTTTAAATAAGTATTCAAGTGGATGTTGTTTTAAAATACACAATAGAACTTCTATGATTATTTGCAAGTTGCGCACTACTTAAAATTCCCTCGCCCGGTGTTTTACAATATTATTGAATATGGCACTTTTATGGATTCAGCAATTTTATCATCATATAATCTCCAATTTGAGCACGTAGCACACAGAAATCTCCTTGACACAGCATTTTTGGTTTTCGGCATAAAGTTATTTGAGTTTGTTAAATGTCAGCGCAGTCACTCTGCTTCAGAAATAAAAGTTATATTTCATCAAATGGCAGAAAAATGTAATATTGAGCTGTTGCAGCTTTATACTTTTTTATCCAGTGTGTTCAAGATTAAATGGCACTCTTAGCATTTATTGTTAGAGATTAGATGTCAGGCAGCCGAAAGCATTGATCTGGATTCTGGGCTAGCTCCAGAAACTGTTTCATTTGATCATGTTTGCCCTTGAAATTACTTTACAAAATTGTTTTTACTAGGTGTAAGCTTAGATAACAAAGTTTCAAGACCCACAAATGTGGCAAAAGGCTGGTGGCTGGGTTTACAAAGTTAACTTAATGGCAGGTATCATTTAACTAATAAATGCCACCAAACCTGCAGACTACATAGCAATTATAGCAAGTAAATCATTTTCATTGGCATCAGTTTTCTGAGGTGTGTTCTACAGGAGAACTTAAAGCAGTAAAAAGGGAACATGATAACACGTATTTTAAAACCGCATGTATAAGATACATTACATGTGAATGTGGTGTTGAAAGGGGCATTGTAGACTGGATTCCTAAGGGATGTATCAATAGGCTTACCATGCCATCCCTTTTTAACCGGGACGCTCATGGATTACACAGGTTCTGTGGCTAAGTAAATGCAGCCTTGAAGTCAGCCAGCCACCGAACCTGTGTAATTCTTTAGTATCCTGGTTTAAGGGGATTGTATGGTAAGCCTATATATCAAGCCTTCTGAAAAGTGGAGCAGTTGCCCATAGCAACCAATTAGCTTATAGGTGGTATTTACGTACAAGGATAGGTAGAATCTATGGGCAACTTCTTCACTTCTCCACTTTTTAGGAAGTTTGACACATCTCCCTGGAATACATATGTTTACTGGCAGACGGGATGCTGGCTGTCAGCATACCGCCATCGACACCCCGTCTGTCGGGAGTCCGGGTAGTGAGTCCTCTTGCATGCTCGCTGCACACGCCACACTTCAGACCCGGTGGCTTGCTTCACTCACCACAGGTTATATTACCCCTCAGTTGGTGGTGTGGACCCACCAACTTAGTGGGAATAACCTGCTGTGGTCAAGATTCTGTTCGTCGGTACTTCACCGACTGTCGGGATTCCAGTGTCGGTCTCCTGATCGCTGGGATCCCAACAGCCGGTATTTTAACTACATCCCATCTCCCCCTATATCAATATTGCCTCGTCTGACTGGGAGCTGTAATAAAAATGTCACCCATAGATCTTCTTCTTATACAGGGAGAAAAAGTTTCCTCAGCATGTTAGCTATTGTACAAGTGTGATGTATAAACATGTATTTGTGAAAGATAATATTGTAACATTCTTAGGGTTATGCAGACTATAAATCTGAGCCGAGATTCCCCGTTCTGCCATACCGATCCGCAGATCTGATCATCGTGAGACATCGATGATCACACATCCATTGGGGAAACAGGAAAAACAACATGTAAAAAAGAACACCCCGACTCGCTGAGCCCCAACATTTTTTGGTTGGAATCAGCGGATCGAGGATTTCCAACATGTTGGATTTTTCAGATCCATCACCTCAGCCATCGTCAAAACAGGGAATTGCCCCGATATTTGCCAGATGTACTGGACCCATTAGATGTATCAAACCTTGTATATAGTATAGGGGGATAAGTTGCCCATAGCAACCAGATTCTAGCCATTATTTACTAAAATGTAATAGATACAGTATATGATAGCCAGAAACTGGTTGTTAGCTAGTCCCTGACTATGCAGATAGCACAATATATACGGCACCAGGCGTCTAACCTCCATTACTGTATGACATGTGACAGGCAAAGCACTAATATTTAATTAAAGAAGTTAATTACAAGGGCACAAGACACAAATCTCATTTACAATCAATGCTAGTGCACAGTGGTCTAGGCTGCCTCATTTCTACATCTCTTGAAATGTCTCTATATCATCATCATCATCATCATCAACAACATCATCATTATTATTATTATTATTATAATACAACTGCATGGTACAATTCCTGTTATTTTATATACTGAATACAATTGTCATAACTCTTATTAGTTCATATCTATTGAATCAGAGAAATGAATATGTACAATACACTACAGTCCTTCTGTCTATTACACATGAAATGCTGGGTATTGTAGTGCACAAAGGGCAATCTAAGACAGCACTTGACGTGAGATACATCTACAGATTAGCGAAGCAGCAATGTCCATGGAAATTATAATAAAATGTGGGTAATCCTGCTAGTGTATGCTGAGCACTGACATGCATTGGTCCTGTGAATAAAAGCCGGCTCATCTAAGGGCCTATTTATTAATAGTACTCAGGACCCAAAAGCTGACATACCTTCTCACCACATATTGCAGCAATTTGGAATGTTTTGTGTCACCTGTTTATCAATCCTGTGATCCTTTTTATGTGCGAGCCTAGGATACCAGAGAAGGATTTCAGGATCCCCTTTCGAAAAAAAATGCTACAACTGTAGCCCAAAGGGAATCATACAGTAATGTTCTTTTATTATAAGACGCTATTTACTTTTGTGGTTATGTGATGTATTTTAAAATAATTATCTGTAATTAATTTAATTTCTTTATGTCTGGATGTAAGTTGTTAGACCTGATGGAGACATTAACGTAGTTTCTTGATATGCACAGATCACCCTGTCTCCTGCCAGGAACTTGTGAACAATGCTGCCACCTTGTGGCATCAGACTGAAGAACACTATAGTACTGCATTTTTAATATACACCTAAGGTTTTAATTTATTAATATTAATATTTAATGTGAACTGACAAGTCCCTGTTGATCTCTGTGTAATGTGCCAGTGTGTACGTGTATTATAAGGAATTCATCATTAACAGTATTGTGATAGATAAAAGATATTCTACTAAGTCATCCTGGAGTATGAATTTGTTTACCCAGCATCATTGTACCTACATATACCTCCTTGTCCTTGGTGCCTTATAATATCTTCAGATTTCACAGTAAAATTTTATTATATCACATATTTATTAGATTGGAGCATTTTGACAACAATACATTCCGTGGTCATGTTACATTGAGTTTGGGAACCAATATACTTATGTAGGCATCTCTGTGTGAAATGCGAGTCAGTACATGACCGTGGGAAAACTTTGATGGACATTTAATTGAAATGTTGGCAGTTTGTACATCATATTATTAATGTTGTGGAGGAAAATATGACAAATAGCAAACATTTTTTAACTATCTTTGTCAATTTCATTGGCTTTTCCCATCTATGTTGTGTAACTTTTGTTGATTGGATATGTCTTGCTATTTGTTAACCTGATTATATGTTTAACTCAGTGGAAAACAATAATTGAGTTTTCGCTAGAACCTATTTCCAGAACCGGAGTTCCATTAACAACTAGAGATCCTCAGGTAGTAAGGGGACAAATAAAAAATACAGTAGCTTTGTGGATATTGCTGGGTTCCAATGTTAATATAATTTATCAAACGTTAGTTGTACCAGGGAAATGTGAAAATGTAGTAAACTAATTATCTACACTGTAGTAAACTAATTATCTACAAATATGTTTTAGAAAAATAAGGAGAACTGCAAAAGGTTCATGTGATAAAAACATATAGATTTATAATTTTGTCATTTGTCTTACTAGACGTCAATTACTAATACCCCTTTCACACAGAATGTGAAATTACCAGGTGAAGAAGATCCACCCGGTAATTTGACGATTAACACGGGTCCTCTTTCTGTGTGAAAGGATCATCGCGGGTTGAAATTCCCAGGACTTCGATCCTGGAATTTAACAGGGTCGGAGACCCGGGAATTTTAACCCAGTTTGACCCTTTCACACAGATGAAATACCCGTGTTTATCCACAAATTACCAGGTGGAAATTCTTGACCCGGTAATTTGCTTATCTGTGTGAAAGGAGGGTCAGGCAGGGACCGGCAAAACTACCCGCCATTGAAGTGCTGGGTAAAAGCCGGGACTTTCAGACATTTCTGTCTGAAAGTGGTATATGTGTTTTTTACAGTAGGTCATATACAAGAGCAATGCATTGTCAGTCCAATCTGTGTCTGCATGCATGTACTCAAGGTAAAGACCACACACATGCATCTAGATATATTTTACTTTCACATATTGCTCTATAATATAATGTAAAACAATATGTGAAAGTAAAATATATCTAGATAAAAGGACAGGTCCCATCATTTAAACAACTTGTTAGTTTTCTTTCTCAATGATTCACAGCTAATCTTACAATGAAGGGAACCCCTACTGATCAGGACATATTCTGTAAGCCATAAATAGACATTATCTGGGTCAAACGTACTGGTTTATCTGTACATGACAAATAAAACTGTTACGTTTAGACAAGAGACACCTTTTATGAGGATTTATTTTTGTGTACACAGATCTCTTGTCGGCTTTTAAACTGTTATATAAATACTACGTTAGACTTGGTTATAGTTAAAATGCCATATAAGGCCAGGGAGTCTTAACAGAAGACCTGAATCTGTAACAGATTTCTCCTTTACACCTTCGAAACAAAATAAAGAATTGCTCAAGCGAAAGTACAAGATTCTAAAGCCTAAATGAAACTAATAGATAACATCAATGTGTACTTTTCTTTTCTGGAGTGAATACAAATCAAAAAAATTTTTTTAACCGACTTAATTCTGAGGACGGTGTGATATAAATTTAGATGTTTATTAGAACAATTCCATTATTAATTTATCATAAATTATTCATATCGCACACACATATTCCTCTGTTTTAAAGATAATTATTCAGTCGTTCATCTCAGTCCCTGCCCCAGTGGAGCTAACAATGTAAGTTTCTATCACATGGCCACAAACATACACACTGGGGTTAATTTTTTAGCCAGTTAGCCAGTATTATTTTGTAGTAAATTGGAGAATCCTGAGGAAACCTGTGCAAGCACAGAGAGAACATGCAAACTCCACACAGATAGGCCATGACTGGGAATTGAACTCATGACCTCAGTGCTGGAGGCAGTACTGCTAATCTCTATGCTCCATGCGCTTAGCATTCCTTACTGTGAACACAACCTTGATCTGCCCCTAGCAGTCATCACTTTATAAGACAAAGGTCAAGTCCCACTTGTCCTCGACAGCAATATCTTGCCCATACGTATCACCAGCTCACGCAATAGTTTCCCTGTGGCAGGAAACATCTAAATTACAGTACATGATCCAACCATAGAGAAACAAAAGAGGGACAGAATCTAATGAAAATGGCCACAAAGACATTCTTTGTAGAAATTATACTTTCAAACAAAGTGCAAATTTTGTAAATGCCCAGATAAACTATTTAGTTGGTTAGATACAATGTAGCAGAATGGATCTTACATTGCTTTCATGTTTTAATAGGAATTATTTTGCTGTTTTCAGTGTAACCATAGAACCACATTGCCACATCACCTGTACCAGCAGTTTTTAAATCTAAAGCATATATAGCTCGGGTATATTAGGCATAAGTATGTGATGAAGTAAACTAGACAGTTCTTTACTTTAAGGAAATTGTGACTTGTCATCTAGAGCAGTTATAAATTAGAAGATTCCAATGCTTTATAGTTCCTCATTTTAGAACTTCCTGTTAACATTATATTTATTGCCTGTTAACACTATATTTAATTACAGGTACTTACAATTAAGTATGCTGTACTAGATTAATGCCTTACTTTAATCTGTATTATTATTATTATTATTATTATTATTATTATTATTATTATTATTGTACTGTATTTGTCTAGCATCCCCATATTATACAGTGCACTATGCAAAATCCCCATATACAGCAAATTTTAGCTTTATCACATATAAATTTAGGAATTTTCATATATCAAACTTGTGCAGATATTCCATATTTACAGTAATCATTCTGCAACAACTAAGACAAAAGGGATACTTCAGAGGATTTTATGCGTCACTGATGTGAAAGTCCTTTCTACACTGTATTTGTATAATTTTATTAAGGTTATATCCACACATAACCTCACATATCATCTCTTTCTTCACTTTCCCATCCTCCTGACCCCAGGCCAACATCGCTGTGTGACCATATCATGCAGACCACTTAAGGCCAGTACTCACGGCCCGATTTGGGAGAGATGTGTGCTGAGTGAACCGCTCAGCACATATCTCTCCCACCGCTCAGCACACATCTCTCCCACCGCTCAGCACAGCGCGATGTGTGCTGAGCGTGCGGGGGGAGACAGGGGGGGCTCATTTCACCCAGCGGGTGAAATGAGCGACCTGCTAGATTGGCCTGCATGCAGGCTCAATCTAGCACCAGCGATAGCGATGCGCGGGACTGTGCATCGCTATCGCTGTGGGGGCTACACACGGAGCGATCATGCTTGAAATCTAAGCAATCTAGTCAGATTGCTTAGATTTTAAGCAGCGATCGCTCCGTGAGTACCCCCCTTAAGAACCTTTGCAATCTGGTGGACCATTATGCAATAGATAGCACCTATCCTTGTGTATCAATGGCTATTTTCCTATAGATTGTAAGCTTGCGAGCAGGACCTTCCTACCTCTATGTCTGTCTGTTATTACCCACTTATGTTTTATCACTGTTGTAAAGTGCAACGGAATTTCTTGCACTATATAAGAAGCTGTTAATAAATAATAATAATAATAATAATAATAATAATAATAATAATAATAATAATAATAATCAAGGTATAAAGTTTTCACTGAAAACTGAAAAAAAAAATACTAAAATTGGATAAATCCCAGAAAGGCAGAAAGGTATATTTGTACTTAATTATTTTATCTTCACATTGCAAAATAGAATTATTGTATTTTAAAGGAAGATATTAACTGTACTTACAAAAATGACCTTCATGACTGTAATACAATAATGTCTCACAGCCACAAGGTGGCGCTGTTTAATAATGACAGCATTTCTGCTAGTTCTTTCTTATAAAGTGGTAACATATTATGAGCCACGTATTTTAGAACCTTAGGGTGCCTTATCTATGTTATTTCGGAAATGTAGGTTCTAAGAATAGCAGAGTACTGTTTTGTGTTAGACTAAAATAAGCATGGTTTAAGGAATATTATTTTGGAATCTATATATATAACCCTTATCGCTATTGTCTTTTTATGTCAGATTGTGGGATCATTTAAAGTTAATCAAGAAGAACATTTTAGTGTTTAAAAGCATTCTGAATGATACATATTAACGGTCATTTAAAACATCAATGAGGATAAACTAAGTAATATGTAAGGAGCAAGTGAAAATGCGTAATGTGATGAAGAGCTAGTTATAAAAGGAAGAGTATGATTTGACAATTAGGCTGGGCATACATGGTTCCATAAAATGCCTGTTAGACTGATAGACATTTAATCTGAGAGTCTCACATCCAGCACATATTGCGGTCGTACACGGAGTGGGATGTACCTAGAAATACACAAAGGACAGCTCTTCTGATAACAGTTGGGACTTCTGGGTTTAGGACCTGTGAGTCCTTCTACGCATGTGCAATGTGTCGTGGCAGCCGCTGGGTGTTCTGAGAGGAATCTCAGGGGAAACACGAAGAGAAACCCATAGGCTTCTTTTGGGTAACGCCATCTAAAGATGGTGATACCCACCGGGTCCATGCTCTGGAATGTATCGCATTCCAGGACTTGATACATATGGGATATGTGACCAAAGTCCAAAAACGATAGTTTTCAGATTTGTGGGTGCATTTCTCACAGCGTATGGCTATGATATCTGGTTTCCTCCCCTGGGAAGGAGACATTTCTCAGTTTCTTCCCTGTGAAGGAAATGAGGGAAGTGTCAGACAGTTGGCGGATGCAGCGCATACACTTCCCGATGCAGCCTACCAAAGATCGGATACAATGGGACATGTTGAAGGATTTTTCAACAGTTATCAATCGCGAGCATACACTATCTGATATTTGCCCTGTGCCGCTGATTATCAGCAGATTGGGGCAATAATCACATAATATATGCCCTGCTTAACACTTTTGCACTATACATCGGTATATGCTGGTGCTGTATCAATAAATTATAACTGGTGCTCCATCCAATCAACTCCTGTCATGTGTTTGAAAAATGACAGTCAGGAGCTGATTGGCTGGAGCACCATTTATCATTCGTAACGAGTGATAAGAATATGATTCATTGTTAAATCTGCCCCTAAATCTCTTGAGATTTTCTGCCTCTCCACACACTTAGACCCAGTTCTAGTTCTATGACCAAAGAGAGGATCTCCACTTTATATTGTATGTGTAAATGACATATCCAGTGATGGCACAAAGGCCACATGACATTTGCAGCCTAGGGCCTGTACAAAGGTTTTATTGTTCCATCTTAAGACATACTGTACAAAACTGAAATATAGGGCTGCTGGTACTTCTTGTTAATAAATATGGATGTTTGCAAACTCGTTTTCCTTCTGTTGCGTATTTCGATGTTGATGTGCGTTTCTAAAAATATTTTTTTTGTTACGTTTTGGTCAACAGGAACAGAAGGAAGAATGGATCGCACTCATTTTGGGGCTTATTATGAGCTGCACGCAAGACTGAAACATACTGCATCCCAGCTGCATACGCATAAATGCGAATTTACATAAGATTCGAGCTGAGAACATGGGATGGAATGATTTGGTGACGTGTAGAGTGTGGACATTATGTGGACAGTATAATGCAGTCAGCATAAAGCCACCCCAGTACAAATGCTAATTAATGCATTCAAGCGTCTTGACATTATAGCTGTAGGCATGACAGCAAAGTATCATGTGTAAAACGATAATGTTGACGTTGCATTCGCTTTAGGATGTGCGTACAGTTGCGTTACTATTCTGCTTACAGTCCATTCGCATCCACAATGCAGCTGCAGTCAGACCTGCAAGTGACTCAGGATAGGCCCTTTATATCAGATTTTCCTACCATTTCCTACTACGTCCATTGATTAAAAAAAAGATAGATATAAAGAAATGGGTGAGAAATGGATCTTGTACAAAGAGGCATGAAAGTGCATTTAATAATGTATTGCTGACAAAGAAAATATCCGCACCAAATACTTTTTAATAGCTTAATAATAAATCTACAACTGCCTGTGAGTACAAACTGTGGCCTTAGGGAAGCTGAAGAGACAAAATAAAGGAATGTAGCATGTTTAGTGAAACAATTGTATTATTTTATAAACAAAAATAACTTACATTATTGTTACATAAGTTTTATTATAGAACATGTTAACTCAGGCAATAAAGAGCTCCGACTGTATTTAGTGTAATGCGTCTTCCCTAATAAGAAGGAAGAGGCTTACTGCTGAGAACTTTCAGACAGCCAGTACACACACTGCAGATGAAAGTGATCTCAGCATAGGCTCCTGTTTACTGGAATTAACGCTGTAACACAACGAAGAAGTATCTCAAGCTGTAACTTGCTAAATGAGGCTCTGCAGCTCGCAGTGAAGTTGCCGCAGTCAGCTAATCATCAGCCTGCACACTTCCTTCCTATGGGCATTCCTTCAGCTATAGACAATGTGATGCAAGACAGAAACCAGCCCCCCGATAGGACGCTAATCTTACATTATAACAGTGACTTCACTGCTGTACAAAGTGGCAATTATCAACAGCATTTTTCCAAGGCATCTGAATAGCTCTTTGTGTGACCTCTGGTAGTACGTTACACTTATAGAATCATTACACAATGAAGCGTACATGGAGCAGTTATATTGGGGAACAATTCTGCACTAATCACAAGCTAGGTTGATCACTCTTTAATACTAGTTATTATTTATGAAAATGAGTCAGTGTGTAAAAATGTAAGTATAAAGTCATTTGCATATTATTATTTATCATGGGTCTTTTGTTATGCCCAGTATTTAGGACTGAGGATTATTCAGCAAATAATATAGGCAAGTTTGAAACTGGTAGACTTGGGCCTTTTTTACCCTCACTAGCTATTTAGCTGTGCTACTTTCGGGCCTGCCAAATGCTTATCATCCCATTGTTTTTATTTGTTAAATCATTTTCTACCTGAGTGATTTGCATCCAATTAGGTCTAAACGGCCTACGGGCCTGATTCAGAAACGTACGCAGCTGCTGTGTTGTGTAAATAGACACCACCTGCTGGCTTCTGTAATCTGCTGCTGTGTCCTAAGATGCCGGTGTTTTCACTCAGCCAGGGCAGACCCTGGCCTCTGCACTTTCAGAAAAAGGGGATGGCATGCCACCCTCTCCCTACCCCCCCCCCCCCCCCAAAATAAAAAAATAAACCCATCTGTGTAGGATGAAGCAGGACCTGTTCTGCACACGTGCAGCCCACCTACCATCGACGTTGGCCCTAAATGCATTCCAATTTGCAGCATGTATTGGCGCCTTATGACTCCCTTCCCTCCTCTTCCCTATGTTATGACACTACACTAAAACCCTGCCCACGGCAGCATGATACCACCAGTGGGTGGGCCCCAACTTCCCACAGGACCAACACACTCCTCTCCTGCTGCTGTAGGTATTCTCATGAACTGATTGGCTGCAGGTTGTTCTATCCCAGCACAATTCAAAACTGAGAACTTTCCAGACTAGCATGAGGTAAACACTGAATGCAATAAGTATTCAGTGCTTACCTCCTTGGTGTCCAGGAGGACCCACACCACACACCCTCCACCCATTTTGTAAACATTTCTCAACAAACCTCCGGTAAATGGTGTGGCGGCCATGTTTCTGAAGATTTGCGTATGCGCAGTAAGGAAATCTCTGGGAAAATGGCTGCCACGCCATTTCCCCTGGACATCTGTGCATGCGCAATGGAGTCTGTGCCTCTCTAGTGCTCAGTCAGACTCTATTGCGCTGATGGGTGGCCATGTTCCCAGTGATATCTGTGGCACCAGTGGAGAGGTAAGTATTGTGAATGGATGAGGCGTGCAAATCTGGTATAATGCTAGATCTGTGGCATCCATGCTGGCCAAGCACACAAAGAGCTTATGAACATGACAATGTGGTATTATGTCCCTTTAGAGGGCAGGATACCTATCACATAAGGCTGTACTAGAGAGTACGGTACATGTTTGCATAGTAATGTAAGTTGTTAAGCTGTAGGTGATATGACTAATAGTTGAACCCTGAAACAAACATCAAGGATTTAAGCAGAGCAAAGAGTGGAAAAATGGACCAGTGAAGAAGTTGCCCATAGCAGCCAATTAGCATCTACCTATCATTTTAAAGAATGACTTTATAAATGCTTCCTCAAGCTAATTGGTTACCATGGGCAACTTCTCCAACGTCTCCACTGGTCCACTTCTCCAATCTTTGCTTTGCTTGATACATCAACCCCTGAATCATTAGTGCAAACTTTTTTTCACCGAATGTGTATCATGACTATTTAGGTTAACACTGCCAAAATATATCCCCTAAAATAAAATACTCAGGTGGTCAATTAATTAATTTTGCATTCAATGTAACATAAAATTAATATATTGTATTTATCTTTCCATTTACAATCTCAGGTATCTGGCCCCTATGTTGGACAGAGTCATCTGTTATGTAGTGAAGTTGAGCAACTTTAGCTGTAGCTAGGCAAGTAATTAAAATGAACTATTTCCAAACCTCAAGTTTGCCTTGTTTCCAAATATCTCGAGTTTGGTTTCTAAGTGAGTCTGACAGAATGGCAGTGTGCCTGTGCGTAATACATGTACAAACTGCTGAGCTGGGAAGACCAGCTAGTCTGGTGCAATGCATTCCCTGTGCCAGGTACTGTACCCTGGCATAACATATACTAAGTCCTGTAAAATGTTAGGATAATTAAATATTAGGATACGCTGTTTATGGAAAAGTGGCACTTGGCGCAACAAAGGCTATAACCTCAGTACAGATTAAGTGATCTCACTAAACAATTTTATGGCATGCCTCTTGAGCTTTTACAGCTGCGACTTTGTCTGTTTTCAATGTCCAGTTATTTACTGGCAAAAAATCATTTTGCCCAGCAAATAATGCAGTTATCTGATGTATTGATACCTTCGGCATTCAAAATATAATGCAATAAGTCATCAGAAATCAAGTAAAATATACTGTTTAAGTGGAATGAAATGAAAACTGCTTTCCCTGCTGCCTTTGTTGATTTTCCTGCTGTTACTAATACTTAGAAAGTTATTTAGTTTAGCGAAACGGTCCAACGTTATACTGCAGATCCGATCACACTTGCAAATTCAAAGTAAAGCAATTCCAAACTCCATACACAGTAATTAGGTACTACCAATGGGTTTGTTTAACAGTTTTACTTGGTTTATTGATTTTTCATTGTATATTGATATCATCTGTGTCTTAGCTATATTATTATTGTCACTTATTACTTTCCATTCCCATAATAAAGGTTGAGGCATACCAAGGTGTGTAGGACAAGTCTTGCACAAAACTGCGCCAAAGGTCTGGCCAAGCTTTTTGTATATTCTGTATGATTGACATTGCCTTGGCAAGGATCTGAGTTTTTAAATCACAGGAGTCAGTGCCCAGTGTATCAGTATCATTATGCCAGAACCAATGTAAAATACTTTGGGAACTGACAATATCCCTAATCAGCGGTGGCTCTGTCATTCCGAGGGGGAGGGGGTGGGGGTGGGAGCACCCTCTTCTTACTCATTGGTGCATGTTATCAGTAGACTCTGGCACTGTGCCTGAGTCAGTGGTGTATATATAATGGGTGCTGTGTGTGCAGTGCACACGGGCTCTTGGTGTCCAAGAGGACCCACACCACACACCCTCCACCCATTTTGTAAACATTTCTCAACAAATCTCCAGTAAATGGCGTGGCGGCCATTTTTCTGAAGATTTGCGTATGTGCAGTAAGGAAATCTCTGGGAAAATGGCTGCCACGCCATTTCCCCTGAACATTTGTGCATGCGCAATGGAGTCTGTGCCTCTCTAGTGCTCAGACTCTATTGCGCTGATGGGTGGCCATGTTCCCAGTGATATCTGTGGCACCAGTGGAGAGGTAAGTATTGTGACTGGATGAGGCGTGCAAATCTGGTATAGCCCCTATGCAGCAATATTACAGTCTAATATTGTTAGTGGGATTAGTATGTCTTTGGTGTCTAATGGGTGCTCATGTATTTTTGTATTGTTAATAAGAAGACAAAATGTATTTGAATGTCAAGAAAGATCCTGTTCTGAGGCATGTACATAGAAGCTGGCTTACCAGTGTGGTCCCATCAGTCCAGCGGAAATCATTCTCAAACATCTTATCATTCAAACCAATCCATTGGTAGTCATGGCCCAAGCCTTTCAGGGAGAAAGAGGGAAGGATGTAATAAAGAAGACTTTGCCAAACACAAAATACAATCTGAAGAGTACTTCTGCTAGATGTTCAAGCATTCCAGTGTCATTAGCACTTACGGTTGACAAAATGCTGCTCGTCCTGGGACAAGATGCTGGTCAGGTGACCTCCCTGTACGCGGCACTCTCTCTCTGCAGCGTCCCAGGTGCGTCGGTGAGCAAAGTATTTGTAGCACTGGCCTTGAAATTTGTGCCAACCATAATCACAGACTTCTGTGTCTAAATTGGATTAAGACAAATGACAAGATTATATTACCAGATTGTATATTTATATAGTAAAGAAAGCATTATTCTTATTTCTACAACCTATTATTAGTGTGTCTAGTATAATTTGAATGTTTGTAATGCACACTTCTCTATATTACCAAAGCTGTTAATGACCTGGGGCAGTGGTGTATCTATAATGGGTGCAAGGTGTGCAGTGCACACTGTCCCTGGGGGGCCCACACTGCACACCCTGCACCCATTTCTTCAATAGCTATCCCTCCGGAGTCCTGCGTCAGCAGTATGAGCGCTACACAAATCACTGGCAACATGTCATGGTGGCCATTTTCCTGGCACTTCGTGCATGCATAGCAAGAAAATCATGAGGAAAATGTCAGCGGCGCCATTTTCCCGGAGACCTGTGCATGTCCACTAGACTGTGGAACAGCACTAGGGTCTACTAGTGACCCTAGGGCTCAGGTTGTACTGCACTACCAGAGAGGAAGAGGCATGGATAGAGACTGCACATGGGCCCCCTCCTCTCTTAATTCACCATTGACTTGGGGCCAAAGCATCACAGGCATAATTCCTTTCTAGGAATTGCTATTAAAGCTGTAGTGTCTTCCCTATGTGCGTATACGATATAACATTCTATGCATTCTGCTACAAGTGCATTCTAATTTTGGAACCAGATATGAGTTACTTGTCTATTATCTGCTTTATTTAATATCTCACATCTGGCTTGTGAAATCACTTGTCAGAGCAATATGGTGATAGTTTATTGTAGCATGTCTATTAATGTGTCTCCATTAAAATACGTAACCATTAAAGGAAGAAAAAAAAGTTTTACTTGAAATTCTAGGTATTGAAAAATGTTATATTTTCTATGTCTGTGTTATTTTTTTCCTCTCTTAAGGTAACTGATGGCTTAAGCAATATAATTGTGCAACTGTGGCATTTAAATAAGCAAACACAGCTACCATCTGCACCGGCACGCTCAGCTGGCCTGTGTGATTACATTCTGCAACCGTGCAAATCTTTTTAAAAAGCACATTACATGTATAGCATTAAAAAAAATCTTGTCACGCACGGTCATATTGCTCCTAAAGTAAGTATAGCTACATGAAATAATATCACAAAGTAGCAAAAAAATAATTTTTAAATAGATGTAACTATCGGAAATTATTCAATGTTTTACAGAGTTGATCATTGACGGGGGTTTTAAAGGAATGAGTGCATTCTAGAAGGTTAAAGCTTATATTGTTATATGTGAAAGACAGATTTTGACAAACTGCATGTAGTAAAAGTTAATCTCAGCATTAACCCACACCCATCCTGTGGTACAACGTGGTACATGATCAATCTATTTGGCAGCTCTTTAAGTCCAATGAATTTAAGACTGACGCGGCAAAATTTAGTCTCCTGCCAGACGCAAGTGTCTACATCGCTAATACGGTTTTATTTTGTCTGGCAGAATGGAAATTTGGCTCCGGATACTTTTCCCAGTTCCCAAACCACTGAGTAGCCCACAGCTAAGGGGGAAAATGAAATCCAGAGACGAGGAACCAAAAAAATCTGTTACTTACTGATATAATAGAAAACTTTTAACCACTTACGGAAGCAGCCTTACTGATACTCACTATCTACTTACTGGCAGGCGAGAGTTAGTGATATTACTATTATTATTGCCAAATCAAATCTGCATTAGCAACGTAGCAACCAATAAGTACATTTGGCATAAGCAAGTGTATACCTTGTTGCTATGGATTTAGTGCAGCTTTGCACGTTTGAACAATGCTAGCAATTAATACTATGTTGGTTTTATGCACGAAATTGCTGGGCCGCTGTGCTTTGTATTCATTTAGTTGCTATTGGTGCATATTAACATCTGAAATTCTCATGTGACCACACTTATTCTTCAAACAGAACATGTCTGAAACAAGTTAGCATTAAAGTCTGCTTCCTTAATCAAGTGTAATTATCCATTAAGTGAAACATTTCAAATTAAATTAAGATGTTCTTTCTTTTCAGCCGGGCCGCTAAAGTATACGAAGTTGTCTGCTTACTGTGGCTTTCACCCTCTAACCATATGGTATCACTGTAATTATGGATTGTGTACAAGACCCAAGGCACAACGCCTGTGTTAGAAAATGCACTTAGAAGTAAACAGCGGGTTAAGAACCAAAGTGTCCTGGGTACAAGGCTGAAGCTAAGCAGTGTAATGCAATATCACCAGAAGACAGAGCAGATGTTAAGCAGAAAACAATGGCTGAAACACAAGTGCCTTTTTTTTTTTAACAAAACAACATTTTGTAATATACACAAAGATTTCACCTCATGATAAATATTATAAAAATGGTAAGTAACATGGCCATGAGTTTCCAGCTAAACAGCTTTTCTTAAAAGTATATACTACTTTCATAATTAAATGTATTGGCTAGTAATATACATACCCACTCCCTAAAACTTTGACTATATTTAATACATTGTCTGACTCAATGCGTTCTTCAGGCATTACTTTATATCATCATGCAGAATGTTTTGTTGTCATTGCCCTGAGATATGGCGTACTGATCTTCTCATTACTTAGAATTTATACAACCTAACATAAGTAGTTTACAATATGAAAATATGATTTATTTACCAATCCCGCCCCTCGCCAACATCCAAAGCTATATTCATATTAAATCAGTATCCTAATTTTAAGTTTGTTCACGACTAACTGCCCATTTTAAAAAGGATTCAAATGAGATGAAAAATGTTACGTTTCTCTATGGGGTCAGGGCCACTGAGGCATTGGGGTGATGTAAGCTCTTGTGGTGCACGGGAGACATGGTTGAGGCATTTCAGGTGGGCTACAATGGCCTGAGTCCATGTACTTTGTACCCATATGCCTTCCTGAGCTTTTTAAATTGTAAGTAGTTCTGGCTGTGTGACTTTACCTGGCAATGCTGTTAAATTCAAACTAAGGCCCAGATTTATCAAGCCTTGGAGAGTGATAAATAGTACGGTGAAAAAGTACCAGCCAATCAGCTCCTAAATACTATGTTACAGGCTGTGTTTGAAAAATGACAGTTAGGAGGTGATTGGCTGATACTTTATCACAGTGCTATTTATCACTCTCCAAGGCTTGATAAATCTGGGCCTAAGTATGTTTTGCATTTAATATTATTGCTAATTTAAACACTCCTGCCAGAACTACCAAGAATGAATGCCATGAAAATGCCACAGCTTACTAAATGTATCCCCATGTTTCTTTACTCAAAAAGACATAATCAATGGCAAAGCATCTGCTGTTTCCATCTAAAGCTGAGATAAGCAGTACTCCAGCAGTTGCTGGCCTGTCACCCATGATACTCAGTCACATGGCAAATGCTGTCCACACCTGCACGTACACATCAGCTGTCAGTCTCTCTAATGGTATCTCTGTAATTCTTCAAAAGGCCGTGGGTCAGGGGCAGTTACTGACCCTTTCAGGTCGGGCGACCTGTCTCACCTGTGAAATAATTGCATTGCCATTTTATTATTTTACCTTGTTCACAAACGGCGCCTGAGTAACTGGGCAGACAGATGCACAGGAATGAATTGATACCATCAACACAAGCGGCTCCATTCCTACATGGGTTTGACTGGCATTCATCAATATCTGCAGAAAAGAGGCTGGGTTAGGGTTGTGGCTCAAAAAAGTGTTCTGAAAACTGATGCTGCAAAAACTTCCCACGTTGTCAGACTGCAGAAAACCCTGACACATTGTTATAAGGTAAACCCAGGAATTTGTCTAAACCAGTTATGAATTCAAAGTTAACTCTTAACTTACAACTAGAACTAATTCTTGGCTTCACTTGTGAGACAACAGATGTGTTCATACAGTTATCCCCAAATTGCGCCAAACAGTCCTGTTTGTCGTTCCACGCAACTTATGCTGGGCATACACTGTCAGATAAAATGTCTATTAGACCGACAGACATTTTATCTTATAAGCTGAAACCACCAGTTATTAAGACCATACACTGTGAGATAATCCATAGTGTATGGCCAAGATCGGGAATGGAGCGGAGCAGATTCTGGCTTCTTGGAGGGGCCCGGCGGGGGCTCAAGTCCTACATGGGTACCCTGAATATTGGCTCTGGCATTACTTGCAGCTTTTGTGTACAGCTCAATTGCTTACCTGGGTAAAAAGACTAATGGGTCTATTTACTAAGCCTTGGATGGAGATAAAGTCGCTAGAGATAAAGTACCAGCCAATCGGCTCCTGTCATTTTTCAAACACAGCCTGTGGCATAGCAGTTAGGAGCCGATTGGCTGGTACTTTATCTCCAGCGACTCTATTTCTATCCAAGGCTTAGTAAATAGACCCCTGAGATACAAGTGACCCACGCTACACATCGCGCCACACATCATTATGCTTAATCTGGGACTTTATGCCAACTCTTCTGCAACACAAATACTAATCCTGAAGGCCAGAGTGGCTCTGTGCACAGCTACAATGCAAAAAAAGATACTAATTCAGGGAAAAGTACCAAAAGTCTGGGAATTCTGTGTGGGAGGGTCTGTGCCAGACCCTATGGCGCGGAGAGGTCAGATGTATGAGGTGACATCTGTACACCGCGCTGTCTGGCTGCACAGAATACCGCTTACCACAATAACAATCTCCACTCATTTACCTGCGCACTTCTCTGGGGTGCGAGGGAGAATGAGCAAAGATCTACAGAGCGCCTTCACAAACCGCCCACATCATGGAGGACTGAATCGCATTCAATGTGTCATATTCTCAAGCGGATAAATTGGCTGGATATGTATTGGATATTGCAACAGTGTAAATAGAAATAATCCGGGTAACTGGCTGGCTGAGAAAGACATTAACTGACCTTCAACATAACTTCTTCAGTAAATAAAAAATACTCTTCCTACTTATTATATTGCATAACCCTGAGATGAGTTCACTACCTGATAATAACAAACATACTTAAAAGCAATTAGTTCAGCAAAGGTAACCACAATAAGAAAGACATTCGGGCATACATGATAACACAGACATAACTGGAACAAACGAGGTACAGTACTTAGAAAAATGACCGATAAGGGAGAATTGACAAAAACTACTTTCTCCTTTAACGTACCGATTTCACACAGTTCTCCGCTGAAGCCCGGCATACATGTGCAGACGTATGAAGAAGCACCGCGTGCATAGCACGTCCCGCCCTGCTGGCAGGGATTTACCCGGCATGGATCTTGGGCTGAAATAGGGCAAAAAAAGGACAATATGGTTAATAACGTAACATATAAACATTAGTTAAACTTTATCCAACGTTCAGTATACTTATTACAGCATTTACATTTATAAACGGATTGTTGGGACAAACCTGTTAAAAGTAATACTCCTATGTATATTTTATATCAAGAAGACATACAAGTTTTCAAGAACAGATACGTTCCTTTATTTTTATGACTATGGGTGTGATTCAGAGGTAGACTGCGCTGCTGAGCTTTTATTTGCTACGGTGCATATGGTAAAAATCCTGAAAACACCATCAGTACATGCTATACCCTGAGTGTACGACTCCATATACAGCTTGCTGGCATTAGGAATGGGGGTGTAAAACCATGGGCATTCCTGGGTGGCAAATGGGACGTGGCCTGAAGTGAATGAAAAGAAAAGGCTGTCTCATGGGCACGTATTGGAGTGTTGTACTGCAGCCACAGAGGCCATGTTTGGCTGGAGTTCAGAAGGAAACACTGCATCTGCCATAGGCTGGTGCAAGTGACGATGATAGAAAAATAGAAACATAGGGTGAGAGGAATGAAGCATTGAAAAGAATGGAGAAGTGAGCCAGCTGCTACGTATGATTTTACAGAATGCACTTGATAGATGTTACCTCAAACTTGATTGGTTGCCATGGGCAACTTCACCATGGGCTCACTTCTCCTCTCTTTTCACTGCTTCAAACATCTACCCCATAGAATTTGATGGCAGATAAGAACTACTTGATTCATCTAGTCTACTCTATGATCTACAGTCATGAGGGTGGAATCCTAAGAACCATTGGCAGAATTCCTCAATCCATAGCTATTGAAATTGGGAATCCCAGGTCTTGCACATTCCGGCACACATGCGTACACATAATCGACGCTGAAACTAGCATTTGCATATTACCACAGCTGCAAATCCAGAAGAAAAAAAATCACAATAGCGGCTGCAACTGCGACCACCTCTGAAGCAGCCCTTTGGGTTTCTTTTCTATTTTAAATATGCATACTTTTATATCTGCAGTTGACCAAAAAGTCTGTGAGAAATATTTCTCAGTCTGCAGTTAACACTCTTCTATGGGGTAGGCCAATATTTGGATCATACATGCCTGCCCCTATCCCCATTCTCTTAAAACAACTACAGTCTGTCCATAGGTCTATAAAAGAAAAGTGATGCCAGTCTTTGCATGTCATTCTATTCCCTAGTTGACGATGGCGAAGAATGAATTTGTTGCATGTACTGGCTGTAAATTGCACACCAGTAGTCTGTTCACTAATGGACTTGGTCCCACAAATGTCTCTTTACCCAAGACAGCTGCAATTAACCAGAACATTTTATTTTTAGTTGCCAGCTAAAGCAAGTGCGGGCTCACAGCCTGTAAGCATTGGATGTATCATCACTAAAAATATTATTTATAAACGCCAGTATACTCTTTAGCACTTTACAGTTATGGATGAACATAGTAATGAAACAAGATGTTATTACTACTACTACTACTACTACTACTACTACTACTACTACGACAAATCAGTTATAAAGCTGTGCCCACTTATGTAGTTGTCTAATGTGTGAGAATTTGCAAAACATCAAATTTCATGAAACACATAAAATAAATAGTTTCTGTAGATTTAACACATTGCAGAGCCACATACGCAGGTTTGAGCAAACGTGAAAAATGAAGAACACTGTGACAGGCTGCAGCTAGTGCCATGCAAACATCAACAGGTGACCTCAGGATTAAAACCATTAGAACAAGCTAACAGGATACATTATATCGACATCTATACAGGACGGGCACACTTTAGATGGTGATGAATGATGAACACATTCTATATATATGTAAATATATATAATCTATATATATTATATATACTCTCTATATAAATATATATAATGTATATCAAAATTATTTCAAAAATAAAAAGGACAGCAGCATGCTTATGCCTTACTTGATATTTGCAGCTCGGTTCCATCGATGTTATTACTAGTGGAAATGTGGATATCAATATCTGGGAGTGGTGTAATGCCTTCAGTGAAGCTCCCTTTTCCTTCCCTTTCGCTTTCCCTTGTTGGCTCAACCACATAGTCTAGGGCAACAGATGCCTCTGTTTGTATAATTATAGCCACATTAGTTTCGGCAGGTTCATCAACTGGCTGAGTGGGTGCTGGTGTCTCAGGCTGGAGAACAGCAGGAGCATCTGTTACAGCTGGTATTTCCTCCACACTTGAACCTTCTGTTGAGTCAACTAGCAGTAAAGTACCAATAGTAGTATCTGTCTGAATGGCTGGTTCCTCTGTGGCTTCAAAGATTTCAGATGGAACTGAATCTATTTCTTCTCCAATAACCTGTGGTGTTGTAGACGATTCAGGTATTGAATCTTCAGTACTAACTGGGATTTGCTCAGTATAATTATCTTCTTTATCGATGGGTTCTAGTGAATCTGTTGCATCGATTGACTCAATACCTGTTGGCTTGTAGGTAGCTGTAATGTCTGCACTAGCTTCTTGTCCTGTGATAACATGATGAGTTCCAGAACCAGTGGATGGCAAAGTACTGGGAATAATTTTTCCTGTGTAGTCAATCGCACCGTTGACAAGAATAACAGTCACAGGAGCTTTAGGTTCCTCAGTAACTACTGCAATACTTTCCTGCTCTGTTGGATCAATACTTAAGTATGTAGTCTTATCTTCATAACTTTGGCTGCTCAGATCTGAAAAAACACTTTCCCTTGCTCTTTCAGATATGTAGTATTGTGGCTGGCTAGATGTTTCAACTGGGGCATTGGTAGCTTCTGGTGAGTATTCAGTGCTAATTAGTCCACCTTCAAGTTTTTTTGTGGTGTCTTTGGGACTAGGGGGAGATACTGATGCTAAATCAGGCCGGCTTGTGACTAATTTCTCCTGTGATGATACAAACAAATCAAACCCTGAGTCTCGGCTTGGGGTAGATTGATCCTGCGATTTATCAGCATCTACACCAATGGTTGATGTAAGATACAGCTCTGCATCTGTTGTTTCTTGAGCTTCTTTAGGCTTGTCTACATCTATAATGTTTGCTGCATCAGCCGTGCTTACTGTTTCAGAAAATTCAATTATTATTTCAGTTGTTACCGTGTCACCCAAATCCGTGACACCAGGTGTGGACGCTGTTGTTGTAGTTTGTATTTCATCAATTACTTTTTCTGTGATTTCAATATATTTAGGCCTATCTACACTTGTTACACTTGTCACTTCAATGTCTTCCTGGGTGGCAACAGTAACCACTGGAACAGAGGCACTTGGTTGAATTTCTGGTAGTAGAGGTTCTTTTGTTGAATCAATAGATGTTTCTAGTCCAGAGCCTTCTGCTGAAGCCTCAGCTACATCAATGAAAGATGTTGTAAATGTCTTTTTGAGAGAAGATCTAAGAGTTTCAGCTGTCATGTATGGGATGGAAGTAGCTTCCCCTGTTGGTGCTTCTGTGGTCTCTTGCTGGAAAATACTCTCACTTGTGACTCTTTGGGATTCTGTGAAAACACAATTATCAGTTTGTCCTCTTAATTCACTAGTAGTTTCAGTTTCTGGATATACCTCAGTTTGCTGTGGTGTAGAAAGCTCAATTACAGCCAATGGTTCTGGTGTCTCAGGAGCTATTGTTGTGGAGTCAGCAACTGTTGTAATAGAAATAACCGTAGGGATTGTAGTAAAAGAATACCCATCAGTAAGTTCTTCCCCAGAACCCTGTTCTGAATGTAACTCTGTAAAGTCTTTTATGTCTGGCTCAGTTGTGGATTTTATTATTCTATAGGTATCTACAACAGTGGTTTGTACAGTGGATTCAAAATAACTGCCGTCTGTTTCTTCAAGAGTTAACTTATCTGCCCCAGAGGAAACTTCTTGGGGGGCTAGTGACAAATCATCTGTTTGCTGTGTAGTTGATGAAGATTCCAGGATCAATTTTTGTGGGCTCTCAGTAGACTGTGCATCTATCAAAGGAGGAAAGTCAGATGCACTAACATCTTCTTTATATTCTCTGGAAGTTGTAGTAGATTCAGCATGGATTTTATCTACTGGTTCAGAAGTGTGGACTTTTATTATACTTGTAGTGCTGATATCAGTAAATTCTTCTCCAGATCCTTCCACATATGCTTTCTCTGTGGGCACAACTTTCTCTGTCTCTTGAGAGGTGGCAAAAGTTGACTTTAATGTCAATCCCTCCTCTGGCTCCTGAGTTAACGACTGAAGCTCCTCTGCAATTATTGTGCTAGATTTCTTATCCAGAATAAATTCAGAAGTGATAGTTGTGGGACTAATGAATTCACTTATGGTCTCATTAGTTTGAGATAGATCCCAAATGCTACTGATAGTGCTTTCCTCAATGACTTCCAAGGCAGGTGTTTCAGTACCAATTAAGTCATCTTTTTCATCTACAACACTTATAGGAGAAGCTGTTATTACTCTTGGTTGCAACACTTCTTCTGTAAATGACTTTGTTTCATCTGTCAATAACTGCGATGAGCTAGAGCTGAAACTAATGTCTGTTTTCTCGGTCAAACCTTCTAAATCACTAACAATGTCAATCTTTTCTGTAGACAGAATGAAAGTACTGATGTGTTCTAACTGATCTTTGGAAACAGTAATGGTAATAGGGGAATTTGTATATGGCTTGTCTGTCTCACCTGAACCTTCATCAATGATTGTCAGTGCTGGTATGTCAGTGCTGATCAGCTCTTGTGGTATAAAAGCTGAACTTTCCACTGGCAATATACTGTCATCAGGTTTTAGTGTTCCAGATTCTTCAGATATAAACTGACTTAAGTCTATGGTTCCTTTGCTAGTAGCATAGCTTACTGTAGATACTTCTTCAGATTTGATCCCTGATGGTGGTCCTGGGCTTGTAATTAAACTATCAGTGGAAATTTCTGTTTCTGCTGTGTCTACAGACTCAACAGTTGGCAGGCCAATAATATGTGACAGCTCAGTTTTTTGTGTTTCAGTTACTGGAATAGATGTACCGAACAAAAGTTCTTGGTCACCCGAGCCTTGATCAACAAATGGTGCCTGTGTGCTGATTTGTTCTCTTAATGGTAAAGAACTTGTTTGAGTGTCTATACTTTCCACAGATTTGTCAGTTAAGGATATTGTAGTAAGAACTTCAATAAGCTCTTTTGACTCTATTTCAAATTTTATCGTAGAAGAAGTTGAAAAAAGGTCTTCCGTGTCTCCTGAGCCTTGATCAGTAAATGAAGGAATAGTGCTGACTTCTTCCTTTAATTCTGCCTGGCTGGTTTCTGCTTTTAAGCTTAATACAGATTCTTCAGTTATAGAAGGACTAACATATTTGTCATAGTCTTTAGATGTTATTACAGTTTTTGTTTCAGTTGAAGAAGTTGTGAATAGTCCATCTTGAGCTCCTGAGCCTTGTTCTGGAAAAGGGGTGTCACTGATGATAGCTTGTTGATAAGTGACTTCTGTTATTGGTTCCTCTGTGCTGATGGAAGTCAGATCTGTTACTTCTGAGTCTACAGGTTCAAAGTAAGATGTTTTGGGCTTCTCTGTGCTTAACCCAATAGATTCTGGTGTCTCTGTGGGAGACGTTTCCACATCAGCTCCTATTTCAGTTGTTGATTCTTCTATACTCTCTAATACTTTTATAGTTGGTAAAACTGTAGTAATAGCCACAGATTTTGTATCTGTTTTGGATTCAGAGCTGCTGATAACTGAGTCTGTTGTCAATTTACCTTCATCACCTGAGCCTTCCTCAACAAATGGTATCTGAGTGCTAGTATCAAGAGGTATAGGAAGAGACGTGACCTCTTTAAATTCAGTTTCAGTTGATGATGGCAATGGTGAACTAGTTCCTGCTTCACCCAATTTGTCTGTATCAGTTAGAAACTGGAGAGGTTTGGCAGTGATGGATGTACCAGGATCAGCTGTAGACTCATAGTCACCAGAGCCAAAAATATCATCTTTTCCATCAGGTGAAAGTGTTTTTGCATCTTCTACAGAAACTGAAGTAGTTGTGATTAGTTTACTTTCTGCATGTTCAAAAGGCTTAGAAGTAACTAGCGTCTCACTTCCTGAGCCTTCCCCTAGGAAAGGTGATAAAGTGCTTATTTTTTCTGACAGTCCGGGTGAAGAGCTCTGGTCATCTGATGTGAGTTGTGCTGCTGATGTACTAAGGTCTTTGGTGTCTTCTTGGCTCTCTGAAGAAATAGTAACAGAAGAAAAGGCTGCAGATGAAATAGTTGGCTCAGTCTTTTCCACTCGCTCTGTTGTTTTTTCTTTCTCCAACAACTCAGACTTCATGCCTGATGGTGGCATCTGAGATGTAATGACTAGATCTGGGAGTGTACTGACTAGGTCTCCTGAGCCTTCATAAATCAGAGGTGGTTCAATACTAGTCAGTTTTTTAGGTGGAGAGTCCGTTGTTTCCTCTGTAATTCTGATAAGTTCTTCTGCTGTGCCATCAGTTTCTTCTATCTCAGATATGTCTGCTTTTGTTTTTTGAACACTCTCCGTAGTTAGAACTGGAGTAACTGGCTGCTCAGCAATATGATACTCTTCTTTTGAGCTGTGAGTTGCAACAGTGGCAAGTTCCACTGTAACAGCATACTTTAATTCCGACACATCTGTCTTAATGGAATCTGTGTGGATTTGTTCTAGCTCATCTTGGGATTGTGTGCTTGATACAGCTTCAGCTGTAGCTTCTAAATCAGTTTGTTCTAACTTGGTACCTGCAGAGACTGGGGTCTCTTCTGAAACATAAGATTTTGTTATTGTCTCTATTGCTCCTGTAGAATATACCTTAGAAGTAGTTAGCTCTCTAGTAATATCATCTATACCTGACCCTTCAACCTCTTCAATCACCAGTTTTTCTGCTGGCTCTTCAGTTGTTTCAGGTTGTAAAGTAGTGGTTTCTGTCCCCTCTGCAAAGAATGATGGAGCAGACGGAGATTGATATTCTGATGGCACAACAGTCCCAGTTTCCACAATGCTCTGTTTTGACTCTTTAACAGTAGTTGTTACATTAATAATGGCCTGTGTTTCAAGTTCTCCAGAGCCTTCTGGAAGTAAAAATCCAGTTGATGCCAGTGCAAGTTTCAATGGCCCAGTTGTTGTAACTCTAAGTTCCACTTGAGAATCAATTATTGATGAATCCTCTTCTTTTAGGGGTACTTTTGTTGTAGGTAGTATTGTTACTCTACTGAAATCTTGTGTAATAGTTTCAAGTAGTACATGGGTTGGAATGGACCGAACAGCTTCTGTTGCTGTGCCCAGATCGGAGATGTCAGTAATTATAACGGTTGGTTTAGGAGTGCCTGTAAAATTAACATAATCACCGGAGGATTCTATCATAGATATAGACAAGTGTTCTTCTGTTTCAGCAGCACTGGGTGGAAACAGTTTATCGGATTCTTGTGTTGTTGACTTCTCAGCTTCTAGTGATGGTTGGGTTGTAGGAAGGTCTGTATCGCCGCTTGATTCTGGTTCTCGTATTTCAACAGAAGTATGGTCCGATGCTTCTGTTAGCAGTGTGCCTTGTTCAGTAACCTCACTCAACTGAGTAACAGATGCATTTACTGATGGTGTAACACTTTCAACCAGGTCCCCCTTAGCCTCCTCAGCTTTTAAATGCTTTGGTTCTGGAGTAATTTCTTGTTTCCCATTAATAAACTGTAAGGATGGGGATGTCACAGCAGCAGTAGAAGTGTCACAATCAGTTTCCTCCTCCGAGCTTGAAATTGGGGGTAAAATTTCTATTGCGTAACCTTCTTCGGACTCATCAGCTGTATTGTTCGAATGTAAACCCAAACTAATTAGAAGTTGATCCAATGGGCCTGATAAAAAACAAATAATGATTTTTTTAGCTTGTGAATGTGTTAATATTTACACACAAATGACAGCATTCAGTAATATATTATTGCAATATTGGTAACGAACTGTAACTATTACTTATACAGGGAATTAACAAAAATGGATTTTTCTTTTTATGAATGAACATGATAGACAAAGACAGGTAGCAAAGCAGACAACATTATCAAACAATGAGGTGGAATGCCTGGTGCAAGCAACATGATTTAACCTTAGCTTACATCATTTCTTTTATTTTGTTTTGCTTTAATTTTTACTTTATTATTGTATTTTAGGGGCATATTAATAAATACACAAACAGGTTCAATACATTTTTGTGAATCTCCAATCAGAATCGTCACTACAAACTTTGTAATGTGGCCACGGAGATCTCATTTTGGTGATTCTAAATGACTGTGTTCTCTGAGTATCAACTGTATGAATCATCTGCTATATGCACTATAGAGAGCAATATTATTCATTCATGCAAATTACTGATTAGGATACAGGAATGACAAATGGACTGTGATTTACAGAACTGTTTAAAGATGCATAAATAAATTAGGTACATTCTGGGATTATTTTCAGTTTTTAGGGAATATTAATTTGCTATGCTGAATTGTAGCATCATTTCTCAATGCATTCTATAACAACTAGGATTGAGAAAATATACAATACGTGTATATATATATATATATATATATATATATATGTACACATACTGTGTATGTATATGTAGCATCATTATCTAGAAAAAATAGAAATTTTGGCAAATTATCATGAATTTTGGCAAGAGATCACTGTATGTATACAGATATAAACAATATATGTGTCATCCTATTCTGGATACCTTTGTTGCAGATAACAGGACAGGTACACAAATTACACACACACACATATATATATATATATATATATATATATATATATATATCTCACTCACCTAATATTAACACTTCAAACTGTAATTCATCTGAATTCAGGGAATGTTAGTTCCAAAATATTGTAATTCATTCCGATGAATTACAGTTTGAAGTATTAATATTAGGTGAGTGCTGAATTTGTATGAATTTTTTATTTAAATGGTGTGGTCACAAATACCACTGGCACCGCGGATGTATGAGTGCTGTGGGTTCTAGCCTATTGTTTATATAAAACTTTTGTGGTCGCACTTTTTCTTGCACCCCTATTGTCCATATGTAAATTAAATGTTAAGAAATTCCCCAGGTGTTTGTTAACTGATATGCTTGGGTGTGGTTCCTGTCTCTTTAAAAGAGTGAGACAGGGCCTAAACCCATGATAGAAGCATACTGTGTATTTAAAATCCAAAAGATGCCTGTGAGCAATGCTCAGATATTTGAAAGTCAGTGTAGGGACTGACCAAATGGGAATGGCCGTGGAGTGGCTGGTCAGCTTAACAAACTATTGCAATATTTTGGAACTAACATTCCCTGAATTCAGATGAATTACAGTTTGAAGTGTTAATATTAAGTGAGTGCTGAATTTGTATGATTTTTTTTATATATATGTATAGATAGATAGATAGATAGATAGATAGATAGATAATTATTCAAACAACCACTCAACAGCTTTATGATCCAGCTTCCATATGACAATGTATTATTTGTTGTAGTGATGTATTGTGTCATGATAAATTTACGCAGTTGTTATCATGCAATGTTTTATAACCCTATGAAATGATAAACAATTATCACACTATGGGGCCTAATTCAGATCTGATCACAGCAGCAAATTTGTTAGCTAATGGGCAAAACCATGTGCACTGCAGGGGGGGCAGATATAACATGTGCAGAGAGAGTTAGATTTGGGTGGGGTGCGTTCAAACCGAAATCTAGTGCAGTGGAAATTGCAGTGTAAAAATAAAGCAGCCAATATTTACCCTACACGGAAACAAAATAACCCACCCAAATCTAACTCTCTCTGCCCATGTTATATCTGCCACACCTGCAGTGCACATGGGGGGTAATTCCAAGTTGCTCGCAGCAGGAATTTTTTTAGCAGTTGGGCAAAACCATGTGCACTGCAGGGGAGGCAGATATAACATGTGCAGAGAGAGTTAGATTTGGGTGTGGTGTGTTCAATCTGCAATCTAAATTGCAGTGTAAAAATAAAGCAGCCAGTATTTACCCTGCACAGAAACAAAATAACCCACCCAAATCTAACTCTCTGTGCAAATGTTATATCTGCCCCCCCTGCAGTGCATATGGTTTTGCCCAATTGCTAACAAACTTAGTGCTGCGATCAACTCAGAAATACCCCCCATGGGGGTAATTCCAAGTTAATCGCAGCAGGAAATTTTTTAGCAGTTGGGCAAAACCATGTGCACTGCAGGGGGGGGCAGATATAACATTTGCACAGAGAGTTAGATTTGGGTGTGGTGTGTTCAATCTGCAATCTAATTTGCAGTGTAAAAATAAAGCAGCCAGTATTTACTCTGCACAGAAACAAAATAACCCACCCAAATCTAACTCTTTCTGCACATGTTATATCTGCCACACCTGCAGTACACATGGTTTTGCCCAACTGCTAACAAAATTCCTGCTGCGATCAACTTGGAATTACCCCCATGGTTTTGTCCATTAGCTAACAAATTTGCTGCTGCGATCAGATCTGAATTAGTCCCTAAAGCAATAATAGTTTGCACATCTGAATACCTGCTTAGGCAGCTATCTGTTTGCAAATCTGTCTCATGTGAGGAGAACTGCATAGACCTTTGTATGTTTGCAGATTATAACTTGTGGACTGGAAATTTAGACACTAATCAGACATAGACTCTTCAACAGCTGACTATCACACACAGTGGGTGGGCAGCCCCCTTATTATTTCTCAGTTGCTCAGCAAATCCACTAGAGTATCTCCATAAAACACACTAACCCTTACTCTCTGCTTGCAGAATGTTTTTAAATTACACTCTTCCCACAGGCACCGGACTGAGCAGATTATTGGCTCGGAAGGAAAAAAAGACACCTGTGTGAGCAGATATAACACATGCAGACATCTGTTTTCCATAGAGGTTTTTATAACCTGGGAAACACTTTATTTAGTAGATGAACAGACTAGCACTGTGTTATGAAGTGGGATTTTACATTGAAAATATCATGTTACTAATTGTTTAGTGTACGCTCATGTGCCTCTTAGGAAGGTCTACTTATCAGGTAACTCCAGCCCCAAATGCTGGCAGAGACCTGGGTGAGATATAGTGCTCATAATCTGTATATGACATCTATACAAAGACACCATCTACTTCATCCCTGGAGCTCAGCAATATCAGCAGTCAGGACACTGAGAGAAAAGCACCTTCTTGATCTGCACAGCATGTTGTTATTTTGAGGCAGGGTTAACTTTGGGGTTTATGCGCTGACTTTAAGTTGCTGGGAGACCTTTGGATAAGTTCCTGAGTAACAAAACTACAGACACTGCATCGTGACCCCTTTTTCATAGTACAAACTGCTCTGCTCCCAAAACATCCCACTTAATTTCCTACTTCAGTAACCAGGGCTGAATTAATTAATTGCTGAGAAGGGTGTTTTAAAACATGAATTAATTAGTCCGGCACAAGTAGCTGCAGTAAGAAATCAAGTGGGAAGTTCAGCAGCGGAACATTTTGTAATAGGCAGAAAGGGTCAGGTTGGAGTGTCTGAAATTAGACTGTAAGCTTGACTGGGCAGGGACGTGCCTAAAATGTGTGTCCAGCATTAAATAAAATAGGATCACACTAAAGGTTATAGTATAAAATGCTCTGCTTATATGGACTCTTTCTCTGGCTCATTAAAGGTCAGTGCAGACAAGTATCTTCATCACAAATGTATACAATATAGTCATTACACAGACAACCAGGAGGTGGCGCTGCTGCAACTTGAAAACTATGACAGCATTCCTAAATCACATTCATCCCAACTCAGACCAAACTATAACCCTCCATGGCAACAAATGATCTAGGAAAACAAATATCTCTAGGAAGTGGGCGGGATGCGGGTTGGTGACCAATTCTCCCAGGAGTCTATCTGGTCTCCCGAAACTTCATGGGTCTCCCAGACATTCCCTTAGAGCAGGCAAGCATGATACATAAACAAGCTACATAAATAGTTCAGCTGCTTAGTTTTATCAGCTTCAGAGGTCTGCTAGCAGCACAAAAGTCACTCTTAATAGCCCTAAACAGCTGGTTTTATATTGCTTCTATGTATGATTTTACTTTTGTTTCTATTACTTTTAATACTAGTATACTTTCTGTTGACAAGTTGACAGTAACTATAAAGTACAGACTAATAGTGCATTTGCACTGTAATAACTTGCAAACAACAAGAGGTTCTATCTCTAAAAAACCATGTTACACAAAGCAAACAGCAGTTGAACATATGTAATAGCTCTCTGATTTCAAAGGAAAACTCACATCTGTATTACCATCCTCCGGGCTAAAGGCTGGGACGTGGTAATTACTTTTGAGAAGCTTACCTCAGAGTCATCACCTGGACATGAATATTAAAAGAAGTATCTCAAGCATGAAAAGCTGTGGGAAAACGTGAGATGAAAGCCAGCACCGTGTACTCCCAGTAAGACCCTACACTAGGCATGACTTAATCCACTTTTACTCTAAATTTTCCCACAGTTAAATATTTCCCAAAGAACAATGTAGTAACCCCGTAGTAACAAAAAAAAAAAAAACATAATTCAAAATGGGCTCCTCATCCACATAGGTTGTTTAGATAAAACATGTCTTTACGTTTGTGCTGCAAGGTCACTGCCAGTGTCCTGCCGGCATGCTGGGACATGTAGTGTCGTAACAGCTAAACAGGCATAGGTTCCTTAAACTTTCTGTAAAATAATGATGATTTGTAAATGCATTGGCTGTCCAAGGAACTAAAGAATACTTCAAGTGTGTAATCACTGGGTCAAAGTGAGATGTTTCCTTGGCGACAAACAAAAGACTGGAAGGATTGTGTATGTTTTCTAAGAACTGTATGTTATAGAACGGCTACACATCCTTGTATCTAAGGAAGTGTACAAAAGATGTTAAAATATGGGAAACCATCAAAATGAAAACCACTAAATTGTGAATGGAGACGGGTGATCTCATAAAAGAGGATTCAGCTTGTTAAGCATTCTCAATACTGCTAAGAAGAGAATAGAATTAGTCTATTCAAACCATTTTATGAAAGATTTTTTCTAAGCTGTAAATCCACTCCGGTGTCCTAGTGAAATCTATTCTGTTGTGGGAGAGTCAGTAAAATCCAGTAGTGACAAGTTTCTAAATACCCCTCAGACGCCAAGACTACGTGAAGTATGCCAGTAACATAACTCCCAGCCGTGTAAACCCTTTTTTGCACTTTAACAGTTATTTCAAAGGTTTATTAGATCTTATATTCTTAAATGGAGCACTTAACAGAACAAGTAAAGTTATAATGTGTTATTTGGGCAGACTGACTTGATACTCAGTTGCCACCAAGGGGTACACAACACCGATACTTACAGTAGTAGTAGCCAAGCATCACTTATTTTACTGAGCACCCCTATGAGGTAAAATGAGTGAGGTGTGTCCTAGAATGTTCTGAAGGCACCTTGCAAATAAGTGACCCTTGAGAATGTTATCCACAGCAGTAAGAATGTATTTATCACTCTTGGGAGCTTTCAATGTTGGGGTACTGGTGACAGTAACCTGCTACATATAGCTCATATACTGTATATTTGGACATTGACACAATTTTTTGTCATTTTAGCTGTTTATCAAAACATATTTATATAATGAATAGTTTATTAAAGTGCAGACTATCAGCTTTAATTTGAGAGTATTCACATCCAAATTGGAGGAAGGGTTTAGGAAATACAGCAGTTTAATATGTTCAAGGCACCAAAAGCAATTGGACAGTTGACTCAAAAGCTGTTTCATGGACAGGTCTGGGCTACTCTTTTGTTATTTCTAAATCGATTAAGCAGGCAAAAGGTCTGGAGTTAATTCCAGGTGTGGCATTTGCATTTGGTAGCTGTTACTGTGAATCCACAGTATGTGGTCAAAAGAGCTCTAGATGCAAGTCGAACAGGCCATCCTTAGACTGCAAAAGCAAAATAATCCATCAGGAAGATAGCAAGAACCTTAGGATTGGCTAAATCAACAGTTCTGAGAAAATAAAAACGTACTGGTGAGTTCGGCAACACAAAAGGCATAGACATCCACAGAAGACAACAGTGGTGGCAGGACCCTTTTCATTGTAAAGAAAAAATACTTCACAACATACAGCCAAGTGAAGAACACTCTCCAGGAAGACTTCACAAAGATAATATAGAGGGTTTACCATGAAGTGCAAACCATTCATAAGCCTCAAAAATAGAAGGGCCAGATTACACTTTGCCCCAAAAAAACACATCTAAAAAAGCCAGCCCAGTTCTGGAACAGCATTCTTTGGACAGATGAAACTAAGATCAACCTGTACCAGAATGATGGGAAGAACAAACGTATGGAGAAGGCTTGGAATGGCTCATGATCCAAAGCATACCACAACGTCAGCAAAACACAATGGAGGCAGTGTGATGGCATGTTCCTGCATGGATTCCAATGGCACTGGGTCACTAGTCTTTATTGATGATGTGACAGAAGACAGAAGGAGTCGGATGAATTCTGAAGTGTATAGAGATATACTGTCTGCTTAGATTCAGTCAAATTGTGCAAAGTTAATTGGACAGTGCTTCACAGTACGGATGGATAATGAGCCAAAACATGCACAACATTTTAATAATGATGTGCAGGAAACATAGTTTGTGTACAGTGGGGGTTATTCCGAGTTGATCGTTCACTAGCAGTTTTTAGCAGTCGTGCAAACGCTAAGCCGCCGCCCTCTGGGAGTGTATTTTAGCTTAGCAGAAGTGCGAACGAAAGGATCGCAAAGTGGCTCCAAAAAAAAATAGTGCAGTTTTAGAGTAGCTCCAGACCTACTCAGCGCTTGTGATCACTTCAGACCATTCAGTTCCGGATTCGCCCAGCCACGCCTGCATTTTTCCTGGCACGCCTGCATTTTTTCGAGCACTCCCTGAAAACACTCAGTTGACACCCAGAAACGCCCCTTTCCTGTCAATCACTCTGCGGCTGCCATTGCGACTGAAAAGCATCGCTAGACCTTGTGTAAAAATACATCGCACGTTGTGAAAGTACGTCGCGTGTGCGCACTGCGCCGCATACGCATGCTCAGAAGTGCCGCTTTTTCACTTAATTGCTGCGTTGCGAACATTTTTAACTAGCGGTCAACTCGGAATGACCCCCAGTGTACCATCAGAAAGCAAAGATGTCACTATCTCAGTTGCACTCAAATAATTCTGCATTTCGGAATTTGATATGTAAGATTCAATCTGTATTTTAAAATGTGCAAGAAATTTCCCATGGATAAATGTGAATAATATAAATACATATAAAATATATAACATAGTTTTTTAAGATATTTTGCCCTTGAAACCTATTTGAACTTTGAAATTAATGTAATCATCATCATACAACTTCTCAGTCTTTGAACACTGATTGACTCATAGAAAATTTACTCTGACAACTTAGTGACTCAGCCATTGGCTGGATTTCTCAGATGTTCAGCAGATGTACTCTCAGAGCTACTTGTAAAGATAGTAAGCTGTGTCTATTCAGCTGCTGCCTGGCTGGGCATGCTGGGACATATGGTTCTATAACCACCAGACAGGCAGAGGATGATTAACTGTTTGATAATGTGTAGCGCTAGAAGGTTCCAGGGGTGGGTTTGATAATTTGTTTGTTATATGATCAGTTTCCGAACCAGTGTTCTGCTAAAGTCAGGTACCCATTAGTCATACTTGCCTACTCTCCTGAAATGTCCAGACGACTCCCTAATTTTGGGGTGTCTCCACAGATTCCGGGGAGAGTATGTCAAACTAGGTAGTGGGCGCAGCTGGGGACATGATTAGAAGACAAAGAGCACCGAACGGTAGTTGAGTCATGAGTCCCAATATACAAGGTCTAATCCATTGTTGAACACAAATAGGCTGCATGTGCTCCAGCATTTCATGCACATTAATAAATAAGTATATATCTACCAGCATGCATAGCTGTACGTCTCCTATGCATACACTCGGTTTGATACTTGTTATCAAAATCAGTGGGCCCTTGCACCAGCCTATACTTGGTACAAGTAATATGCTTACATCAAACTCTGCAAAGCCCTCCCTTCCAAGACAAAGGACCCCCTATACTTTACATGCATAAGAATGCCCGATTCGCAATCCACTTTCACTTGAAGATGCAACTGACGTGTATGAATCTGCATCACCTGTACTTGCATAGGCATATGATCTGTTCTGGAACATTGCCCTGCAAAGTATACTGCGTGGCTGGGCATACATTCCACAATGCATCGGGGGATGCAGTCAATTTACCTCCAATCAAAATCCAGACGGTCGAAATCTCGACAGCAATTGACCAACGGTCAAAATCCCGGCAAGGTCAAAATTCCGACATAGACAAAATACCGACATTTAAAAATACCGACAAGGTCAAAATACCGACATGTAAAATGCCGACAGGTCAAAATGCCGACATGAGTTTTTCATGATTTTTTTAATTGAAACCGACTTGTTCATACTTTACCATCCCAGTGGACCTGGAGGGGGAATATAATAGTGTGCCGAGCAATTGACCAACGGTCAAAATCCCGGCAAGGTCAAAATTCCGACATAGACAAAATACCGACATTTAAAATACCGACAAGGTCAAAATACCGACATGTAAAATGCCGACAGGTCAAAATGCCGACATGAGTTTTTCATGATTTTTTTAATTGAAACCGACTTGTTCATACTTTACCATCCCAGTGGACCTGGAGGGGGAATATAATAGTGTGCCGAGCGCAGCGAGCCATGTGAGGGGACGTCGTACACTTATATGGTGTCCATGTCAACATACATACACAAAAACCGATTAAAAACGCATGTCGGTATTTTGACCTGTCAGCATTTTACATGTCGGTATTTTGACCTTGTCGGTATTTTAAATGTCGGGATTTTGGCCATGTCAGGATTTTGACCTTGTCGGGATTTTGACCATCGGTCAATTGCTGTCGGGATTTCGACCGTCGGGATTTTGATTGGAGGTATTTCATACCGATCCCTGCATCGTCCACAATGTGTTCTATTTTCTGCAACAATGCGTCTTAGAAACAAAGTAATGTATTAGGAGTAGGACGCAGCTAATGCGGCTCTATCTGCATCCGAAATGCCACGTTACAGTGTTTTCCAGGAAAACAGTATAGCAGAGCATTTTGTATGCAAATACAGTCGCAGTCACACACAGAATATAGGCATGCTGCATATAATTTTAATTAGCAGAAGCTGTGTGTGCGTCCTATTACACTACTTTGCATCTAAGACAATTTTATGTGGATAAAATGCAAAAAGACGCTCAGCACTCACTCAGTATGTGTAACGACACTTGTAGCACACGGAGCAAAGATGTAAGAGGACACATCTGTACCGTCTCCCCCCTCCTCTCTCGGTGCCATTGCTCACTAGTCAGTTGTACGGCACAAACTGCTGCTTAGTAAGGCCTGACGTGTTCACCGGGGACTCGCAATTGTTTTTGAATTTGTGTGGTCTCATTATTTCCTATTATTTTGCTATTATTATTTTTTTTATTTTATTGGTTTTAACTATACATGGATTATATAATACAAGGCACTGTATGACACAAAGCGGTGTTTTTCCAAAGCTTTTTTTTTTTTAATATTTGTACACCTGCATTAAACATGTTCCTGCCACACTGGAAAATATGTGTCATTTATTTGGCTTATTAATATATGCACCTGCACCCGCTGCCAGGTTTTATACTGACACTATAAATGTACACATCAAAAAAATATCTATAATTTATAGGAGCAGAGACACATGCACACACTTTCAGAAGTGTTCTGTTCCGTGTGTTCCATTTTCTGTATAATTAATAATAACATCCTAAAGTCTAAAGGCATTTGAAGTCATACAACAATATTGCAATTAATTAAAAAACAAATTTCTCTCAGAACTGCTAAAGCCAAAATTCTACAAAGAAAATTGTCAATAACAAAGTTACGAGGTTTAAATTGAAAGAAAATGTTGGGTTATATCTACTTTGGTTTAGTGTAAAATTATAAGTTCCTATATTTGTTTATCATAGCCAGGGCCATCTTAACAGCATTGTAGGCCCTGGGCAAAGCAATGCACACCCATCAACGAGAATCAATGAAAATGTGCCATCTCTCCACATGCTTCCATACAGTGAATGGCAATCAATACTCTGATTGGTGGATTGCTCCAGTCATCCACCAATCAGCATGCTGAGAGCCATTCACTCTCTGGCTGCAGGTTGGGAGGCAGGTAGAGAATGCTGCCTCACTGCTCTGATTGTGTGACCACCACCCAACACTACTCATAGGCCCATAGAATTGGGGGGCTCTGGGCAGCTGCTTAGCATGCCTATACATTAACATGGCCCTGATCAAAACTACTGACAACTCGGACAATACATAATATACATAATTTAAGTGAGGGAGCTGGAGCCTGTTTTGCTGATTAAGATACTGACAGGTAGCTTAACACGCAAGGTCACGTTACTGACGGGCAGCTATCCACTGTAGCAAGTCACGAGAAATGTCTGTGCTCTCGTTTCTTTGTTACCATGGTAAGTTTTACAGTATGTTTCTTACTGCTCACCATGGTAACATACGTAGCATTAGTGTGTGCTGAAGACTGGGTACCTCTTATATAGCATTGAATGGCAGACTGTAGAGGAGATGTATCAAGCAGTGAAGAGTAGAGAAGTGTCTTTTTGGATTGTTAAAATCCAGGCTCCTTGCTATTAATATCCCAAATGCAGCCAGCAGCATCTAACGCATACCTCCCAACTATTTTATTTCTGTGGGACAGTCCTGATTTGATTGACACATTAGTCCCAATTTTTGACAGTATTTCCCTTGCCACATGCAGTGGAGGAAGACGCCTCCAGTCGGGGTCTGGCATGGATGATAGGCATCTAACCCAGTCAATAGGTCAACCACATTAGGTCGACAGTTTGAAAGGGTCGACGTGGTCAAAAGGTCGACATGTAAAAGGTCAACAGTGCTTAAGGTTGACAGATATAAAAGGTCGACAGGTTCAAATGGTTGACACGACAACCGTCAACAAACATATGGTCAGTTTTTGTTTTTTTCATCATTTACCATCGACGGTGACTATGATTGGGAATAGTAACCTTTCCCAAAGCATGGTGAGGGGACGCAGCACACTACTTGGGGTCACATGTGGTTAAAATGGTAAATGGCATCCCCCAAAAAAATGGTGTTGACATTTTGACTGTGTCGACCTTTTGTACTTGTCAATCTTTTCAGGTGTCTACCTTGAACATGTCAACATACTGACCCTGTTTACCTTATGATCCTATCGACATCTTCCATGTCAACCATATAGTGTTGACCTATAGACTGTCTACCTAATTATGGTTGACCCAATGATCCACAACCATCCAGTAAGTACAGCAATGTTTCTTGGTTGGAAAGGAGGATGGCCTAACACTTCAGAAGTTCTAAGCACACCACCGATGGGGTGATTACAATGACTCTCAAGTGATTTAGAATTTATAATCTTGGGAGGTATGCCCAAAAAGGTGAATACTGCTAGAGGCTGTTGAAGGATGGTGCAAAAGGATTAGCTGGGATGTAGAGATTATGGTATTAAATACAAGACAACAAGGGAGAGTGGGAAATGAAACACGGTGGATAGGTAGGGCAGGGAGTGCATTGTATGTTTGGGGTAAGAAGGAAGAAGTGCATAGCTGTGAAATGCACAGTTGGATGAACTGCAGGTGGGGGAGCTTGAGGGACAGCAGGTATTTATTAACAAAGTATAGGGGTGTGTGAAAAATTAGCTACAAGGGGGTGAGAGAGAGTGTGGGATGCTGGGGAGAGAGAATAAATTGCACAGTTGGGTTGAAATTAACTAGAGTCATGAGAAAACTGATTACAGGGAGGAAGAAGGAGTGGGGAAATTAATTACAAGGAAGGTGGGGTTAGATGCCCAGTGTCACAAACAGTCATGACTCTGTCCTGACTGTATGGGACAGTTAAGAGGTAGTCCCCAATCATACTGCTCTTCAATAAAGAAGCAAGAAGGGTTGCACGCAGTAAACGTTGGTGCCTACAGCATTACAAGAGAGATTGGAGGTGACAATTGTTAAGTTATAGTCTTAGTCACTCCAGACAAGCCATGCCCCTTCATGGGTTGACCATGCCTTTTCCATACATTATTTATCCTGATATACGCATAGCAGTTCCACTTGTTTAAGTACAAATTAAGCACTACAGACAGGACCTAAATGTTCTAGTTAACTCTCTGTTGGGAGGAGGTGTTCAACTATACAAGATATTTGTTACAAAATGTCATTTTCCCAACCAAGTAAGTATTTGGTTATAGCATGTACAGTAATAAACATGAGAGTAGGTAAAAGTGTACCTGTTTCATTTTCAGGAATATTGAGAATAATCACATTGATAAGTGGAGAACCAGTTGGCGATACACTTGTGTTATCACAGGGTTCTTTCGTTTGTTCTTCTGTACTTCCACTTGTGATAAACTCTGAATCAATTTCCCCTTCTGCTTTTTGACTTGTCATATCATATTCAGTTGTGGATTTTATAGGAGAAACGGATTCACCAATCACTATTGTTCCTTTACTAGTTTCATCGCCAGGTTCCACATCGATTAAGACTGGTTTCTGAGTAGAAATGGGTGGGGGTAATAGTGTTGTAAGCACTTGTACAGTCTCTTTTGGGATTACAGTTATGTCTCCTGCAGTCTCTTGTTTGTCAGTCACCACAGATAATGGTACGTCTGTTACTTGTTGTGCTTCACTTATGCCAGAGCTTTCAGTGACCTCTCTGGCTTGAGCTGTAACAGCTAGCGTAGCAGCAGGAGCTTCTGGTAAATACAGCACAGAGTCAGTCACAGGTTTCAGTGGACTCGATGGAAGTTCCGTTGATGCTACTGTTACTTCAACCTCTGCTGATCCTTCAATTTCTGAGTCTAAATCTGTAACAACCTTTTTGGTTTCTGAGGACTCACCCAATGAAGATCTGATGGTAATAGAAGGTGCTGGGGTCTCCACTTTGGGAGAGGCTATATCTACAATTGAACGAGTAACATAATCTGTATCTTGAGGAGCAATAGTTGCCACTTTCTTCTGTTCCTCTGTGACATCTGTAGTTGGCAAGTCAGTCCCAGCAACCAATTTAAATCCCTCTTGTGTTTCATCTTCACCAGGTTGAGCAGTAATTGCACTTTCTGTCCTTTCTGTAACATCCTGAATGACACTTGTTATAGTTGGTGTGATTTCTTTTTCCTGGTCTATTCCACTTCTTTCAGAAACCAAATCTAATGGATGACTTGCTACCAATGCTTCTTCCGTCACTAATATGGAAGTCTCAGATGTTGCAGGTGAAACTGGATATGATTCTGTGCTCTCTGATGGCTTGGGTTGTGCTGATACCTTGTCTGCTTCGCTCTCTTGTGCTGACGTAGTTTCAGTTACAATAGTTGTGATCTGTTGTTTTCTCTCAACATCTTCAGAAGCTACAGAGATATCGCCTGATATTTTAACAGAATATGCTTGTGTAGTTAGATCTTTTGGAGCCAATGAAAATGGTTCATCGGTTTTGTCCAAAGCAGTCACTTTAGACTGAATATCTTCTTGAGACACCCCTGAGCCTTCTGATGTATCAAAAGGGGAAAGAGTAGATGTCAGGACATCTCCAGTCACTATATCTTTCAATTGTGATGATGATGTTGTCTTATCAGTGCCTTCAACTGATATTTCAGGTACATCTGGTGTGGAAGTAGGACCTGTCTCAGCTGATGTGATGCTTTCTACATCTGGGGTTTTTACAGCTTTATCTGCAGATGTGGCTTTCTCATCTATTGTTGTGATCTCATCTAGTAAGGATGGACTGCTGGTGTCCAGAGCAGGTTTGAATACAGTGAATACATCCAATTCAGGCTGGAGACTTGAAGCCTCCTCTTTTTGTAAGGTGAGTGATTCCCCTGTAGTCACGGCAGCCTGCTCTACACTTTCTCTTGATGTACTGTAAGACTGTGGACTGCCAGAAGACACTGCAGATGATATATCTTGAGTAAAGTCATGTGGAATAATAACTGTTGGAATAATTTCTACACTTTTGGCTTCCATGGTTTCTTTGGGAGACTGAGAACTTAGATATAATACTTCTTTAGTCAGAGTAATAGAACTGACTGTTTCCGGCAACTCTTGTTCTGGTTGAAGTGTTGGAACTTGAGAATCGGTTGAGATTGAAGTTGAACTTATGTCTTTGTCCTCCTGAGCTCCAGCCTCTTCTGAACTGATAGTGACAGGATCCAATGTAGTTCCTTCTTGTACTAACAATCCCGGTCCCCTTTCCGTTACAGATTCTGTTGGTTGGCTGCTTTCCTCCTGCACAGCAATCTCTTGAACAGTAGGCTGCACAGCAGTTTCTTTTACAGATGGCGGCGTTGTAGGTAGACTTGGTTTTGGGGTGACATTAACAGGTTGTATTTCCAATTTCGTTATGCTGCTTTCAGTAACAGCTGTGGGTATTATCAGTTTGACAGAAACAGATTCTGTAATATTTCTTTTATCTGTAAAGCAAAAATAAAAATGTAATTAAAAACAAATCAAATTCATACTGTTTATTGTGTTTTATTTTCCAGTCATACATTCCTATTTGAAAAAAAAAAAATCTGTATGTGGAAAGTGTTGCAATGGATGCAAAATAAAATAAAATCAGATTTTATTATGTTGTTTCAGTAGCTTGTAAAGGCCTCTTGCCAAATTATTACTCAAAAAATATACAATATTCAATGGTTTCCTTCTTCTCAGGCGTTATTGCCAAACAATTATAGTTTTATGCTACATTTCTTAGTTTTAAACAGTAATTTCCTGTTCTTGTAAATTGTCTCAAATCATGTGGTAAATACCTGTGCCACTTACAGATAGACTTATTTTGTTTTTGCTTCAATATCTGTTGGCTGGGTTCTTTTTATGCACAATAAATTAGTTATACCATAAATGTTGTGGATGTTATTTCAGGTTTCAGCTTAACATACAATTCAAATGCAGAACATTTGGTAAGAAAATATTACTTTAATATACACGCAGCGAGCACAGACTTCGTATTTGGACAGGCAAGTTTTAAAAGGTACAGAAGCTTTAGAGGTGTGAAATTGTAAAAAAAAATGGAATATTGGGCCTCACTTGGGTGGTGGAAGAAGAAAATTTGTCTGGCGCAATTCAGCCTTTGGGGTAAATTTATAAAACAGAGAATTGGTGATGTTGCCCATTGCAACCAATCAGATACTGTCTATGATTTTCTAAAATGCATTAGAGAAATGATAGACAGCATCTGATAGGTTGTTATGGGCAACATCAACAATTCTCTATTTTGGAAGGTTTAGTAAATTTACCCGTTACGAAATAATATTTGTGCAAGATTCCACCATAAATCCTCTCATCTGTACCATTTCTGTATAAGTACCCAGTATAAATGATCAATGTGCTAATTCAATGGTTTCCAAACGCAGTCCTTAAAATACCCTAAAAGTCCAGGTTTTAAGGATATACATGGCTGAATCTAGAAATGTTTGTTTAAATTTGTGTGCACAACAGGAGAAAAGCTGATTATGTGCTGTGTCAGCTGTTTTGCGCTTTGCAAAAGACCTGTGTGTAGGAAACAGATACACCTTAATTTATAGACAGCATCATAGAACCCTTTACTGTATGTCTTGGCTGAAACTGTTTTGGACATTGTTTAGGGTCTACATAAATAATGAGAACTGTTCATCTACTCCTGCACTGCTCATCACTGCTCACTGTCACTGTTTCCCTGCTAGTATCCTGGTGTGAGTGATGTCATCCAGTTATCACAATGCTGTGAAATATGAGGGTGTGTCGCAATAACTAAAGCTAGATGTGTATGCACAATTTACTGCTACAGACTATAGATTCTATGATTAGCTATCACTATTTTAATCTCTTTTTTTTAGATCCTCGGCTATAACACAATTATAATGTTTTAAAGTTGAGCAGGTCTAAATTCCTTTATTGGGAGCTTATTTGGGATCCATACTTAGTAATAGGAAATAAATCAATCATATAAATCACAAAAGATATGTTTAAATTACTTTCAGGTGCTGTGTGCTGCGATAAGCGAGCATCTGCTACCTGCAGCAGGGAGACCTTACATCAGGGATGGGGAACCTTTGGCCCTCCAGCTGTTGTTGAACTACATATGCCAGCATGCTTTGCTACAGTTTTGCTATTGTTGCAGGGCATGCTGGGATGTAGTGCAACAACAGCTGGAGGGCGAAGGTTCCCCGTCCCTGCCTTACATCATAGCCCTGACAGGAAGTGATGCGGGCAGAGGAATGTAAATGGCACAGAGATTTATCTGTTTCTCTGTGTAGAACTGCAAAACACTTATTTTTTAGTCTGTGGGAAATTAATCACAATTTTGTTCAAAACATATTTTTGTAATTATGCAGTCATGCTTGCCCTTATGTGGAAGTAATATGTAAAGAGAGAAAGGCTAGACGTAGCTTTGCATGATTACTTGTAGAGGAGGGCCAGATTTACAAAGGGGCGGATGGAGCTACAGTTCCAGGCCTTTACATGAAAAGAGGCCCATTGTTGTCGCAGAATGAAGATGACCATCTGCCTAGCTGGCAACACAGTCAGCCATAAATCAGTATACAAACTGTTTTTCTATTTTTCTCACAAAATTATGTAAGTTTTCTATTTTTAAGTATTTATGGAGGTATTGGGGTTGATAGCGTAGGGGGTATACACAGCCACATGGCTCTGGCCACACCCACACAGCACTGGTCACAGCTCCGCCCCTTCTCAGTATGGGTGTGATACCGGAATCCCGGTGGTCACATGACCGACAGTGACGTTCCAACAATTAGAATGCCGATAAGGGATGGGGTAATTATTTTACCCCTCCACTGTCCCCTACCCTGTTCCGTGTAGTTGGTTTGATCACCATTTATTGAGTCAGGAAGAGATAATTATTTTTACCTCTGTGATGTTCAATAAAAAATTGTCTCTTTGTGGAGCTTGTGTTGCCTTTATATCAGTGCAATTAGAATATATCTAAAAAGTGATGGATCTATATAAACCCCTTCCGTCCATTATAATAGCAATACATTAATTGGGCGTTAGTTGTATCTGGTCTATGCAACTTTCTACAGGTGGAATATCATTTTTATATGTTATATTCTTGCAATCTGCAAATGACCCTTTTAACATATCCTAGCATATAAATTATGACTTGAAAAATGAGTGCTTGAAAACGGTGCGGATTAGTGTCTGTAACTAATATTTCAGCTGAACAGAATTTCAAATACTAAAACGAAAGGTCATAGGGATTCATTTATTCATCAAGGGAGGAGTACAGGAGTTTTACTGTTAACAGCTGCAAAAGGTGACATCATCTTGTTAACATCTGGCTCACAGGCCTGAAGTATAACTTGTGTAAGTTATAGCATGAAATCACATGTTATGCCATTGTTCTATCTGTGCATTGAACTGTAAACAAGAATACAAATTCTGATCTTATCAATATTCAAGTATGAAAATATTTAACTCAGTCTGAAAAAACTTGATGAAGGTAATAACGATATTTTAGCCCTATAAGATATTTTAAGATCAAAGTGATTCTGACAAAGTATGAAAATAAATTTGGTCAACTTCGGGACTACAGACAATAGAAACTTAAGGGGTAGATTTACTAACGCTTCTAAAAATTAAAAGTGGTAATATAGCCCAAAGCAACAAAAGATTCTAGCTAATAATATATTATATCCTAAAAAATTATAGACAGAATATGATTGGTTGCCATGATCAACACCACCACTTTTCATTGTTAGAATCTTTAGTAAATCTACCCCTATATGTCATTGTCATGTGTGAAACAATTCTGGGGCAAGATGTTATGCTGTCTGAGATGGCCGGAGGTGCGGGTTGCCAGCCGAACTCAGATTTTTTTGAAAGCGGCAATTATTTACAAGACAAAACCATGCCCTGTAAATTATTGCCACTTTTTAAAAAACTTCCGAGTTCTGATGGCAACCCGCACCTTCGGCCAACTCAGATGGCATTACATACGGCCCTTAGTGTGTTTTACATGCCCAGCTTTGTAGATTCCACTTTTTCTCCATTATTCCACCAGTAAAGAATTAGTTGCACGTAGGGTTAGCACCCTGATTGCAAATAATGACAAGAGGCATTGTGAGCATTCAAGTTACAATCGCAGAGAAAATTATCATGATATAACATCTTAATAGTCCTGAGTTTCAAATATTGATTATAGAAAAATATGCCTATGAGCCTTGCTCAACAATTTAGACATTTTATACATGGGGTGCAAAGGTTTACCAATATAGAATATAAATTCATTCAGACATGAGCTGAGTAACAGCTGCCAAGAATTAATTTGGCAGCTGTAAACTTGATATGGTGAAATTGCTTATATCTTACTTACTTTTTATGCAATATGCATCATATTTCTCTTTTGGCTGTGGGAAGAAAGTCTGATTGCTAAAACGATATTTAGTCCGCACCCCAAGAAGTCCTCCTCCACACTGGGGTCTCGCCAAAGACACCGGATAACGCACACTGCCATCCGCAAGCCAGCCATAATCACACTGGTCAAAACCTTTTCTCCATGCGGAATACATGTCTCCAACAGTTGCTAGAGCTGCGCTCCTGTCCTCACACTCTTTTTTGGCCTCTTCGAATGTCAACTTTTTGGGAAGAGACAGATGGAACAGGTCACCTGAAGAACAAAATGGCATTATTGGAACAGTCGTCCTCAGTACTAAGCAAGTGTACAATAAAAAATATTTGATGTCATTTGTGCAGCAAATTTACATGTCGTTTTAATGAATGAAAACACAGAAGATGAACAAGATTACACAGTAGTTTGCTGAGACCAAGCACAGGCCCAGAATTGTAGTTCAAGTACGAACCATCAATAGTTTCTGAAAATGTATTTCCATTTGGTAACCATCAGACTAGGTGACACAGAACACAGGCTGTTTCCTAGGATAACGTAAAGATCTTAGCAATGCGTCAAACAACCAAAAAAATATGTTTTTTCTTTTGCTTGCTATGCTGCCTCAGTCACAGCTTTAATCACCGAATAAACCACTGCTTCTAAGCATTTCTGAAACCACCGGCCCACCACACAAACACCAACAATGAAGTATTTTGCTTCTGAGGGATTCTCTCCTGGAACTGTTGGTAACTGTGACTGGTGCACTCATGTGTAAACACACGGTTACACCTTCATCTTCTGAAATAAGATTCAGACAAAAAGAAGCAGTAAAAAAAAAAAAACAATAATTAAAGAAAACACTCAATTCTTATTTTTATTAGGGTCTGCGGCATTATGCTACCTCTGTAAAACAAGGAATGGCCTCCTCTAAACCCACTTTTTAATGGATTAATTTAGAGGTGTCAAGCATTCACTCCCTCTGAAACAAAAGACGATGCGGCTTGTTAAAAACGCCAAGACATTTAGCGCATTCTGATACTTTTTTTTCTTACACTGAACGTTACAAATGTGACGGTACTGAACCTACCAATAACCTAATATTAATCAGTGTGTCACTTATGTGTTTAATATGGCAAATGACTACATTATACTACGCCATGTGAAAATAAATAATTTTGCTGCATCTCCTTAAGGTTCCTATGTGATATATAGGAAATTGTAATGCAGTGGTTAATGTACTGAAAGGTATAGGGCCTTATAGAGCACTGAATTATATTGTTTTAGATTTGAATTGGAAGCTCTTGTAGGTAGAGCGAAGCATTGTGTTTTGTTTGTTTTCAATAAAGTTATTCAAATAAAAAATGCCAGACTGGACAAAGAAGTGTGTACAGTTCTGTATAAAACATAATTAAAAAAATATATAATCATTTTTATTTCTCTCTTGCTGGCGGTAATATTTGTAGTTGATATGACATCACTGTTTTAGCCACAGTGACCATACACACCACTAGCATCAGTAATACGCTAGCCATAAACAGGTAGCTTACTCCATCTGAAAGAGTTACAGATTGTAGCAGCACGTTTAAAAAAGTCGTCAGGTCTGCAGAACTCCATACCTCCCTAACCGTCCCATATGTGTGGAAGCTCCCCACTTCTAAAGGTAGGTGCTGCTGTGGCCAACTGCGATGTGAGGAATGTAATTTCCACTTTCGTTGGAAGGGCCAGTCCAGAGACAACCCAAAAAGGCAGGTTTTCCATTTTAAATAATAGTGTACAGTTTCTTATGTACGGGTTGTTGTTAATTGCTACTACTGATTTAAATTTGGTAATTGGTAATCCATCCTAGTGTGCACCACTACCCCACCTCTGGTCAGTTAGGCATAAAACATTCATCAATTACAAAGGATTTTGCCAACTAAACCCAATATTGGTCTGTGTGTGTGGCCTCAATACACGTTTTATGCCCAATAATAATTTAAGTATATTGGATCATTATCGGGAATGTTAAAAAATGTGGTCAGAAACTGCTCTTTGTGTGTGTGTGTGTGTGTGTGTGTGTGTGTGTGTGTGTGTGTGTGTGTGTGTGTGGTCTTCATCCAACAGCATCAACAGGCCCTAGTAAGTTCTGGAAATCCTCCGGTGCTTGGGCTGGCTTGGCCACCCACATGTACAGTATGTCAGAGCTAGAATCTCAAGCAGACACGCAGCACACATGTAGTGGAAGAAGGTACATTTCCTCATATTAACCACATAATGGGATGTGGTCTTTCTTCCTGCATGTGGAATTTAGGCTTGCTATGGATGTGATGTCATCTCATATCTGATGGCTGTTGTGGGTTGTAATTCAATGAACAGACACCGTTTTTAAGATATAACATGGCGCTAAAAACTGATGATCACGAAGATAAGAAAATGCATCTAAAAATTGGTGAGTTACGTTATCCTGGAATAAAAAAAATGGGGGGAGTGTTTTTTATTTTCCTTTTAGTGTTTTCATCGCTTTCAGTGGAACGAGCATTGTACAACAAAGTTTGGAGAACAGATGCAATGGAACCTCACGCTGTAACTCTGTCATTGCAGACCAGAAAATGGAAACCATGAATGTGTTTATGTTACAGACAATAATGCAGTGTGTGTTAACCTTGGCAGCCTTTTCCATCCAGGTTGAAGTCAGCGCTCAAAGAATTGACAGGATTTTCCTGCTCTGTGTGTATGCACTATAGAACTGAAAGAAAAACACCTGACTATTTAAGGTTTCTATTTTATGGCTGCTAAATACCACAGACTAGACTTATGAGCCAGGCTCTCTGCTCCAGACAAAAGCTGATTCAGAATCATCTCTGGAAATCACTAGACGCTGTCTTATTAGCCTGTTCTTCAAAAGTCTGTCAAGCCATAAGCTCCTGGAGTTACATTCTACTTTCATGTTTCCTTATTAATATTATCCCACCTGTTTAAGTGCCACTTTATTTATCCCCAAGCATATATATGTGTTTTATGATGCCAGGAGAATATTAAGTAGACGGCTTGCAAAATGCTACATGCCCCATAGTTTGTAATTTCAGTGTTTCCAGGCAGTTTCCATTTTCCTTTAGTAAAACGTATAGCTATAGGTGAGATAAATTTTCAAAACTGTTGCGCGAAAAACCCCCAAAACACCTCATTACACTTTTGGCTGTGACATGTCAAATTAGGTGTATGGCGTTCCCAGTCCTATCCAACCATACCACATACCTGTAGGAAAATATTTTGACCATTGTCACCAAAGATTTAGGGCGGAATCCTATTAGCTCCAAAGTGATTTCAGCTGGTCAAAATGGTCGAATATCGCGATTAATGACTGATGGTCATTATCGCGGCACCCAATTAGAGGGCATTTCGAACTGCCGAAATTGGACCCGTGACCATGAAAAAACATATGGGATCGGGGAAGTACCGCTGCTAATAGCATACCCCTTTTAGCTATTACAGAGTAATTTCCACAAATTAGTATTTTACAATTACAGTGCAGAATAGCTTTCCTTGCGATGCAAAGCAAAGTAGAACCCAAAGGCTCTACCGCCAAAAGGATCCCGGCCCTCCGTTGTATTAGAAGTGAAGTGATCACTAATGCTCTGTAGTAAAGTAGGTTGAGCCTTGATTATGGAACTTGCATTATCAGGTTCAGGGCGTGGGGCCCACTGGGTTCGTGTGGCCAGTCTGCTGTGGGGCATCATTATTGTAATACTTAATGTAACACATTTTTGGTATTTAAACTGCTTTTTATATAACACTTTTTAACACTTAAACTGCTGCTTAATAGTGTGATGCCTTGGGACGGTTGGGTTGTGCTGACCCAGGGGGTCCCGTGCTCTGGAATTGAACCATAGGAATGTTAGGGACTCAACTGATGAGGTCACCTGGCCATGGTAGGTGGGCTCATAATTTTGTCCAAAAATTATGCTAAGAACCTTAATTTTATGATAAATTGTAGAGTTTTTTTAAGAATTTGCAACTGCATATTCTCTTTTTTTCTGTGTGACACTACAAGTCTCAGCATGATAGCACCTCTCATTGGGCCTAATTCAGACCTGATCGTAGCAGCAAATTTGTTAGCAGATGGGCAAAACCATGTGCACTGCAGGTGAGGCAGATATAACATGTGCAGAGAGAGTTAGATTTGGGTGGGTTATATTATTTCTGTTCAGGGTAAATACTGGCGGCCTTCTTTTTACACTGCAATTTAGCTTTCAGTTTGAACACACCCATCCCAAATCTAACTCTCTCTCTGCACATGTTAAATCTGCCCCAACCCCCCCCCCCCCCCCCGCAGTGCACATGGTTTTGCCAGGTGTGCAGTCCAAGACCCCTTCCCCCCCCTCCCAACGCCCCATTAATAATGTTAAATTTGGACCTACGTATTATACGTGACAAAACTGAACAAGATACCGGCCATTAGGCACCATAGATGGCAACCTATCAATGTATTTATGGAGCTCCACAAAACTGATCTAGGCAATTCTTACTTGGTTTTTGGGCCATATACACGGCAATCACTGTCCATTTGCCTAATAGTCTATATGTCCAGCATAAAAAGTACACGTCAGCTCTTTAACCAGTATATTCTAACTTTTTAAGGTCAAAATAGATAACAAAGCATTAGGGGGAATTCAGTTAGTCATGGTAATTTACCATGGCTAACTGATCACCTGGGGACTATTCAATCAGCCCCAACACCGGCAGGTGACAAAAAATCCCTGATAACTCGGGAGTTATTAGATCCCGTGACTCTGTTAATGCGGGAATCCATACACTTTTCCGATTCCATGCATTAATGCCTGATAACCCCTGTAACTGCGAGTTAATAAACCTTTCGGGAGACGTCTGCAGGTTAACTGAATAGCCTCCCGCTTTAAAGCCTGAGGCTACCTCTGTTAATTACCCGCTCTAAAGTACTGCGGGTAATTGAATCTGTGTGTTTTGGAATTTTTCAAAAAATTTTATTAGCTTCTTACAAATATGACATTTTCTATATAAGTATTTTTTGTAATACAGGTTGAGTATCCCTTATCCAAAATGCTTGGGACCAGAGGTATTTTGGATATCGGATTTTTCAGTATTTTGGAATAATTGCATACCATAATGAGATATCATGGTGATGGGGCCTAAATCTAAGCACAGAATGCATTTAGGTTTCATATACACCTTATACACACAGCCTGAGGGTCATTTTAGCCAATATTTTTTATAACTTTGTACATTAAACAAAGTGTGTGTACATTCACACAATTCATTTATGTTTCATATACACCTTATACACACAGCCTGAAGGTCATTTAATACAATATTTTTAATAACTTTGTGTATTAAACAAAGTTTGTGTACATTGAGTCATCAAAAAACAAAGGTTTCACTATCTCACTCTCACTCAAAAAAGTCCGTATTTCGGAATATTCCGTATTTCGGAATATTTGGATATGGGATACTCAACCTGTATTGTTATAATTGTACATCTGTCTCATTCAATGAATAGGATATAGTGCTTTATGCATTTATTATAGGTAATAAAGGCAAAAACACATTTGTATATGGAAAGAGTGACAATTGATAGTTACGCAAAACATAAATTTGAAGATAGTGCCATGATATTCTGGCTCCATTTTAATATGATATACAGTATATACAAGTGTAAAGTAGGTATTAAGTCCTTGACCAGAGGTGCCACCGGGTGTGGTGACACCCGCTGCACACCCTTAATATCCCAGCTGCTTGCGGCAAAAAGGGGGAGTGGTCGCCAATAAAGGAGGCCTGGCCTCATGGGATCGTCTCTCCGGGGGCGTGCCCAGCAGCTCCGGAGATGCTGGGCTGTACTGGGCTGCCTCTGGAGACTGTCTCCCAGCGCTGTCGCCTCCTCTTCTATGACAGGAGCCGGTGCTGTAGCAGACTTTCACACTGCAGCACCTGGCTCCTGTCACTACAGAGGAGCCCACAGTTTGGTGTCACCCCTTCCAGGCATCACACTCAGGTGCGGTCCACACCCCCCTTCCCCGCCTTGTGACTAACCTTGCCCAATGGAATCACTAAGTTGAGGAACATTAATCAACATTAATCAATTTCTAGAACAATAAACATTGACAAATATGTCAAGTAGCAAAAACAGGGCAGTCCTTGGAAAAGTGGGACACGTGTAAAACCTGTGTTTTAAAAATAAATAGATGTATTTATTTTAACAATGCAATTTAGTAGGTGGTTGTTTAAAAAGTTCAGTGTATCCAGCTTTTAGCTGTCAAATGTAATATAAACTCCAATTCCTTCTGCCAGGTTCTTGAGGTCTTTTTTTTTTATTGTGGCTTTTAGTTAGCTTTTACCTGTAAAACCTTATTTGACCTCCCACATTAGTTTAGAATAACCTCATTTTAAATAGTTTACTGTACACTGAATGCTAGTATTAAGTGTCATAATAATGATTCTCAGGATGACAGGAAGTTAAATTATATTTTCATTTTGAACTTAAAAGCATAAAGGAAAATTCAATCCACTTGTAGATACAGTGAGCCTGATTCTGAGTCAGACACGGATGCGTCACATGGCTCCGTCTTTTGCTGCAACTGCATCTGTGTCTTATGTTAATGCCGCTGGTGAGTTTTAAAAACTGAGAAGCCCACTTGCAGCATCTTGAGATGGTGCATTTCCGTTTAAGAGTGTCTTTAGATGCCACCATCGGTCGCATCTCTGTCTTAGGTATGGGCCAGTATTTACTAAAAATCAGAGTTCGGCCGATTTGTGTGTTTTTTTATAAGTCCCAATCCGGGAATTCACTAAGCAGAAAACTCGTCAGTGTCTGGTCTATTTGTAATGGTTTGATTGGCAAAGTTCAGAAATACGAATGAATAGACCATCGGTCAAATGCGGCTGTTATTTCATACAATACGGGCATTCACTATTCATTCGTATTTGGGTGTTAGTCTCTGAGTGCTCAAGGGCGAGTCTGTTTTTTTTCGATTCGTTAAAAAAAGCAGCAAAAAAATAGACCTGCTTTTTCCAGTTGAGTTTGGATAACCATGCACGGATCAGTGAGATCTGTGCTTGGTTATCTATGGGAAAGGATCTGTTTAGTGTAAAAACAGAAAAAAAAAATTGCGTGGGGTCCCCCCTCCTAAACACAACCAGCCTCGGGCTCTTTGAGCCGGTCCAGGTTGAAAAAATATGGGGGGGGTAATGACAGGGGTTCCCCCATATTTAATCAACCAGCACCGGGCTCTGCGCCTGGTCCTGGTTCCAAAAATACGGGGGACAAAAAGTATAGGGGTCCCCCGTATTTTTGAAACCAGCACCGGGCTCCACTAGCCAGGTACATAATGCCACAGCCGGGGGACACTTTTATAGTGGTCCCTGCGGCCCTGGCATTACATACCCAACTAGTCACCCCTGGCCAGGGTACCCTGGAGGAGTGGGAACCCCTTAAATCAAGGGGTCCCTCCTCCAGCCACCCAAGGGCCAGGGGTGAAGCCCGAGGCTGTCCCCCCCATCCAAGGGCGGCGGATGGGGGGCTGATAGCCATGTGTAAAAAATGTGAATATTGTTTTTAGTAGCAGTACTACAAGTCCCAGCAAGCCTCCCCCACAAGCTGGTACTTGGAGAACCACAAGTACCAGCATGCCGTGGGAAAACCAGGCCCGCTGGTACCTGTAGTACTACTACTAAAAAAATACCCCAAAAAAAACAGGACACACACACACCGTGAAAGTATAAGTTTATTACATACATGCACACCTCCATACATACATACATACTTACCTATGTTCCCACGAGGCTCGGTCCTCTTCTCCATGTAGAATCCTTGGGGGACGTGTGAAAAAAATTATACTCACATAATCCAGTGTAGATTGTGTCCAATGTATAATCCACGTACTTGGCAAAACAAAAAAACGGAAACCCGACCACGCACTGAAAGGGGTCCCATGTTTACACATGGGACTCCTTTACCCGACTGCCAGGACCCCCCTGACTCCTGTCAAAGAGGGTCCCTTCAGCCAATCAGTGAGCGCCACGTCGTGCCACTCTCCTGATTGGCTGTGTGCTCCTGTAGTGTCTGTGAGGCAGCACACGGCAGAGATACAATGTAGCGCCTATGCGCTCCATTGTAGCCAATGGTGGGAACTTTGCGGTCAGCGGTTGACCGAAAGTAACCTCACCGCTGACCGCAAAGTTCCCACCATTGGCTACAAAGGAGCGCATAGGCGCTTCATTGTATCTCTGCCGTGTGCTGCCTCACAGACACTACAGGAGCACACAGCCAATCAGGAGAGTGGCACGACGTGGCGCTCCCTGATTGGCTGAAGGGACCCTCTTTGACAGGAGTCAGGGGGGGTCCTAGGAGACGGGGAAAGGGGTCCCATGTGTAAACATGGGACCCCTTTCAGTGCGTGAATCGGGTATGCAGTTTGTTTTTTTGCCAAGTACGTGGATTATTAAAAAAGGACACGACACACTGGATTTAGGTGAGTATAATTTTATTTTCAGGTACCCTGGAATCGACGTCGAGACGTGGGCCGAGTCGGCATCTGAACATAGATAGGTAAGTATGTGTGTGTCGGAATGTATGTAATAAAGTTGTACTTTCAAGGTGTGTGTGTCCTGTTTTTATTTGGGTATTTTTTTTGCAGAAGAACTATAGGTACCAGCGGGCCCGTTTAACCCCTGCATGCTGGTACTTGTGGTTCTCCAAGTACCAGCTTGTGGGGGAGGCTTGCAGGGACTTGTAGTTCTTGTGCAAAAAACAAAATTCTTTTATTTTACACTTGGCTATCAGCCCCCCATCCGCAGCCCATGGATGAGGGGGACAGCCTCGGGCTTCACCCCTGGCCCTTGGGTGGCTGGAGGGGGGGGATACCCCTTGATTTAAGGGGTCCCTACTCCTCCAGGGTACCCCGGCCAGGGGTGACTAGTTAGTGATTTAATGCCAGGGCTGCAGGGACCACTATAAAAGTATCCCCCGGCTGTGGCATTATCTCTCTGACTAGTGGAGCCCGGTAATGGTTCAAAAAATACGGGGGACCCCTACGCTTTTTGTCCCCCGTATTTTTTGCACCAGGACCAGGCGCAGAGCCCGGTGCTAGTTGATCAAATATGGGGAAACCCCTGTCAATTTTTTACCCATATTTTTTCAAGCAGGACCGGCTCAAAGAGACCGAGGCTGGTTATGCTTAGGAGGGGGGACCCCACGCAATTTTTTTCAGATTTTTAAACACTTTAAAAACCTTTTTTAAGGTACACAATGAAGCCCTGCACGGATCTCACAGATCCGGCCGGGATTCCTTGTGTTTTGTCAGGCAGTGTTTTACTCATCACTCCCGTAAAACACTGCCTGATATTACGAATCACATCGACATCGGAAAATCCGAATTGTGAAAAGTCGGCAGTTTAGTGAATGACCGTATCAAAAAGTTGCAATAAAATGCACCCGATACCATTCGAGTTCAAACACCCTTCAAAACGGCCAAAACACGAATCTTTGTAAATATACCCCATGGTCTCCTGTGTGAGCGATGCTGCGGCTTTGGACACAGCCACTGCGTTGGGGGAAGGGGGAGGGGTGGTTTCTGTATGTGTGTCGGTATATATATATATCTTTATACATAGCACACACATACATACATGCATACATACATACATATACATATATACACATATACATATAATCATAACACATTCACATACACACATATATGCGCGCAGACACACACACACACATACACACATACCACATACATATGTACATACATACTGGGGGAAAAAAAAAATATATATATATGTATATATATATATATATATATATATATATATATACACATACCCAGCACTATGAGGATGGAGGGAGTTGATGTGGCTGAGCATGTGAAACCAGCAGCTCCCCCCAGACATTCTGTATTCAGAGTGCTCTATTGCGTTCTGTTGCGGCAGCTACTTGATCGCAGTTTGTGCTGAGATGGAAAAACACTGATCTACAGAGGGGTTTTTTAGGTACTCAGAAACCCGCCTGCATGCGCCATTGCCCCCTGTTACCACCCACTAAAGTCCCTGTGTCCAATTCTGTGAAGTAAATATAATGATCACATAGAACTTCAACTGAGGCTGACAGTATGGTGTGCAGCAGGGCCGGTTCTGGCGCTCTGTGCGCCCCGGGCGGCAATATGGGGGCATGGCTTCGTACAGGGGGCGTGGTCATTTACGCCCCCTGTACAGACTGAAATGATGTGCGGTATGACGCATAGCGTCTAGTTCCCTTCGTGGAGAGGACCTTTGCTGTGCGGTGCGCGTCTAGTTTCCCTTCACAGCGGCAGCGGGGGAGGGGCAGCGGCCAGCGGCAGCAGGGGGCAGCGGGCAGCGGGGGGCACACAGCAGCAGCGGATCTTGCCCTGGTGCGGCGCCCTCCGGATGGCGCCCTGCGCCCTCCGGAAGGTGGCGCCCCGGGCAAAAGTCCTGCTTGCCCGTGGCAAGATCCGCTACTGGTGGGCTGCCCAAATCAATTATTGCACTGGTAGCATATACTGTAGGGCGGTAGCTACAGTATTACAGAGCAGCACTAACCCTAAAGTAGGGGATTAAGTGTATACAATATGCTCTGATATAAGATAAAGGCTAATTACAAAACATTAATAAACATAGTAGGCAACACTTTTAGGTACATTACAACACATTTGGACCACAACAGCCCCTACCATGTCATGGGTACTGTTAACAATGATGACTTAAGCATCTGATTCTGATTCCTGGAGATATCCACTTAATTGGACGTAAAAAAAATCTGCGGTTGTTAGGATTTCCCCTTTAAGAGGAACTTATTTGACAGTTGCTCAGTTAAACATAGTCCTACTGAACAAGGGTCAGTGGAATGTGGAGGTAACGGATTTAGGAAATACTATTTAGGTTTGCTGCCTTATATAGCATGGGAGGAGATACTATCCCTTCCAATAGACAAACTGGTCATTACTGTACCAATGTCATATTGCACGGTGAGCGCTGGGGATCTCTACATTCTGTAAGCAATGGACAAATTACTGTTTTTGCTGCCCTTTGAGAAGATAAGTATAATAAATAATAAATATACAAATGCAGCAAACAGAGGGTCCAACAATTCCCCTTTACTTAAAATGCTCTATAAAGCATCAAACCTGAATGGTCTTTTCTAAATCCACTACCTCCACATTCTGCTGTAATTGAGACCTAGCTAACCACATAACTATAGGGTTGGGTCAACTGTTGTTTTTCATGTAATATAAATGTATTGCAGTAAAATGCAAGGCTTCCTGACCTTCATATCACATTGGAGGGGAAAAGAACGCACACTATTTTAGAATCTCACCTTCTAGTTCATCGACAAAGCAGTACACATCATATTTCTCCTCTGCTGGACGTTTTCCATAGGTTCTTATTCCTTCTTTCCCCTTTTTGTCACCATAGCAGCCAGCTCTTGGGTTGCGGATCGGATATCTTTAAAAAAAGGACCAACAGTAAAACATTATTTATCCTGGCAAATATCCACAGACTGTCACCAATGTGAGATTAATATTTATGCTGCTACTCAATAATATGTAACTATGGGTCATTATAATTCAGACCTACGTAGGCAGCCTACCTGCTGATGGCCTATAACTCCAAACATCATGTGCCAGTAAGTTTGTTATATATTGCCAGAACACCGTTTGTGCTGATTAAAAATAGCTGGGAATAGCTACTGTACCACTATCTTACATCGATAAGGATAAAGTAGGGCAAGTAAATCAATTTCTTCCAAAGCAATGTATCTTAAAGGTGCTGTACAACTGCCCTGCACTAGACAGATAGGGGCAAATTTACTAAGATGGGAGTTCTATTTAAAATGGGATGTTGCCCATAGCAACCAGTCAGATTCTACTTCTCATTTATCTAGCAACGTCTAGAAGATAATACCTGGAGTCTGATTGGTTGCTATTGGCAACATCTCATCTTAAATAGAACTCCCATCTTAGGTAATTTACCCCATAATGTTTAAAGTTATTAGCGGTAACAGATTGCAAAAAACTGAAAACATTATGGAGCCTGATACATTTTTCACTTCCCATCCAATTTCATGCAATCCTCGCAGGTATATATAGAGGCATATTTAGCAATTTGCTGAAAATCCCATAAAAAAAAGATGTTATGAGGGATACCTACATTAACTAAAGGAGGGAATCTGTAGCATTCTGAAGTTTGTCCCTGGCAGTTAAAACCATGTAATGGCATCCAAAGATCACCGGAGGTGCGGGATACTGGCTGATCACAAACTTTTTTTTTAAAGAAGCAATCACTTACAAGGCAAAACTATGCATTGTAAGTGATTGCCCCTTTAAAAAAAAATCCAAGGTTGGAATTCCACACCTCTGGCGGTCTCAGACGTCATTGTATATCGCCCATGTTCCAGTAGACAAATGTACAATTTATTTGTAATGAATATTCCAATAGCATAAATGTTCATGCATAGTTATATAATATATACCAAAAATTACAAACACAATATAAAATGTATAATGTCTCCTGTAGAATTAATATTGTTGTATAGGAACAAATTATATTGATATAGTATATTTAGGTGTCTCCGTTGTCCCACAGTCATCTCAATCTGAGGTGTAGTGCTCAATCCTAAAACAATACATACAAAATACCTATTTAGGTCCAAGCCTGTCCGCCAGCTTTGTAACATGTGCGCTATGTTGTATAGTCAGGAGTAAGTAAAGTGGGGAGCCCAAAACAATTCCAAAATTGCCAATCCTCACACTTTGTTGGCATGTTGTTCAGATACTCGATGAGTGCAGGTAGACCACATCTTTATGTTAACCAAAGGCAGATAAGTCCCCTGTTTCCTTCGTCCTTAAAAGTGCTTATCTTGCCATATCTGAGACTCCAGCAATGAGTAATAATAGGGAAACTTTTGGTAATGCCACAGATGATGCTAATCTTTTTTCACTTTGGTGCTTTGTGTCAGTAGAGCCCAGGTCATGTTCTGAACAACTCAAGTGATAGTGCTTTCTTACGTAAGTGTCATTGTCTGGAAATTCATTTGTAGGTTTTTACAGTGCATTGCTAAAGTATTCACGCCCCTTGACTTTTTTTCCTATTTTGTTACATTACAACCTGTAATTTAATTTTTTTTACATCTGAATTTTATGTGATGGATATGCACAAAATAGTCTAAGGGATATATTCAATTAAGGTCGAAACTGCAGTCTTGTCGAAAAGACGGCAGTTTTTGACTTCTTCAGGTCAGAAGGGGTTCCGACCTATTCAGTCCCGAGCATTTTTATTTGACAAGTCGGGGAATTCGTTTTGTCGAATAGTATGTGAATCGGCGGTATAGCTGCCGATTCGCGTACTTCTGAGGGAAACGGGGCCAAATTCGACAGGTTTTGGCCCCGTTTCCGACCATCTCAGTTCGACTTAATTAAAAGTCAAACTGAGATGAGGGACCTGAGAGGAGGAGAGGGGGGAGAGCTGTGGGCAGACAGGGGAGAGCCGTGGGCAGACGGGAGAGAGCAGCGCTACAGCACAGAGCTGCAGAAGGATGTGTCATAGCCGCCGCTCACGGCAGCGTCCACCCGGCTCCAGCAAGTGAGGTCCCGCTTGCTGGAGCTGGGTGGACGCTGCTGTGAGGTCTGGCGGCTGTGCCACATCCTCCTGCAGCGCTGCTGTCCCCCGTCTGCCCGCGGCTCTCCCCCCTCTCCGGTCCCTCATCTCAATTCGGCTTTTTCAAAGTCAAATTGAGATGGGCATTGAATAGCCCTTGTCGGATCCATTCCGACCTTAATTGAATATACCCCTAAGTTGGTGAAGTGAAATGAGAAAAATTGAAATAAAAAATAATTTTTATAAATAAAAATTTGAAAATTGGCATGTGCATATGTATTCATCCCCTTTGCTATGAAGCCCCTCAAAAGTTCTGATGCAACCAATTACCTTCAGAAGTCACATAATTAGTGAAATGAAGTCCACCTGTGTGCAATCTAAGTGTCACATGATCTGTCAGTATAAACACACCTTTTCTGAAAGGCCCCAGAGGCTGCAACACCACTAAGCAGAGGCATCACACCATGAATACCAAGGAGCTCTCCAAACAAGTCAGGGACAAAGTTGTTGAGAATTACAAGTCAGGGTTGGGTCATAAAAAAATATCCAAATCTTTGATGTTTCCCCGGAGCACCATCAAATCCATCCTCTTCAAATGGAAAGGACATGGTACCACAACAAACCTGCCAAGAGACGGCCGGCCACCAAAACTCACAGACTGGGCAAGGAGGGCATTAATCAGAGAGGCAGCACAGAGAGACTGGTGTATCCGCGCATGTGACCACAATAAGCCATACACTCCATAGAGCTGGGCTTTACGGAAGGGTGGCCAGAAAAAAAAAGCCATTACTTAGTGTTAAAATTAAGAAGGCACGTTTTGAATTTGTCAAAAGCCATGTGGACGACTCCCCAAATGTATGGAGGAAGGTGCTCTGGTCAGATGAGACAAAAATGTAACTTTTTGGCCACCAAGGAAAATGCTATGTCTGGCGCAAACCCAACACATCCCATCACCCCAAGAACACCATCCCACAGTGAAACATGGTGGTGGCAGCATCATGCTGTAGGGATGTTTTTCAGCAGCTGGGAGTGGGAAATGTTTCAAATCGAGGGAAAGATGAATGGTGCTAAATACAGGGATTTTCTTGAGCAAAACCTGTTTCAGTCTGCCTGTGATTTGAGACTAGGATGGAAGTTCACCTTCCAACAGGACAATGACCCGAAGCATACTGGTAAAGCAACACACGAGTGGTTTAAGGGGAAACATTTAAATGTTTTGGAATGGCCTAGTGAAAGCCCAGATCTCAATCCAATTGAGAATCTGTGGTCAGACTTGAAGATTGCTGTTCACAAGCGGAAACCATCCAACATAAAGGAGCTGGAGCAGTTTTGCCGTGAGAAATGGGCAAAAATCCCAGTGGCAAGCTCATAGAGACTTATCCAAAGCTACTTGCAGCTGTAATTGCCGCAAAGGTGGCGCTACAAAGTACTGACTTTAGGGGGGTGAATAGTTATGCACGCTGAAGTTTTCTGTTATTTTGTCCTATTTGTTGTTTGCTTCACAATAAAAAAAAAAACATCTTCAAAGTTGTAGCCTTTTTCTGTAAATGAAATTATGCAAACCTTCAAACAATCCATTTTAATTCCAGGTTGTGAGGCAACATAACATGAAAAATGCAAAGGGGGGTGAATACTTTAGCAAGGCATTGTATTTGTTATTTTTGCCCATTTTCTGCAAGTCAACTCCACTTCTAGTGTGGTTGCGCTTATGTGTCTGCAGATCAGGATGTTCTGTGTTATGACCAATGGGAGGGCAATTTTGCTCACAGGACAGCCATGTAAATTGCATTTTTTTTTTATGTCCTACTCATTTCCAAGAGGCTTAATTGGATTAGAGATGTGCGGATTCGGATTTACCCAGATCTCAAAATGACATCTTATTGGCTCTTGGATGTCACATGCCTTGAATAGTCAATAAGAAAAATCTGGATAAATCCTAACTTGTGTTAATTTTGGTGTTAAGAACCGAGTAAATCCGAACCCGCACATCTCTAATTTGGATACATTCAAATTAACAAGATACCATATATTAGCTTTCAGTAACTGTAGCCTTCTTTGGGACCTAAAAATAAGTTTTTGGTGGATTTTTTGACTCACTTAAGGTCATATACATTTCCCAATTTTTCTTTTTAGAATAATGTGATTCAAATAATGGCTAATAATAAAACATGTTTAAAAGCATAATAAAAAACGTTAATAAAACAATAATTCAAACTGTTGCCTGTACAGAATAGAGGAAGCTATTTTGACTATCGGTTTATATGGAGTCACTGCCTCATGAATATTAATCATGTCCAATGAATATTGGTCATGCCTCATGAATATTGGTCATGGCTTATGAAAATTGATCATGCTGGCTATGACTCATGCATACCGGCCATGATGTGCCTGAGAAATGCAGGTAGTTCCTAAGGAAATTGATTGGCTGCATTCCATGAATATTGATTAGGCCCACTAAATGACTGAAATCAATGTACATAGGTGATAGTTGTTCTTGAAAGCAATGATGGTGCTCAAATGTTGTTTTGATCTGGGACTTTCAGTATTCTGGCTCCTGTCAGTTCCAGGTAGCATATATGGAATATTCGACAGTCAACAGAAAAAGAAAAAAAAAAGATCCTGGGAGCCCAACTTGTTGCCCCAATGTACAGAGTGCATATCTCTGCTTTAACGTATACAGAGCTCACAAGACGACACAGAACTCACCAATTTCATATTTAGTGTTACATACTAGCATGAACTTTATATCAGTGGAGGTCTATGTATGCTATACTGTACAAATAAAATGACAAAGAACAAGTATTCACAATTACTAGCAGTTTACCTAACACTTTGATCAGACAGCCACCCAGCATCACACTGCTCAAAACCATCTTCATAGGCAGCTCTCAATTGTCCAGGAGTTGCGATTTTGGCACCATTGTCTATGCAAGCCTTCTGAGCACTTTCAAAATCTAAGATGTACTTGTCTACTGGTGCTCGATAGTGAAATACGACTCCTACAAAATCAGGAAATCCACATCAATACAGTCTAATATCACTTACATTTGCTGGGTTCATTAGATACAATACTTTAACATTAATTATCCTTATACTTTGAAGTGAGAACTTAAACGCTGTCTGCCCACCTAAAATAAGCTACAACCATTTGTGATTATGGCTGGCTATTTCTGTAAATGTTGACTATCATATTTTGTGCTTTATGGTGACTATGTTCCACCTGTATGGGCAGCCAAATGTATTAATGTCCCTAATAATATCCTTACTCAAAATCATAAAAAGTAATTAGTGGTACACTTTAGAACCAATGATATAGTCTGACCAATACATTTTGAGGCACCAACTGATCTAAAACTCAAATCTTACCTGAAACATCCAATGAAATGGTATCTTGAGTATCTTCAATGCCAAACAGTACCTCGCAACGGTAAACACCACCATCACTGGCACGGAGTTTGACCATTGTTAATGAAGCATCACCAATGTCTTCTGGATGGCTTGGCACAGACACTCTACCCCTGTAATTTTGGCCAATTTTGATACCACCACTTTGGGCAACCAGAACTGTAGTTTCCTTTGGATCTTTCCCATCTCTGCTTTTTTCAATTTTTGTCCATTTTATCCTTAAAAATTCATGTGTAATGTTGTAACTTGGTGGTAATGTAGGTATTGTTGAGAAATAGCAAGGTAACGTCACTCTTCCCGCCAGGGATCCTTTAACTGGAGGACTTCTTTCCACTGTAACTGAAAAGAGGAGAGAGAGAAATGTTAATGTCCTGCCTGTATTTCTATATCTGTGATACAGAAGTGCCATGAATGGAATACATATGATTTACCAGCGGGTGGTATGCCAGCTGTCCATTTCCCGACAGCGGCATCCTGCCCGCCAGAATGCTGGCAGCGAGGCTAGCGCAAAGAGTCCCCTTGCTTAATAGTTCTATTTTGCCGGTATTCCATCTGGCGGCATTGCCAGCTGGTGGGATTCCAGCATCGGTATCCTGACCGCCGGAATCCCGACAGAACTTTTACATGTTGGCACAAAGAACCAAAATGGTCATCTGCAAATTGCTTTATGCACCTCTTTTAGGTGTTATAAGACATTCCCTAATTTCCATGAATTTACTCCAATTTTTTTCATTTTAATTAGGTTATTATTGAGCACCCAGAGCATTTTGGAATGACACATGCTGCGATATTGCCAGCTTATTTTAATTACCCTAAATAGTGCATTGTACATATAGGTATTTGTGACAATTGCATAAGAACATGCAAAAAAAAGAAATATCAACTTTGCACCGGGTAACATGTGCAGTGCCCGTTTTAAATGACCCCCAGTATGCATACATTTAAAATCCTTTATACTGTATAAATCAAAAGAATGTGGTTCCATTATTTTACCACTTTCTTCAACACATTACATCATATTTGTCTGGAATGTATAGGAAGTAAAAAGAGTTGCCAAGTGATTTAGATTATGTTTTAACTACTCTGCACAGTGTAAGCGCGTGAAACAATAATCCCTATTGTCGTCTACCAAAATCTTTGAGAAAATTATTTCCTCTATAGCCTCAGGACCCAAAGTAGTCCACAAGGAGAACAACGGTACTGCAATTGCTTCACGTGGACTATCTATCCTCCTTCAGCTGAAACTTGTGTCTACAAGACTTTTTATCCATGTCTGCAAATATAGCCAGCTGCAGGGCTGCTATCCTTATGCGAACTCTGCATAATTCATGTACTTTTTCCATACCACAGAAAGTTCATATAGGCGGAGGCTGCAGCAATAATACAGCTCCAAATATGACCTCCAATTTGTGAAATACATGAAACATGAACGTTGAAACAATGAAATATATAAATAAATATCCATCACACAAGCCTTTGTTACTAAGACAATGACAAAATTACTGGACACTTAGGTCTTCACTAAATAAGACTATCACACGTTCTTTCATTTAATTTACAAACTCTGCACATTCTTTTTTTCAGTCTAGTTTCCATTTGTGCTTTTCAGACATGTCTTCGAATCATCAGATAGAATTGTTTGTTTGTGCCCTTGACCGCAATTCAAAGTGAGTATCTGCATGCATATGGATCCAATGCGGGGAACACAACACTGTATGTGACTAATACCCCTTTCACTCTGCCTGAGGCGGGTCGCAGCTGGAAGCCTGACACGGGTGCTTCACACGTGCGACACGCCATAGGCCCCTCGCCGCCACTGTCCCCAACTCGGCATATTGCCAGGGTTGGTGACACTAGCGGTGATGCGGTGGGGGTGGCACTTAGAGATCACATGATCTCCAAGCGCTGCCCTTCCACACAGAGTGAACGGGAAACGGGTCCCATCAACCCAGCTTCCCATTCACAAAGCCCAGCGAACCAGTCTGGACACGTGTTCAATCATGCTTGCTACCTGAGTTGGAATACCGGGTCGATCGACCCGGATTATTCCAACTGGGCCCTTTCAGACCGCATAGCAACAGGGGTTATGTGCGCTCATGTACAATAACCCGCGTTAAAAGCTGGTGGTCTGAAAGGGGTATAAAAACCACATTAGGGAGCTACAGTAATTGCAAAGGCAATGTTGTAATTAAAGTTGCAAGATGGCACAGTCCAATAGATCTAGATTAATGCAGGAGAGGGAAAACATCCTTTTTTCTATAAACATATTTTATTATTTTAGTTTCAATACAGAAAATCTCATGGTTTATACTGTAGTAATCATCAACACCATAGCCAGATATGCATTGATCCGGCCATGAAGTATGAATCAGGTCAGGTCCTGTCCATAGCAGCATTGCTCTCCCATCTTACTCATGTACATTTAAGCCTTACTAGTCATAGAAAAGGCTCTAAAAAAAGAAAAAAGATCTTGTAAAAGAAAAAGTAAAAGAAAGTGCCCATATACGTACAATCCGGAGACTTGTAAAGTAACTGGAAATAGTCTGTATGTAAGGGGAGACTTATCAAACCTTCTTATCTACTAGATAAATCATAGCTAGCATCTCATTGTTGTATGGGCAACACCTCCATGTGTCCTCTTCCGATTAATCTTGCATTTGATTAAACATCATTTATTGATGTCCCTTTAACATCAGTAACAGTATGTAAACATTTCTGGTATGCATTGGAGAAACTGCTTCCCCAAAACACAATCTTATCTAAAATATAATTGTTATCCTCTCAGCATGTTTGCATGTGTTCTTGCAAATGTTACAAGTTGCACTTTTATATAAGAAGACTTACACCTTCCCATTTATGCTGCTTTCAGACATGTGACCTGGGAATTTGCCGGGACTAGCAGCCAGCAAATTCCTGGGTCTCTGCTCCGAGACCCCGGTTGGGAGCAAACTCAGGGACCAAGGACTAAGGGAGAGATGTACTAAGCTTTGGATGGAGATAAAGTGGACGGAGATAAAGTACCAGCCAATCACCTCCTAACTGACATTTTTCAAACACAGCCTGTGACATGATAGTTAGGAGCTGGTTGGTTGGTACTTAGGGGGACATGTATTAAGCAGTGATAAAAATGGAGAAGTGAGCCAGTGGAGAAGTGCAACCAATCAGCATTGACGTAACATTTATCATTTGCATACTATAAAAGTATAAAGAGCAGTTGATTGGTGGGCAACTTCTCCAATGGCTCACTTCTCCACTTTTATCACTGCTTAGTACAAGTGTATCTTTAGCTTTATCCACTGTACCTCCATCCAAGGCTTAGTAAATAGACCATTAGTTTCCTTTTTACACATGCGGAAATCCCAGGTTGATGCGAGTTCACATGCATAATCCATTTATCTTGTGCCATGTCTCCCCACTTTCTTTTGTAGCCGGACAACAAATGTCCATGTTGAGTAAAATGTCTGAATTCACACAAGTGGGATCTTGGTACGTACAACACATGCGCATATGTATTACAGCAAATAATCTAACAATCCAAACTGCCACATGTGTTTTTTATTCTGCAATATACTTAATGATGTAGTAACTTTGAAAAAGTTAAGACAAATCTGAGGTAATCATTAGCAAAACCCACAATTTTATGTTCGCATTACACTACTATTCCCTAAAGCCCTGAAATAGTGGATTCTCAGGCAAAAGACAAATAATGTTTCCACAACAAATGTTACACATATTTAATATAATTTCTGTAGTGACTCGGCTTATTCTTTCATTTTTAAGCCTCGTTTCCTAGTATTTAAAGACAACATTAGCAGATGTATAAACATTCATTTAAATAATAATACCACATTTTCTTTAAGTAGCAAGTTAAGCAGCATCTGATAATAATTTTTTGTAGCTAACGTCCTACAAATCATTGTCTCCTTTTATTACCTCTCTGGAGGGCAACCAAATATGGCAACATCACAGAGCTCAGCATGTAATGTGATGACGGAGGGGCAAGAATAAGCAGGCAGATGTCACAGTGCAAAAAGTAGACATAAATCATTGCCTGGGCGCAGACACAGAAAATTATTTAAAGACAATGATTTAAAGATGTCAGCAAGTCATGTGATGGCAGAGGTGGAGAAGTATTGGCAAAATGTTGCAGTGAAAACAGAGGTAGAGGCGGAACTACCATTGGTGGAGCAGGTGCATTTCACCGGGGCCCCTGAGGACTAAGGGGCCCACTGCTGCCCAGACCAGCAATAAGTTATCCTCAAACCCCCCCCTTCCCCCCCCAACAGAAAATGCGATCTGGACAAATGTACTAGAACATTAAGTAAAAAAAATACAGCAGTGAGTCCTGTGGAAATTATGCTATCTTCAGATAGCATAATCACAGAGCTCACTGTGAGATCCTAACTCCTGCACAGCTTTCTCTACCCGTAGGCAGTAAAAGCTGTGCAGGGACCCGCAAGTTTAATCAACTATGTGTCCTATAGACACACAAGCTAATCACTGTGAAAAAAGATACCTACACCAAGGAACCATTGCTCGGTGCTCCTATGAGGGTTGCTGGTAATCGTATCCTCCTGTTGCCACTGTGACCTCCAGGGCAGTAAAGTGATGCTGCGGAGCGGCAGTTCCCTTTACAGCAATGGGGGGGTCACAGCAGGTAGATGATCCGAAGAACGACAGCCTCCAATCACTGGTTCCTGGGTCTAGGGAGTATGAGCAACGGGAAGGGGGTCGCGGCGCGGGTGGTATTCACGACAGGAGGATAACCCAGCAGCGGCGGTAGTGGAAATGTCGGTGGCACATGCGCACAGAGCGGTAACTACGTGTGTGCCAGGTGTGCCTGGCACACAGCGCAGTTGCCCTGAGGGCGCAACTGCCCGCATCCTTTGCCTAAAATCAGCAGCATTGTAATGAGTCAGTTTGACTCATTACAAGCCGCCTCTGATTGTGTGCGAGCGCTGCCACTGGCGAGGAGCAGCTCCGGGGGCAGCTGCAGGAGAGGAGGAGGAGGGAGGGGGAGGAGGGTGCCTCAGCAGCGCATTCTAATTGGTGGCGGCGCCGCTGCAGCTGTCCCTCTCCTTCACATTGGTTGCCCACGATCGCTCCCTCCCTGCTCCTGGTGCACTTCCGCCAGGTAGCAGGGAGGGAGTGATCGCGGGCAGCCAATGTGGAGGAGAGAGACAGCTGCAGCAGAACCGCTGGCAACACGTCATAGTTGCCTACCGCTGCCCGAAAAGGTGAAGCGATCTCCTGCATTCCCTGATGCCCCATCGTGAATCCGGACTGCGCATGTGTGAGTCCAGATGGGACCGAGCGGAGCCTGGCGCAGAAGAGCAGCCGCAGGGAGAGGAAGGGGAATAGTGTGTCCCAGCCTCCGGGAACCATGCTGTATCTCTCTGCTCCTCACACATCGCCTGGTGGTAGCCCCGCCCCCTTCAGAACACATGCACCTCTGGCTCCAACACCGTCAGAACTGAATCCAGAGACCCATCTCCGCTGCTAACAGAACATAGAGGTGACTGGGCTGGCTAGGTGTGTGAGGGAGGTGGCTGGTTGAAGGGCTGTGGTATGTGTGCTGAGTGCAGGGCTGGTGTACATGAGTGTGTGAGAGGTGGCTGTGGTGTACTATATGTGTGCTTGGTGGAGGGCTGTGGTGTATATGGCTGTCGTAATGTGTAAAAAAGGGGACGCTGTCTGCCGTAATGTGTAAAAGGGGGGGCGCTGTCTGCCGTAATGTGTAAAAAGGGGGACGCTGTCTGCCGTAATGTGTAAAAAAGGGACGCTGTCTGCCGTAATGTGTAAAAAGGGGGACGCTGTCTGCCGTAATGTGTAAAAAGGGGGACGCTGGCTGCCGTAATGTGTAAAAAGGGGGACGCTGGCTGCCGTAATGTGTAAAAAGGGGAATCTGTCTGCCGTAATGTGTAAAAGGGGCTCTACCTGGTGTAGTGGCGCTACTGTGCGGCGTAGTTTGAATAATGGAGACTACTATAATATGTAATATGAATTGGTATTATTTTGTGGCCACACCCCTTCCCCAAGAAGCCACGCCTTATATTTATCGCGCACTGCCCCTGTTTTACATATGGAGGGGGGTGGGCGCCGATACCCTCTCTTGCACACAGCGCTAAAATGTCTAGTTACGGCACTGCATGCGCAGAACATACTCAAGGTATTTTTCATTAAAAATACCTAGAACCGGCTGCAGAGTGGCATCGCAGAGACAGAGCTTTCTTGCAAGATCTGTCCCTGCATGCGATAATTTATGCATCCAAGAGATGTATTCAATTATCGCATTGTAGATTGGGGGGATTTTTCACATGACATCCGCAAACACAGGTGCGGATTGTGATAATCCTGCCCCAAAGTGCAGAGATAAACTGCCAACCAATCAGCTCCTGTCATTTATCAAACACAGCCTATAACATGGCAGTTAGGAGCTGATTGGTTGGCAGTTTATCTCTCTCCACTTTATCACTCTCCAAGGGTTTAAGCGGGTACACACACACTAGACAATAAATAGGACGATTTGTAATTTTGAGCCAAATTTTAACATCAAATCATCCACATCGTTCAGTGTGTACACACTATCATGCGGTCCCATGAGTGATTTTCGCATCTTCTGTTTTGAAGATATTGTCAGGAACACAATGCTTATAGCGATTGTGCAATATATTGTTCAGTGTGCACGGCATGGCCTATGTATCATTACATCGACCATCCTGTCGTCCGACAACCACATCTTCTAGTGTGTACCCACTTTAGTACATCTGTCCCTCAATTCCAAAGGTCTTTCTACCAGTGACTGGCTTGTTCCCATCATATGGTTGATATAGGCAACGCCTCTGCTATTCTTTCTTAGACAGTTTATTAAATGTACTCCTAGGTGTTCAGATACGGTTGCTCTCACCAAGGGGCGTTTTAAGAGAGGAGGAGGCCCGTGTGCAGCCTTCTGCATCAGGGGCCCCCTCCTCTCTGACAGATGCACAGGTTTTAATACTTACCTCTCCGCAGTCCCCCGGCGGCGCCATCCTTCTCCGCAGTGGCAATAGAGTCTGAGCACGATGCGGTGGCCATTTTCCCAAAGATTTTCCTAATGCGCATGCGCGAAACTCCGGAAAAATGGCTGCTGTGCCATCTTTCCGGAGTTTTCAGCAGGCGCAATAGAGTTTGTTCCCCCAACTGTTTAGACTCTATTGCTCAGCCGAGAAGGGATGGCTCCTACGGGGGACTCCAGAGAGGTAAGTATTAAACAAATGGGTGCAGGGTGGGCCCCCCGGACCCTGGGGCCCGTGTGCCCCGCACACACTGCACCCATTAGAGATACGCCAATGCTCTCACCTCCCATTGCCCTTAGGTCAATTCCTCCGGGAGAAAAAGACAAGTTCTAGAGTGCCTTTGATTTCAATAAGCATTATGCATTCCTCTAACAGTTGTAATTTGTCCAATATATATATTTTTCCACATAACTAGGTAGGATTATGGAGTGGCTAGACTTGCTTTATGAGAGTATGTACTCTATACACCAATGGCGAGGAAATAAAGCAAGAATTTTCAGCCTAGCAACCAAATCATTTTCCTAGAGCGATGTGGGTGATATAATCTGCTCCTGATCGCAGATAAAGGCGGCCTGACATAGTGGCACTTGGGTAGTATCCATGGTATGAGATATTGTGCCCTCAGTTCACCTTTACTGCTGTAACCAAACTCAGCAATGAAACAACCCCTTTAAAAAATGAACTTCAGTATAGAAGACAAGCCATAAAAAGAGCCATTTGTTTCCTATTATTATCATTAATGATCTGCAAGGCGATCCCGTGTAATTTAATCATCCACATAGATTTTTTTTTTAAAGCAAACTGAAACAAGTTTAGTGCAACAGAAATGTTTTAAGCTTCATCTTAATGTTTAAAGTACTTTGGCAACAAAAGCTTGCTATTCTTAGATAAAGCTGATGAAATACTAAATTCTTTTTAAGTGAGAGGGTTGGATTCTTTTTTCTAACAAAACCATCTTATAAATCACTTTCAGTCTGCTAGTGAGCCTGTTAGAGATTTCCAAGCATTAATGGCACTCACTGGCAAATGTGATGCCTCCCATAATAGCACTCCCCTAGAGACTGCAAACAAATGTTGGTATGGACTGCTGCAATAGCTAAAGTTATTTCCATAAAAAGTAACATAGGGGCTTGTGGTATCTCTGTGGAGTGGACGGCCTAAAGATTCCAGTAAGTGTTTGTGTCATTCTATAATCACAATATCACATATGGGCAACAGGGAAATAGCTGTCAAACTGTTGGTGTGTTGAATAATATTACCGCAATCAAGGCAGTAGCCCACAATGCACAGCTACACTGCTAACCACACCAGGACTGAACGTTAAACAGGACATATCCTCTTTCATTGGGCAGAGAAAACAATAAAATTATAATTGGGAAGGGAGACTTCACCCTGATGTTATCGTGTTCCCTGTAGCTGATCAGACACTTGCATACACTTCTTGTTGCAATAGGAAATACAGGCGCTAGCACAGAATTATTAGATTATAATGTCCCTGGCAGTTTATCCATTGCCCAATCGCATGTGATTTGTAAGTGTTGCCTGCTTTTCATACCTTGCTTCTTGGATGTATAAAAAATATGAAGTGGGCATTATGCCATTCACATCATCCACTGGACAAGCCAAGGCATATGATAACAGTGAGGGGCAGGGACAGACCGGGGCCATGAAGCAGTCCTGGAATTTCACACGTGTGCGCACGATAAAGGGGTTCCGGCCACGGCTGAGGGGGAATGCCACGAGTCAGGGGGGTTTGGCATCATGGCACGTCCTTGTCTATCTGTGTACTGAATGTGGACAAGCGAGTGGTGAGCTGGAAGGCTGCAATGCTGTGCAAGCCAAGCGCTCACTGTTCATGGCCCGGCACAACAGACCATTGGCCCTTCGGGCCTTGGTAAGGGGTAGATTTACTAAAGTGGTGGTGTTGCTGCCCATATCAAGCAATCAATCAGATTCTGTCTATCATTTTCTAGAATCCAACAAAGAAATGATAGACAGAATCTGATTGGTTGCTATAGGGAACGTCACAACTTTTAGTTTTAGAAGCTTGAAGCTCTAAGTACATGTGCTAGAGACTGTCGCACATGCATATTTGACCAACGCCAGCAGTGTTAGGCTGCCAGAAACACAGTGAAGGACACCCCAGAGGGGGAGGCCCTGCTGACCGGACTGGTAGGTGATGTTAAATACTGGTGGTATAATGGTAACTATCAATGCGAGATTAAGTGATACTAACATAATTACAGTATGCTGCTGGCAGCTATTTCTAGTGATAAATGGAACCCTTAGTGGCCTACGTATTAGTGCCTCGATTATTAACAATCCATTTTGCAATAGATATTTTCATGTTTAACGCAAATATTCCCACTATGTACTAAGGGCCAAATTCATGTTTGTACGCAAATGCAATTGCAATTACGATTCTCTAGGCCATGGAACTGCTAATGTCAGCAAGTGAAGCTGCTACCCAGGAATGAGAAGAGACGCTCATTGCAAGCTCAAACGCACTTGCATACACATTAGCGGGCTATACGCAATTACAGAGAACACAGAAGCTAAAGATTTGTCTATGGCAATGCAGACTGGCCACAGCAGTGGCGACTAAGATACCATGTATTTGCACATACGATCATGCAATAATCCGAAGATACACACCTCGGAAACAGCCATGACAGGCCTGCATGTTCCCAACACCTCCACGCGTTCCCTTCCTGTCAATCACTCTGAGGCAAAGTTCTCAGTGCGAGAGGGTTCGCAGAAGCACCTTTGCGCACACACATTACAATCACAGCACATGCGCAGTTTGCTGATAATCGCTCCACTGCACGAGCATTGGTCATTGCATACAAATATGAATTAGGCCCTAAGTGTAACTCTCTGGGATAGCGGTAGCGATAATGGCTGCCCCTCTGAGTTACATCCCCAGAAGTTTGGAGAATTTTCTTACATTTGTGAAAGGCTCAGTATCAGTTTCTGGAATTAGAACTTCAGGAGAGGGATCGGTATATCCTTCTCCTTCTAATATGCCTTCATAGGCTTCGCTTTTAACATTTTGATACATAGGAGTCAGGTCGTAGTCCCCATTGATAATAATGGTGACTGCAATCTGCAATGCTAATTAGCCTTCTACAGGGGATATCTGTGATATCTGCATTAGTACATAGCAACAATTCTTAAAATCATACAAAACTACAGTTTCTACGTAATTTTCTATAAAAAAACAACGCTTGATAAAGGGTATGGGTCGTTGAATAGACACAACTTAGGTCGACAGTCATTAGGTCGACCATGGAAGGTCGACATGCATTAGGTCGACAGGGACAATAGGTCGATATGGTCATTAGGTCAACGTGTACTAGGTCGACAGGTCAAAAGGTCGACTTGGGTTTTTTGACTGTTTTTGCGTTGTTTTCTTCGTAAAGTGACGAGGAACCCCAATTAGTGCACCATGTCCCCTCACATGGCTTGCTTCACTCACCATGCTTCGGGCATGGTTACCGTTCCAATTGTAGTCCACGTGGATCGTTAAGTATGAAAAAAATAAAAAAAAAATGAATAAAATGTGAAAAACTCATGTCGACCTTTTGACCTGTTGACCTAGTGCATGTCGACCTAATGACCATGTCGACCTATTGACCATGTCGACCTAATGCATGTTGACATTCAGTGGTTGACCTAATGACTGTTGACCTAAGCTGTGTCGACCTAACGACCTTATCCCTTTGATAAAAAGGCCCCGTAATGTTCAGCGATATGAGTATAGCTTACAATTCATGCTATCAAGTGGGCGGGACAAGGAATATGATGATGCAGTTTGAGTCATCATGCCATGTCTCCTCCCACCTTGCAGACAGATGAGCACTTCTCTGGCAGAAAGAACTGTTCTCTCAGGGATCCAGTTGGTCTCCCTATAATGCAGGAGCTCCTGCCGGATATTCCAGGAAAGCGAGTAACAATGGGTTTATATTATAATATCCTCACTAGAGAAGTTCAAAGCTACAAAATGGAATGAATCTTTATTGATGAGTATATGATCTGGTGAATACTTCTACAGGTCTTATCACTATTACACGTTCCACAATAAGTCTTGTGGCAAATGTGTATTGAGGTTACTCACATGTATGGAACACAGCTACATTGGGAATGTGCAAAATGTTCTTTTTTACTGCATTTGGCAATCCACAAGTAAAAATAAAAACCCAAAGCATTTAAATAATTAAAAAAATGAATTATTTTTTTTGCCTCTGGAAAATTAATTATACATAAAACAATCACTCGTTGCTTACTTGATGTTCCATGCGCAAGCAACACAGGACAGAGCAGCCCTCAAACAGGCTGGGCCAAGATGAATGAATCAAAACCTGTACGGGAGGTTTACTTCATATAAACAACTTATTTATAAAATGACCTAAGAAACCACTTTGTTTCTGATGAAAAGCATACGCTGCTGCTATTTCTTGGAACCCCGCTGCAGATGGAGCTCTTTCACAAACAACTTGCTTCAAATCAAAGTTTTTGTTACTTACCAAGATAACTTAAAAGGTGGAATAACGTAAAGTCATTCCACCTGTTTTGGATATAATATAACTGTAAGGGTTGTGTCTCTACTTAGTAATTTTCTTTGAGAAATATATTTCTAGGGACTGTTTATGGACTATGGAGAAGAGAGAAAAAAATCAGAATTTTTGTCAGTCTGTTCGTTCACGCATCACGTAAAAACTGCTGGATTAATTTGGATCTCGTTTTTCACTATTGTATAGCTTTTGCCCCTTTTGCACTGCCAGCATATAACACAGGTTATTTATTGCACATGAAGGTGCACAACCCGTGTTGCTGGTTGGTGAAAAAGGGTCGAGTTAGAATAATCTGGGTCGAGTGACCCGGTATTTCAACTCGGGTAGTTTGCAAGGAGGAACACGGCTCTAACCCGGCAATCTGTGCAGTGTAAATGGGAGCCAGATTGCATCGATCTGGCATCCCATTCACAGTAAATGGACAGGTGGGGCTTGGAGATCATGTGATCTCCAAGCGCCGCCCCTGCCACGTCACCGGCCATGTCACCAACCCGGTAGTGTGCTGGGTTGGTGACTGCAGTGAGAAAGGAGCCTGACGTGGTTCGCAGCCGGGTAGCACCCGTGTCAGGCTCCCGACTGCGACCCGCACTATTTAGTGTAAAAGAGGTATTAGTGACCTACAAAGAAACTGAGATATGTATGATCTCGATGTGATATCAGAGAGATGAGTAATAAAGGAAAAAACAGACGCTTGACACTCGGAGCACTGAAAGTTGGTGTTCCGATCATGCTTCTGCGGAACTTGACCACCCAAGTTATGTAATGAGATTATAACAGGATGCGGCACAGGTAAGACTGTGTTTATTATACCCCTTATCTCTGCGCCTGTCTGTCTTGAACTCATACTGCTCCCACCCCCACACTGGTGGAGTTTCAATAGAGGAACTTGGGAGGGAGCAAACAACATGGATTCAATGTAGACAAGGGGGGAAAAATATGTATATATATATATATATATATATATATATATATACAGTATATAAATAAATGTATGTATATATATATATATATATATACACACACACTATGGGCCTAATTCATACCTGATCATAGCTGTGCAAAATTTTGCACGGCTACGATCAGTTTCACAGACATGCGGGGGGATGCCCAGCACAGGGCTAGTCCGCCCTGCATGTCTGGCCCTCCCCCCGCTGGCACAGGTACAAAAGCATCGCAAAGCGGCAATGCTTTTGTACCAGCGAAGTAACTCCCTACCAGCGCAGCTCCTGCATGCTGGCAGGGAGCTACTCGTCGCTCTCCGGAATGCAGCGGCTGCGTGTGACTAGGGCTGAGATGCTCATAGCATCTCTGGCTAGCACCGGCGTACTGCGGCGCCAGCACATGCGCAGTTCAGACCTGATCACCCACTGTGCGAAAACGCACACCAGCGATCAGGTCTGAATTAGCCCCTATATACTGTATATGCATTTGCAGAAAGCCGGGAACACTTGCAGTGTAAAGGCAAAATGAGGGGAGGAGAGGAGAGGGGGAGGAGTTATATCCTGCATCCGCCTACAGGGACTGATAGAAAGAGAGCCATCTGTCCCTGCAGTTTTCGGCTGAGAAAAGTATTTACTTCTTATAACGCCATTCTCAGATGAATAGCAAAATATGTTAAGCGCATTGCTCTCTACAATGCAATGTTGTAGGAGTCGGGCATTAATGAAGAAGATAATTGCATTATCTTCTCTGTTAACCTATTCCTGTGAATACTTAAATCATGCAGAAACTTTTTACTTCCCAAATAGACCCCTTTGACCTATCACATGTCACTATGCAGCATGGCCAGCACTGAAGGGTTCCTCTCCACGGCGCATCCTTGCAGCCTAGGCTTTCCCCCAGCCATAAACCTGTCCCATCCTTTGCAGCAAAGTTTATATAGATAGCAAAAACAGCAAAACTCTTTCCTTTTAAAAATCAACAGGGTCTTAGAATGTAATGTCACTTGCTAGCACAAATGGTACTCTGGGTACTGTTACATGGTTTGCTGATAGCTACACTTATACCCCTGCTCTTCATAATGGACCACTATACTGTGGAATAATCTAAAAAAGAAAAAGAAAATGCCCAGTTCCATTGCAGTATCTCCCAACACACTATGGGGCTGATTTATTAAGCTCGGTGAAGTGATAAAGTGGAAGGTGATAAAGGACCAGCCAATCAGATCCTAACTGCCATGTAACAGACTGGGTTTGAAAAATGACAGTCAGGAGCTGGCTGGCTGGTCCTTTATCACCTTCCACTTTATCACTTCACCAGGGTTAATAAATCTGCCCCTATGATCCGTAACATAACTCAATATGTGTAGCCTTTCCTTATAAATTCTGCATTGCTTAGTTATAGTTTGCATGCAATGAACATGTCTGACTAATTTCTACTGCTGTTTTAATCAAATATCCTTTTCACACACATATTTATTGCTTCATGAAACTAAGAAATGACGCCGTAATGTGTTCTCTCTGGAAATGTTTCAATTTCCCCAGCTAAACACACAACTGTTCACTATTTTCGAATAATTAGGAATTTAATTTTCACACTTCAGAATGCAACAATTTGTCAATTACTTTGAGAGAAAGAGAGAGAAAGAGCGAGAGTACATAACTGGGGTTTGGTCCTGTAGGCAATAAATAGTATCTGAACAAAAGCTTCAGTGTTTAAACCAGATGGATTGTGGCAAAGGCTACTATACTGTAAGGTGGAGGATGTTAAACAGGTATTAGGTGCTGAGGGATCAATTACTTGTAGACTCTCTATAAATCATTGAAAACCAAGCTAATTGAAATTCCATCTGTAAACTTCATCTTACCTTAATGACCATTAACTAGTCCTAGAAAGACACAGCGTATACCTCTACTGGCAGGATAATCTGCAGGCTACTTTATGCATGTCAGTTTACCACCAAATCTGAACCTTGGACAGGGCTTTATAAACTGTGATCTTTATGCTATAATGTTACAAAAACATTGTGTGGGACATGTCATGTATTAATTACTTTACACTGTAAAGAAAACAAAAGCTTTAACTATGGTATTGAACTACAACACCCAGAAGCCTCTGCTAGCCACTGGGTGGTCTTTCTGTGATATAACAAATTGGGAGACGAGAACAGAGATTTCTGGGAGTTGTAGTTTAATATCTGCTGAAAAGATTAGGGTTGCAGTAAATAATTCGTAATCAATAGTATTTAAGCAATACTTACATCATTGTAATCTTAATATTTAAATCAATAAAACATTATATTATAGAATGTATAATATCTGGAACTTGATAAGGAAAGGTGATAATGCCTTTGCATACAGTGAATCCTAAATACAGACTTACCTAAAATTCATATAGTAAATTGTTTAATTTTGATAGTTCTCCTTAATTCTTTAACTTGCTGTTGCTAACTATGGAAATGTGTTATAACCTCAGCATTTTCAGTAAAAAGGGGTTTGGGTGGTTACTTTATCATATAGTACCTCCCAACTGTCCCGATTTTCGCAGGGAGAGTCCTGTTTTCGGGGAATTGTCCTGGCGTCCCGCTGTCCCACCTGTGGGCTACAGAGTCCCGTGTGTGTGTGTGTGTGTGTGTGTGTGTGTGTGTGTGTGTGTGTGTGTGTGTGTGAGAGTTGGGAGGCTCCGTGTTACTCGCTGCTGGCGGTGAATAGATGCTGTGTGCATCGGCACTGCGTCTAATTACGGAGAGTGGGTCAGGAGTCATGCCAGCAGCTCCTGTAGAGCTGTGCAAGCCTCCACAGTGATGGTAAATGTGAGGCGTGGCTCACGGTCGCACCTTCCTGCAAGACCATGCCCTCTATTGCCAAGACCATGCCCTCTATTGCCAAGACCATGCCCCTTTTTTGGAGGATTCCTGACTGAAGCATACAAAATGTTGGGAGATATGCTTAACTAAAGTTTCAAGAGAAAAGTAGAATAGCCTTTACATTTGGCAGTACTTGCTGCTGCAGTTTAGCAATGCATGATGTTGCTAAGTCTTTTGGTAACATACCTCCCAATATTGGGACAATGCAAACTGGGATGGGATCCGGTCTGAAGATCGACAGTGTCTAGGTCGACAATGTTTAGGTCGACCACTATAGGTCGACAGTCACTAGGTCGACATGGATGGAAGGTCGACAGGGTTTCTAGGTCGACATGTGCTAGGTCGACAGGTCTAAAGGTCGACATGAGTTTTTCACATTTTTTTTCTTTTTTTGAATTTTTTCATACTTAACGATCCACGTGGACTACGATTGGAACGGTAACCTGTGCCGAGCGAAGCGGTAGCGGAGCAAAGGCATCATGCCCAAAGAATGGCGAGCAAAGTGAGCCATGCGAGGGGACGCGGTGCACTAATTTGGGATCCCGGTCACTCTACGAAGAAAACGACACCAAAAAAAAAAAATCCTCATGTCGACCTTTAGACCTGTCGACCTAGCACATGTCGACCTAGAAACCCTGTCGACCTTCCATCCATGTCGACCTAGTGACTGTCGACCTATAGTGGTCGACCTAAACATTGTCGACCTAGACACTGTCGATTTGATGAACCACACCCACTGGGATGGGGTGCATAACTGTGACACACTAGGGGCTTTTTCACATCATAGTGGGAGCAATGCAGTGTGTGTTTTTGGGTGTATTTACAAGAAAAGGGCCATTTAGTTCTGCTACACTCAGTAGAGTACCTCCCAACCCTGCATAAATGGGGCAAACAGATAGTCCTCCAAAATCAGAACTTTCCCAACAAAGGTGGGATGGTTGAGAGGTATAGTATAGATGTAACACTTTAGTACTGTATCATTTCATCTTGCTTTAACCCATCCTAATATGGCAATAAGAAAAACAATTATTTATACCATAAACTAGCTATTCTACCCGTTCTTCGCACAGGAGTTTCTGATTTCCACGGTTGTAAATATAAATGAGTGTTAAAAATTTGGTAAATTTATAGAACTTCTTAATGTAAGTAAATAATAACCCATGGTTCTTGGCGTTACCCGAGCAGCACCCATAGCAGACACGGTAAAAAGTGACAGGACCATTTTTGTAGTTAATGAAATTCTACACACTGGAGGTGCGATCCAAATTTTGATCTGATTGTCCGTTTGGCTGTTATTGTTCACGCAACGCAAGCCATGCATCAGTAATGGAGCCATTATATCAACTCCCTTTTCATTCCCTTAGGGTAGGTTTATTAAAATTCTAATGTAGTTTTCCTGTTTCCCACCTGAAGAATACCTATGTTAGATTTCCGCTTTCTAACATATCAGGAAGTAAGAGAATTAGTGATGAGTGAGTGAGTGAGTGAGTGAGTGAGTGAGTGAGTGAGGGCTTTCACATTTATACTGTATATATATATATATATAGATTTTGTTCTAAAATATCTTTGCATTTAAGAGAATCTAGGACTAATTTAAAATTGGACATGAATGACTTTTTTGATCATGGTAAAAGCTGAGCAAACAAAGGAGATCATTCATGTCCTACGAGCAGGGATTATAATCATTTTTCACTAAGGCCTGTCTTTCAGGATCATGACACCTGCCACAAATTAAGTGGACAAGGAAATCCACTGCCATAAAGCAACTGAATTGTTTAGACATAAGAGATAGCAATTGTGGCAAAACTGAGATAAGACTCTTGATAATGAACAGACAGAGTCTGGTGAACACAGAGACTTACTAATACTGGGAGTGCTGCCCACTATCAATTCGTAACATCTATGCTCTTTAGGCCTTTATAATACCTTTAAAATGTACAAAAATATCAATTAAATTTTAGTTGAAACACTCGGACCGAATATACACTAAATAGAAGACACAAGTGATTTGTGCAGCAAGAATTAGATTATATCTACAGTATGAGAATTTAATTTAAGAAAAACTGAGCCAGAATACAGATAGATTTAAAATTGAGCTTAGAACCAAAATTCAAAGTCCCTCTGGCAAAATTGATTCCTGCTTTCATGTTAAAGTTCAGGTCCATCAGATCAATTATTCTGTTTGGAATTTACTTATTGGAATTCCTTGAAAACTAGAGCTATCCAATTCTTAAACTGGTGGTCCAGAATCAATTCAAATTATTTATGGTCAAAGTAATAGGCAAAGCCAGTGCTGGTTGCTACCAATCATAACATATGTGGACAAACTGAAGTCAATTTTGCCCCTCCGCAAATAACTTAACCTAAAAATGACATATAAACACAATTTACTTAATTTTATATTTTTCCAAGTTTCTCAGAAAAAAAGCATTTGGCATCGGGGTGCTGTGACAACAATTCTGATACTCTAGGTTGTCGTGATGCAAAAATGTTTGGGAACCACTGGATTAGCACATCAAATCATATTACATAATAAAGATTAGGTACAATGCAACATATATACAATGCAACATATATTCAATTCAATTAACTGCCCCACAGACTCTCACCCTGTCCCCCACCACGTATCCCTGTAGACTCAGGCTGGTGGGAAGGGGCTCCCTGTATGGTCCATTTTCAAGGATTCCACAAAACCACCCCTTTCTCTGCCATTTGGTCATTGTGGAACTTGCAAGGGCAGCAAGGACCTCTGGATCTTGTTGGATGTTGCCCTATTGTTGCTGGTTGCCAAAGAGCCCTCATAACGGGTTGGGCATGCTGTATTGGTGTATTGGCAGCTGGGATCCCGGCTGTCAGCATCCTGATGCCGGGATCCCAGTCACAGAATGCTGGTGGAGGGGGGCGAGCGAACCAAAGCCCCTTGCGGCCTCGCTGCGCTCACCACAGGTTTTATTCCCACTCTATGGGTGTCTTGGACACCCACGCGTGGGAATAGTCCCTGCTAGTTGGCATGCAGACTGTCGGGAATACGAGCCTGCTGGAGGTCTGGGTCAGTATTTTGACCGGCAGCATCCTGACCGCCGATCACATAACTACACTCCCACATAACAGTACAAGCTCGGGGTCCAAAAAATGTAAGTCCACAACTGCGTTCCACCCTATTCAATCTGTTGTAGGCGCCATCTTCCCTGTGAAATATTTGGAAGAATGGTGCTGGCACATGTGATATTAATGACCATTGTGCCAGGGCCTTTGCTATCTTCTCCGCATGTGCCATCTTGCACAAATATCATGCGGAGGGTTGTGGTGGTACCCCCCAGGCTGCTCTGATTGCAATGCAAGACACTATAAGGCTAAGTAGGTAGGAAGTACAACATATTAAATTATTAAAGACATACATATAATACTTCTAATTCTTAGTGTGTACAGAACAGACTAGCATGGTCACAGGGCAGGCCACTGATAAGTCTCAGCTCACATCACAAGTCACAGAGAGCGCTATTTGCAGACACCTTCCCCTAGAACTATCCAGGTAGAATGATTGTCAGGGGCTGTAGAATCATTCCATAATGCTACAGATACAGTATGTGACATGTATAGCTCCTTGCTGATTAGCTTCTATACATTCCATGCTCTGTGACTGGCCTTATCCTCTGGGGGGGCATAATTTATTCAGTGAATGTTGGATGTTTCTGGAACAATCCAATACATTTCAGATCTGCCCATATCTACACATTTAAAAACCATTACATCACATATATAGCATGTTTATTCAGCAACAACATGGACAAATTAATACAAAATATCCCAAAGTGAAATAAGGGGATTAAAATGACATGACTTTTGTGTTAGCTAATACTTAGACATGGGTGTATACTTATTTTACTTGTTATTTTACTCAGCAAGAAGAGATGCAGTGCTGCCTGTTTATAACACCATTGAAAACTCAGGCCAAAAACTGCTTTTACCACAATGTAAAAAACAAATAAAAAGTATTTCTTACAATGGGATTAATGCAATACTAATGTATTTCTGTGCAGAGCAAACACACAGCAATTAGTGAGGGTGTTGTAAAAAGGGTTGGTGTAAACTATATTTTCAAAATCCTGCCCACTTTAGACATTCCCCTCTTTATATCTTGCCCCACTTGTAACAAATAGTTGGTTGCGACTATATGGCTGGGTACACACAATGCCAATGGCTCCTCCAGCTGGTGGATCCACCGAGATAGCAGATGATTTTGGTAAGCATACACACTTGCTAGTTGGCTGCTCGTTATATCTGCAGGGCCGGCGACAGGGGGGGTCAAAGGGGACACCTGTACCGGGCCCCAAGGATCAGAGGGGCCCCAAGTATATGCCACTTAGTGTCCAGCAGGGATGTGAGCAGGTAATCATTATAGAGTTATTGGGGAGAGAGAGACCGTGGTGTGTGGGGAGGAGGAAGGGGAGATACAGTATGCATATTTATATATCGATATACTGTGTAGATAAATAAATAAATATATATTTATTTAATAATAGTTTATTATATAGCGCAAAAAATTCCGTTGCTCTGAGGGGGCCCCAGAGTTATTACTGTTCCGGGCCCCAAGATGTCTGTTGCCGGCCCTGTATATCTGTGCAGACATTACAACTGGGCGGACATTTCAGTTTGCTCGCCTAGCTGTGATGTCAGTCCCTGCAGTCAGTGTATGGACGGTCAGCGAATCGCCCGTACACACAGCCAGACATGCTGATAAATCTGCGAGATATATCAGCATCAACTGTTCTACAGGGCAGACGTAATATGTCTGTGAACGACGTAGATCTTAGGCATATTGGGTTTACACACCCACCGATGACCTACAGGTATACAGTATCATCCGTTTCGATGGTACAGGCGATACATCTATCAGTGTGTACCCAGCTTATGAACCATGTGGTTATCTGAAGCTGGAAGATCACACAGATCAGAATATAAGCATTTTATTATGTGCCAAATGAAAGTTGCTCATGGGTTGTTTTTATTATGCCATATCTCCTAGTGAACTGATAGGCTCCATTCTCAGAAATATTGCTTCAGCACACAGTATTAGGGATGTCCATCGGCGTGCCTACCATCGATGGTCAGCATTGGTGGAGAAACAGCATGTTTAGATCGATGGTTGCATACCATGCAATAGATGACCATCAATGGTTACACAACCCGATGGTCATCCCTGTATTTTCACTGATTGGCCCGAGGGGTGGGCCTTCGCGGGAGTCAGGGGGTGGAGCTATGCTCCGTGTCTCTGCATTATGTAGGGGGGTGGGGGAAGAACCATCGGGTGGTTCTATACCATCGATGGTGGGAAACTACCTGGTTCTCCTCCATCGGTGGCAAAACTATTCAACATTGACCATAAACCCTCAATGATTTTGAATCATCATGGTCGATGGCCATCCCTACACAGTATGGCTCAATACATGTTGCATAAATGACAGATCTGAAATAGTGAAATGTTCCATCCTGCTCACTTTAATAAAGATTGCACATTTTAAGAAGAGTAAAACAGCACTTGATTATTGAGTTTGAGCTGGACAAAGACAAAACTTGAACGCTTACATACTTTTGCTTTCTATTGGGAATGAGATAAAGCAGCCTCTCTTGCAACTAATTAAGATATATTTTCTCTGACAGCATTTCCATTTCCTCAGACTCTTACTGGCTTTTCTTAAGAAATATCTTTTGCTTTTCTTGATCAGTACTAAAGATACTTTTTTGGAAAAGATTTGCCCATTTATTTCCAATGTATACTGGCTTTTTTTAACTTTTAACTTTAAATGTATCTGTAATTGCACTCACAATCCAGACACTGAGGAACTATTGTAGTTCATTCCATTGATGTGGTTAAACTGCTATGTTAAGTCTCTTTTACAAGGCCTCTGCATATTATTAAATTACAAAATTGGCCCTCATGCATAATTCAGTCAGTTACTAATATGAAGAGATTCTTGTTGCACTCAATTGCACTCCTAACGGTTTCTTTTTGCCAATTACATTTTTTTAAACACAGAGATGATTTCGAGGAAGTGCTATATGACAACCGTCATTCTTTTCTGAAAATACAACTTATTATAAAGGGGACCATGTTTGTCCCTCCCTCAGAGTTTACACAACCTGCAACTGTTACTAAATACTATAACTAAGATTAAGTATGTGCACTTGATTATACATAGGTTACATTATACTGCACAGGGCTACAGTGTATTTTCTACAGTGCATCGCTGTTATTAATCTGGTACATTAACATGTAATTTATATGCTAGCTGTATTTAGTATATATATATATATATATATTTATTTATTTATCAAGGGACCCAGACCATGCATTTTACAATGGATAGCCAAATGTCTGTGGCGGCCGCCACATCACTTCTTGAGACTGGCCACACCCCTAAACATTGGCCCATACCAATCCATTTCCCCGGTGGGCCCTTCATACCCCAGTCCGACACCAAATATGTCTCTTAATGCAGGCACCAGCTGTAGAACATATAAGTGATCAGTGTCGGACTGAGGCATGAAGGGCCCACCGAAGAATGCTGTAGTAGGGGCCCATGTTTAAGGGTGTGGCCAGGCTCCACTGGGGCGTGGCCAGCCACCACAGATGTTTGGCTAACCATAACAGGGTACATGTTCTGTACCCCTTGGTAAATATATAATAAACCATATTATTGTGAAGTATAATGTAACATAAGTATAATGCATAATTCAAGTGCACTAGGATAGAGTCTGGAACCTGATCCCTAGAGGAGGGCCCACAGGTAGTGGGTCCCACCGGTGGTCTCCCCTGTTCCCCTGTGGGCCAGTCCGACCCTGTAAGAGACCACCTCTGCACTTTCACCTGAGGGACTGGGAAGTGAGCACTGATAGGAGCAATAGGCTGAGGTTTTGACTACGGTGACAAGAAACCTTATAACAGCCCTGCATATTGCTTGTTAGATGAAAAGTCCTTGGTGAAATATTAAAGTAAACTTAAATGATGATGTACAAACACCTTAAAGTGTGTGGTGGAAATACTTTTCTTTCATGAGTATAATACAGAATGACTTATACCCCTTTCACACCGCACAAATAACCCGGTATTGACCCGGTATATTGCCGGGTCGATGCGGGTCGCCTAACCCAGGAATTCAACCTTGGAATAAAGAAGGGTTATTCCCGGGTTATTACCGGGTCAGGTGCAGTGTGAACGGGTTGCTGGGTCGATGCGACCCAGGACAGGTTCACAGCATAGGCAGAGGCGGCGTGGAAATGATCTCATCTCCCAGCGATGCCTCCGCCCCTGCCCCAGATGCTGCCGCAGTTTCCGCCCCCGATGGCAACCCACCCTAGCATATTGCCGGGTCAGGAAGCCAGTGTGTAAGGGTCCAATGCTAGGTCGCACCCGTGAAGGACCCGTTTCCAATTCCCAGGTGGGACCTGGCATTGTGATCTGAAAGGAGTATTACTGTATCATATATTCTTACAGTCTCTGATCATATTGTCAATTACAAGGGCTAATCCTCTCTAATCTCCTTCCTTTCTTTTTTATTGTTACTTCCAAAGTTTTCATCTGCATGTATATAAAATAAATAATAAAAGTTACAGTTTATCCACATTTTCCCTTTCGCTGCATCTTTTCCTTACATATATGGCCGTGTTTAAGCCTTGTGACCTGCTGTGTGTGTAATGCAGGGTGGAAAAATATGAAACATTTTTTTTCTGGAAATAATGTGTCTGCTACATTTTGCTCAAACAATCAATTTATTTTTCCAGATACCAAGAAAGATTTCTTTTCTCCCTGGCATGAACTTAAAAAACTTTTGGTAATTGCCAGGGCTCAAGCCATGGAATAGTTTTCTAATTGTACATTCTCATAGAATTATAACATTTTAATCCTGTTCCAAGTGTCACACTAGATCACTATTACTGTATAAGCCATACTGAAGGTACAATAAATTCTGCAAATATAAAGTTGTAAATGCATCAAATGCTGCAGACTGGTGACCTCTGTAATTGCTTTTCAATTGTATCCTCCAGATCCACAAAGTCACCAAGATTTTAAAGAACCACTAAACTGACTACACAAAAAAATTTTCAATATGGAAAAAACAGTAATGACATTGAGAATATATAAATGTAAAAGATATACATCTTGTGTGTGCGGTCACGCTCTGATATAAACATGCCTTGACGTGCAAACATCAGAGCTTGACCGCACACCCAATAGTGATATATCTATTGTTTGAAATGGTCCCTGTTGTGACTAAATTGTTCTACGTGGAGATGATGTAGGATGACATAGATACCAAATAGGAGGCAAAATAGTCCTGTTCAAGTCATTTTTCTTGAGAATTGATGTCAGGTTCTTTGAGTTCGGTTGTAATTTTTCTATTGGAAATTAGTATGTCTGTCAGTGAGGCGGGGATGTGCTGCTGTCAGTGAGGCAGGGATGTGCTGCTGTCAGTGAGGCAGGGATGTGCTGCTGTCAGTGAGGCGGGGATGTGCTGCTGTCAGTGAGGCGGGGATGTGCTGCTGTCAGTGAGGCGGGGATGTGCTGCTGTCAGTGAGGCAGTGATGTGCTGCAGTCTGTGAGGCAGGTATGTGCTGCTGTCAGTGAGGCAGAGATGTGCTGCTGTCAGTGAGACAGAGATGTGCTGCTGATAGTGAGGCGAGGATGTGATGCTGTCAGTGAGGCAGGAATGTGCTGCTGTCTGTGAGGTGGGGATGTGCTGCAGTCTGTGAGGCAGGTATGTGCTGCTGCCAGTGAGGCAGAGATGTGCTGCTGTCAGTGAGGCAGAGATGTGCTGCTGATAGTGAGGCGAGGATGTGCTGCTGTCAGTGAGGCAGGAATGTGCTGCTGTCAGTGAGGCAGGGATGTGCTGCTGTCAGTGAGGCAGGGATATGCTGCTGTCAGTAAGGCAGGGATGTGCTGCTGTCAGTGAGGCAGGAATGTGCTGCTGTCAGTGAGGCAGAGATGTGCTGCTGATAGTGAGGCGAGGATGTGCTGCTGTCAGTGAGGCGGGGATGTGCTACTGTCAGTGAGGAAGGGATGTGCTGCTGTCAGTGAGGCGGGGATGTGCTGCTGTCAGTGAGGCAGGGATGTGCTGCTGTCAGTGAGGCGGGGATGTGCTGCTGTCAGTGAGGCAGGGATGTGCTGTGTTACTGTGAGTAGTACTGTTGTGGAGTGACAGCTGTGGCTTTGTGTTGAAGTTTTGGTGACAGTTGGAAGTAGCTCAGGCATGTGGTTACATCATGTGATCTAATGTGTCCAATCATGTTAGTGGGATTTCTGTCATTACAACACACCATCTTCAATAGAAAGCCCATCTTAGTAAATGTACCCCTATTTCTTAATGACAATTGCTGTTGTAATTTAAAATGTAACAATGTGGATACGGCTGCATATGTTTGCATGTTGTCCCCCAAGGTGTTAATTTTAAATTGTTTTCATATTATGGGCCCGCTTCAGACCTGATTGCTGCTGTGTGGCAGATTATCTAACTACTGCGCAGGCGCGTCTCCAAACAGCAGCAGGATGGTGCGAAAATTTCGATTGCATAGCCGTTTGCAAGGTAATTGACAGGAAGAGGACGTTTGTGGGTGGTAACTGGCCATTTTCTGGGAGTGTCTGGAAAAACGCAGGCATTCCCAAGCATTTTCAGGGCGGGTGTGTGATGTCAGCTTCGGCCCTGATCAGCCTGATTTCTTTGCACTGGAGGAGTAAGTAGTGAGCTACGCACAGACTGCACACACTGCACAGAATGGGAAAAATATTAGATGATGAGTGTGATGCAAATGGTTTTGCAGCTGTCCGCTGACTGAGGGGAATTTTCGCACAACGCACACATGCAATCGCACACTTGCATGGGCAAATTTTCACTCTCCTTGGGTGGCGACTATCTGATCGCAGGACAGTGTAATTTGCAGCACAGCGATCAGGTCTGAATTAGGCCCTACAGTATATTGTAAGCAACAGTCCTGCAGAACAACTTCACCCAGAATACCAAGCAATAGTTATAGCCAAAGGAGCAAGCACAACGGATATATTGTACCACAGGGCCATGATAACTATGAATTGTGTCTACTCTGATCAGGGCATACTATCAGGTTCTTCCGGAATGACCAGTAGACACTCATATTTTGGTGACTTCTCTGAATTATCAGGAGACTAGACCAACCTCCCATCTCCTGCCCAATTACACAATGAAGTGGATGGTACAGGGGGGATTTATGGTGTAATTTGCTGAAAATCGCATCAGCATAGCTATGCCCCCACTATGTGTGGCACAAATCATCAGCATTGCCAAGCAGGAAAAGGGGTATTGCCATGGCTCATGCACTTTCCACCTCAACCTGCTCCCTGGGACCTCCCAAAAAGTAGGATTAGAATGGAATTAAGTATGGATAAAGGCTTGCCTGAAACACCCAGGAGGAAGATAATGGGAAAAGTAATGTCAGTGCATTTGCTAAAATTGCAAAAAACAACAAAACAATAAAGTTATTGGACTTTATTGCAAATCCTTTAATAACTGAATGCCTACTCTGCCACAATCATACATATTAAACCTTAGAGCATGAAACTGCCTTCAAACTTTGGGCTGTTCCCTTTAAAATCAAAATATGTTCCGTAAGTTATTTTATTGAATGAGATGCTTACCTGCACGGAATGTATAGGAAATAGGGAATGCTGAGCATATCCAAAAGATATATTTCAAATCTAACAACATGTTGACCTAAAAAAAACAACAGAGAAGTATGTATTAAGTAATGTATCATAGTCCCAGACGTTACATTTCACCAACAAATAATCAAAAAACATTTTTCTTTTTTTTTGTCTCAAAGGCTGCATTTATTTTCTCTCCCATAAACACCAGCCTGTGGGAGCTCTAGACTCCTTGACAATCAGCTGCTCTGGCCTAGTTCTTGGGATGATGTCAGAGAAGAGAAAATGAACTAAGAGTGCGTACGGCTGAGAACCTCATGTTCTGCGCAGTGATGGGAAACAGATGTGAAGAAAGGAAACACCTTGAAAAAAACATATACTTTTGAAGTCAAAGTCTGGGCAATGAGCTTTGTATCATTAATAATGGCCTCTGGACTGGACTTACTAATGTATTAATGTAACACACTTGTTAATGATCATAATAATTATGGGTTCTATTCACAAAGCAGTGAAAGGTGTGGAGAAGTGAGCTAGTGGAGAAGTTGCCCATGGCAACTAATCAGCTGCTATGTATCATTTTATAGAATGCACTTTATAAATGTTACGCCAACACTGACTGGTTGACATGGGCAACTTCTCTACTGGTTCATTTCTCCACTCTCGTCACTGCTTCATGAATAGACCCCTATAATAATATACACATACTATAGATTAAATCGTATCAATATTAGTTTACCATGGCATTGTGGATTTAAATAAAGTACCAGCCAATCAGCTCCTAACTGCAATGTTACAGGCTGTATTTGAAAATGTATAGTTCGGAACTGATTGGTTAGTAGTTTACCGCTCTCCACTTTATCACTCTTCAAGGCTTAGTACATCTGCCCCATAATGTTAAAAATAAATCTACCCAAACACATTACAATGTTTTAGAAACTAATTAAAAATATTATTGTAGATTTTATCAGCTGTTTTGCAATTTACCCCCACACTGTACACTGACATATTAAGTGAGATCTGGAGGCGAGATTTATCAAGCCTTCTCAAGAGGAAAAGTAAAGAGTTGCCTATAGCAACCTATCAGATTTTAACCATCATTTTCTAATACAGTCTATAAAATGTTACCTAGAATCTGATTGGTTGCTATGGACAACATCTTCACTTTTACTTTTTTAGAATGTTTGATAAATCTCAGAAAATAATTGGTTTGGTTGTCCTACACATGTTAACATCACCACTATGACCTTGGCATACTATGGGCACAGCAGTTAATTGCTGCACAATGGCAGCACACATACAAGTGATGGCATTAAGATAAACAGTTTTCATACACATTCAGATTTTTTTTCATTTTGATAACATATATACAGTGACACATTCCAAAAAATAGAACAAAGACATATTAATATGACAAAGGAGGTGCAGAGGCCAAGACAAAAGGTAGAAAGGGCTTGTGGGAATTTACAATCTAAACTATTTTGCAATGTGTACGCTGTGCAGATTTTTTTGCAGTCCAAATACATACTGATTGGCTAATTGACTGCTGACAAAAATGGACCCTAGTGTGTGTTTGTGTGATAGGAAATGCCATACTTGCCTACTCCCCCGGAATGGCCAGGAAGCTCCCGTAAATCATGTGGTGCTCCCAGCCTCCCCGGAAGAGTGGTCCAGTCTCCCGGCCAGGCTCTGTCAGCCCGCACAACCCCTGCATTGGACAACAACCCCCTCCCATGCCACTGTCTAAAGTGGGTGTTCTGCCTCTCAATGTTGGTCATCTTGGCATTGCCTTGCACAGGGCGGGGCAATGATAATATGATCACATGGCCACACCCCTGGTTCCACCCCAATGCCACGTCATTCACCCCTGCCGCACGCCCTGTGCCGAACTGGCTGCCACCTCCCGCATGGGGCAGCCAGAATATCCGCATGTATGTAAGCTCCAGTGGTACAGGGATTGGTGTGACTAAGTGTTCTCTGTATAGTTCTGCATAATATAGTGGTGGTGTTATATAACCAAACATTAAGAAGAACTGAAACTGCATAGCAGAGAAATGCTAGTGTAAAGGATCTGTGATTCCTTTGTAGCCCCAGCTAATGTTTAGAAGCAGTACTGCAGAAACAGTGATTGCTTGTTTTTAATGGATTATTCCACTTTTTGGAAGGGACATTAAACTCATATATTAGACTACTCCAAACTAGACCCACTTATGTAGCAACCTTATATCTTCAGAGACCCTGCCGTGCAGAGGATAGGGGTTCTAGAGCAAGTACCCCACATTTAGAGAAAGGGGTACAAAGAATGGTAGGGTTTAATTTGTACATATTTGACATGGGGAAGAACTACAGTATTCTGTTACAGCATCTTTAGTATTTCCAGTCTATGGGAGTGATTCAATTGTTGATGATGACCGATCTCCCATCTAAAGTGGTGGTGTGATATTCAAATGTTTTTTTCTTTATCATGCACATTGTTCCCAGACAGGCCGGGCTTAGCCACGTAACATGGGCTAAACCCGACCAAAGTGCTGGGCGTAATGCGAAAAGTGCCGTTTGGGGGCCCGAATGGGTCACGTATAGCACATTTCTGCTGGACAGCTGAAATGTGTCACTCGGCGGCTCATCGCGCCGTAACGGAGCAACAATTAAATTGCTCTGTTGGGTGCTATCTAGTGGCAGCTGTGAGGAAAAACAACTGAATTCTCCCCTATGGCTCCATCCCACCTGTGCATTAGAATCCACATTTCATCTATGTCACTTTAAATTAGTGATCATTATGTCACATTAACATAAATTTGTGCTGCCATAAAGATAAGAGAAAGATGTCCTATGACTACTGTGCAAACCTAGAACATCTCAGGGACCAGTTATGAATACCACGCACACACGGACAGTACCAAAATCTGATAAGTGGTGGGAATTGTTTGGCCTTAGAATATCTCACAGTCGGGCACAACTATGGCTTTTTCATAAGTAACAAATAAAGTTGTAAAAAGAATCATGATAATGATGAAATGTGGCTGCTATGCAGATGAGCTACAAAAGTTTTCTTAAAAACAAAAAAATATAATTAGATTAAGGATTGGGTATGGGATACCGGCAATCAGGATGCTGGCGGTCAGAATACCGACACTGGCATCTCGATAGCTTGAAATCCTTACACGGCGCAGAAGGCAGGTAACCCTCACCCTAACCCTCACTCCCCTCAGCCTAAACCTAACCTCCCCATCCCTAACCCCCTGCCCACAACCTAACCCTAATTCTCCTTTCCCACAGCCTAAACACAGGAGAGGGTAGCCAGGTAAGACAGAGGGTTGCCTGGCTGGCTGATGAAACAGAGGGGGGGCTGGCTGGTTAAACAGAAGGGGGAACAGCTGGCTGGTGAGACACTGTGGAGCTGGAACTTCAGAAACATGGGGGAATGAGGCTAGAGAGAACTGGGTACCTGTGCGACTGTGCCAACAGCGGGTGTGGCACCTCCAACTGTTTTCCCATTGAGCATCTGGGATGAACTTACACCTGGTGTGTGATTCTATACAAATAACCCCTTACTCCCTTTTAACTAATTTAGTAAACTCCAAGGACGTAGCTACCATGGGTGCAGGCAGTGCAGCTGCTATGGGGCCCAGAGCTGAGAGGGGCCACCTTCCCTGTCAGTGTTATATACATTTTTTGTACGATTTGGTGGTACGTAGGGGTCCTTTCAAACTTTTTCCTTGGGGCCTGCAATATATCTAGGTATGCCCCTGGACCTGCCCATTGTAGTGTGGTATAATATGAACTGGAGGGCATTTTAATGTTATATATTTTATGAACCGGGGCACTGTAATGAGGCACAATCTGAACGGGGAGCACTATATATCATGATGTGAATTAGGGTACTGTGTGGCATTATGTCTACTGGCAGCTCTGAAATGTGACATAGGGTGAACTTACGCACTACTGTGATTCATAAAAGAAACTAGGACAGTACTATGGGGCATAACATTAAATAAGGCTCTACTATGGTTCAGAAAATGAACTAGGGCACTATTATAGGGCATAAAATTAATAACTGCTGCAGAGAAGTGTCTCTCTAGAAGCATTGGGACGGAGGCCCCTTCAAAATGTTGCTATGGGGCCCACAAAGTTCTCGCTACGCCCCTGGTAAACTCTTAAGGGTGATATACACCATTTATCCAGATTAACCAATGGAAGTACACCAATCATAAATAGAGAAAACCTGTTCCTTTCCTTATAAACCTTTTTATTTTTTATGAACAAAATACTGAAAGGCATGTTCTCTGTAAACATTAAGAAACACTCTGCTCTGCCCTTATAAGGGAAAATAAACTTTACTTGAAAATAATAATAATAATAATAATAATAATAATGAATGCCTTCCTTTGTTTTGCAGATTTGCAGACAATGCTCAAAAAGCTCTATCTGATCTCTCTGATCCAAACTCGGGTGAACAGAGTGAATGATCATACAACCTTGGGGTAAATTTACAAAGATGGGAGTTCTATTTAAGATGGGATGTTGCCCATAGCAACCAATCAGATTCCAGGTATTATCTTCTAGAAGGTGCTAGATAAATGAGAAGTAGAAGCTGATTGGTTGCTATGGGCAACATCCCACCTTAAATAGAACTCCCATCTTAGTAAATTTACCCCCTTTTATTCAATTCATCAAGATTGTAGCAGAGAACTGTCAAAATGCCTCAAATCACTTTCTAATTGAGGCTTACAACACAAGGGTATATCCATTTCATTTCAATAATCAGCTCCCCATATGCAGAGCCACTGCTAAAAGACATAGCAATTCATTAAATTGCAAGCCCTTTGCAGTTCTTCTCTTGCGCCTGTAAAGTAAGTGCATTTATTGTGTATGATCATAGATATAGACCACAGTGTAATTACATAATTAAAATATTAGCTGGTAAAGGGCATCATAGAACTTATTATTCTTATTCTTACTACATAATTATTATGCGAGTTTCCATCTGTTGTGGCACTATATCACACAGCTGGTCCTGACAATCTCTGGGACTTGTAGTTCCACATCAACTGGAAAGCCAAGTTGCTTGTCACCGGTATATATTCTTTTGGTTGTCTTTTGTGCACATTACCTTGCTGCTATGACCAGGGCAGTCGAGAGCTGGGCTGGGCCCAGGTACTTTTCAAGGGCCGTGGCCTAATCACAGCAGGTGTGTTCATGTACCCTTAGAAAAAAATACTGAAAAATAATAGTACAGGTTGAGTCTCCCTTATCCAAAATGCTTGGGACCAGAGGTATTTTGGATATGGGATTTTTCCGTATTTTGGAATAATTGCCTACCATAATGTGATATCATGGTGATGGGACCTAAATATAAGCACAGAATGCATTTATGTTTCATATACACCTTATACGCACAGCCTGAAGGTCATTTTAGCCAATATTTTTTATAACTTTGTGCATTAAACAAAGTGTGTGTACATTCACACAATTCATTTATGTTTCATATACACCTTATACACACAGCCTGAAGGACATTTAATACAATATTTTTAATAACTTTGTGTATTAAACAAAGTTTGTGTACATTGAGCCATCAGAAAACAAAGGTTTCACTATCTCACTCTCACTCAAAAAAGTCCGTATTTCGGAATATTCCGTATTTCGGAATATTTGAATATGGGATACTCAACCTGTATTTTAAGCACCTCCATGGCCACACTGCAGCCCAGTACACAGCACAGTGTGCTGGGCTGAGGAGAAGAACTGTAGCTTCCAGGTAAGGGGGAGGGGACCTGGGCCCCTACTGGACCCTCACTGGTACCCTTCATCAGACCTGGGCCCAGGTCATTTGTACCCTCTGCCCCCCTCTCTCAGCACCACTGGCTATGATCTGAAGAAGGTCATGATTGGTTCAAAACTTTGACTTATCTACATGCCTGTGAACTGCTAAATACAACTTTTGCTTCTTCTGCATCAGTCTTGGTGAGTGCCTAAAAAATTTTTTTGTGTGTATATATATGTATATATATATACAGTATATATACTATATATATTTTATATATATATATATATATATATATATATATATATATTAGTTACCTGTCCGTCAAAATGATGGAACAGCAAAACAGTAATGTCAGCACTTGAATCACTCTGTCAGACGCCATCTATGGGCGCCAGCGCACAAAACACAATATTAGCCTTTTATTATATAGGATATATTGCAAATTATATAGGATATATTGCAAATTATGTGATCATTTAAATTCCCATGGCCTTTATTAATGTAGTATTATTGGTCCTTTCATTCCAGATGTAAAATGCAACTAAACTGTTTGAAGTGAAGGTAATTAATTGAGTGGTCTACATGGTCACTAGAACAGGATCCTTAAGTAACAGCCATTGAGTGTACACTATATCAGCACTGTCTATGGCAGTGTTTCCCAACCTCGGTCCTCAAGGCACATTAACAGCCCTGGGTTTAGTGATATCCAGGCTTGAACACAGGTGACTTAATTAGTACCTCAGTTATTTAAGTTTAAACCTTGGTGCATCCTGCCTCAGTCTGATGAGTTGAGGAAGTTGGTCCAACCTCACATCCACTAAGGTAAGGAAAACAGGGGAAGCACAATATCCAAGGTGGTGGCTACTGCATACAACTGCCTAAGGACCAATCTCTTTATTATGACTCCATTAAGATGTCGATAAAAAGTATCTCATTTTTTGTTTTTTTTTGCATAGCAACCTCTTGCACTGAAGCTTGCCAGTTCACACCAACAACTCAGTCATCCCCACTCACTATGTCTGCAAAGGCAATATTTAGTTTACAGCCTCAAGAGATCACTCATCTTTGTTTCCTATTGGGCCCTACACACTTGGCAATGTTTCCAATTTGGATGATCTTCGTTTTGAACGATTAACGACCATCGTTCAAATTGGCTTTCTATGTTAAACGAGGTACAATCAATGATGAAAGACTGCGGGGACGCGCATCGTTCATCGTTGGTGCATATACACTGAGCGATATGAATGATTTATCGTTCATTACTGAACGAGAACGTTCATATCGCTCATACACATTGGCCAGTGTGTAGGGCTCATATGTTTTCTGCTACACAACCAATTTTAGTCATTTTGTGGTGTCATCAATCAGGCATTGCCACAATTTAATTGCATTATGTGGATGTTCAGAAATGTATTTATTTTTACAGGGTTTCATTGAACGAGAGATTGATCGCTAATTTAGGAGATTTGGGGGTTTATCATTAGGTATTGTCTGCTAATTTAGCATCCAACTTGCAGCGAGTGGCAGTAGTAGATGCTATAACACCGGAGCGATTCAACACTGCTCCAGTGCAGATACAGCTGATCTGAAGATCAGCATCAAGTGATCCTTACTACCATTACTTCCATAGCAGTTAAAATTAGCAGCTAGCGCACATGGAGGCACTTCAGGGGCGGAGGGATCTCAGGGGCGGAGGGATCTTTGCAACCCAAGACCCTTTCCCACAGGAAGAAGCAGGGCATCAAGAACAGACACCATCTGAAAATGGCATACCTTCTGAAAATTATGTCACTTTGCAGTTTGATGAATTGGGAAATACGTTTTGCTTTGGAATGACAGGTAAGCAGGAGATTTCATGTTCCCTCTTTAATGAATGGGTTCAACACTTAAGTTTTATAAAGCAGGTGAAAATGTACATTTTCACCTACTGTTGAGGATAATGAATTGGCCTCTTTATGCGATTTTGTGCAGGAAATTCTCATTGAAATAAAGGACACAGATGACTTAAGGACGCAGAGCTGCAGAGTGTTTTCTTAACTGCTTTATCTCAAGGAATTATTCACAGAGGCTGAAAGTCCCCTGTGTATCCTGGCCTATGTGGGTGGTGATAGTATGGATTTATATGGGCATCATATATGTTCCTTCCACAGTAACATGGCATCATACAGACAGTTACCATGAATAAGTGAGTGTGACTCTCTATAGCCATCATCATTTGCAGGAAAGTGCTTGTGAGAAAACAAATATAACTGGGAGAGGGGGCTGAGTGGTCTATCCCATATTCCTTGGTGGTCTCACTGGTGGTTTCCCCCTGAGAAAGTCTTGTGACACTATAGTATTCACCACAGTACATACATACATACATACATACATACATACATACATACATACATACATACATTAGAACAATATTTCACAACATTTAATTGGATTACATTTTGTATCACCACCAGATATTGATCATTAACCCCAAGTATCAGTAACTGTAAAGGCATTTGGTAAGAATCGGTGCGGGCAGGCGTAAGACACACTGTACTGTTTCTTAAGCAGCGGGGGTTGTGAGAGTGTTTTATATAGCACATGCTAGTAGTCATGAGATAATTAAATAAACCTTTACGGTGCTCCCATAGTCCACGTGGCGATGGATAAAAACGGATCTTCCCGGACATTGTCCTTTTCTACAAAGCAATCCTCCCTCCCAACTCTCTTTGCAGTCACCGCCCTATCCGTGGCTCATGGAGACAGCTGGCTTTTGTTATGTGAGACTGATCTGGGACCGCATCTTCCCAGAGGTGAAACAAGATCCAGGCAGGGGGCTCCCCAGAAGACCCGCTGCATTCACAGGACAGCTCTGCTCCATCGCCTTCCTGTGCAAGCTGCTTACTTTACAATTCATTCAGCCCCTCTCAATGCCATTAAATACCTCCCAATTCTTCTTCTTCTAGCAATCACAGATATTTAATAATTGAGCCAGATGCAGTCTCTGTAAACGCATAAGGTCAATTTTTAAGCGCACACAGGAAACATAAACCCTCGTTTGGGCAACATGTGGTTATCTAGCAGCTGTGGAACTACAAGTTAGAGCATGCCCCCTGCTACCCAAGTGCTGCAACAGCCTACAGTCCTGCAAAAGCCCTCTGTCTACACTGAGTTAACCCCTTCATAGCTCTCAGTGCAGTGAAACACCATAGATCACATTTTCGTAATAAAACATAGTAATCTGTAAATGTATCAGCTAATCAAATAATACCAACAGAAATCAATTAAAGGATATATAAAAATGAAACTTTTCTTTTTAATACTTGTCAATATTTAGAATTGAAAGGCAGACTAGTAATATTATTTTGCATGGATTGAAATTTTATAGTGCATATTACTAGGTAGATGGAATGAATGATCTGAGACAGAGATAGGACACAAAGGGGGTGTGTGAACCTCGTGTACAGGGGCTTTGCAGCAAGATGCTGCGGAAAGAAAATCCCTTTTGCTCCAGCAGAGGTCGCCCTTCTCCCTTTCGGAGCAGAAGACATTCCTAGACATCCCATTGCCCGGGTCTGAATCAGAACAATACCTTCTGCACTCTCATAAAACACATCAGCTCAGCTATCAGTGATTAGCCGGAGAATGGACACAGCAGGTTCATTTACAACATCTTCAGCACTAAATCCATGTGACATGCAGAAGGTTGTGACTCTCTTTGTTAGAGAACTCTTTCTGCTGCCTGCTCAGAGCAAATCCTAACCACACAGTATGTTTCTGTTTAACTGGTACACTTGAATTGAGTCGCATTACTTTACACAGACCCATTGAAAATGCAACAATGCAGTGTAACATCTGGGATGTAAATATTGCTTTTTAGGATAAACATTGTTCACACAGCATTGCCAATGTACATAGTCTAAGGGAATCTGCAGACCCAACATGGGAAATGTACTTATTAACTTGTAACAGGAGCTGGTCCTTCAGTGCATAGAATATCCAACTTGGACTGTGAGCAGCAATCCTTAACCTGGTGAGTAAAGAACAATCTAAACTAAGGGGAATTTCTTCGCTTGAATGCAATGTCCATGGACTGAATGCAATGTTACAATGTTACATAGCCCATATTGACAATGCTACACTGTATTTACAAATAATCTATCGTTGTCACATAATGCATGATGCGATCATACTTAATTAATGTGTGTGTATGTATGTATGTATGTATGTATGTTATTTATGTGTGTGTGTGTGTGTGTGTGTGTGTGTGTGTGTGTGTGTGTGTGTGTGTATATATATATATATATATATATATATTGTTGCTTCTTTGTGGTTTTGTCTGCTTTAGCATCCTTGTAACTCCAACTTGACTGTGTGAGTAGTGTAACCGTTACCCAGACGCTGGAGCAATGCAATATCCCCACTAAAGTTACAAGTCTTTGTGTAACATAGAGGTTGGTACAGATACTTCACGCTCCACTGTGCTTGTATGTTGCCCACCTTCATTTTTAGGGAGTCCGGTTGGACTGTAACCATGGCTGACCCCCGAGCACCGTGCGCTCCCTGCATTAGAACCTGAGACTCCTTGGGGTTCCCAGGCTTTGCACAAAAGCTTATTCTAGCATCTGTAGAGAAAGAGAATCAGCTTTCCAGGAACACGAGCAGAGTACTAGCTATCAGGCAGAGCTGCCAGATGTCATCACCAGCACTGAACTCCTTTACAGTCATCCTTAGCAAGCCACAGCTCTGATCACACCTCAGCATCTCCACACACATGTCCTTGTCTAGCACAGAACAATACGCTCGGGTTTAGGGGAAAAAAGTTGACAGCAGTCAACAATGCTATCCATATATCACTATGTATACCCCTTCCACACTGTGTCTTAAAGCACTGGTATATGTGCTAGTTTTATATATATATATATATATATATATATATATATATATATATATTCTTTTTTTTTGCTTTTTTTGTGATTGATGAACTGATTTATCACTCGCAAAAATCCCATAATATATAGTAATATTAAAGTATATTACCTTGAAAGGTGACCTATTAATGTCTGAGCTGCATGAAGTCCGGTGTGATACAGTGATGGGTTGCAGAGTTGCCTGTGGATGGTGGAGTAGTATATCCCAGTGTCAGAGGGTCTGGCTGATGATTTGGGGTTAGACTGTTTCTGAGCTGTTATCCCTCTGTAGGTTCCCCCGTTGGACAGCAGACCTCTCCCCAGCGTGTGTCTGATTGGAGTCCTTGTGAAAGAAGAACTAGAGTCTCTTTGGCTGCAAGTTCAAATGCGGGATCTGACACCCCTCATGATTATATCATTACACCGTCAGCACAGCGAGAAGGAGGGGCACTCAGTGTAAGAGGAGGGCTCACTCACCCTCCCTGACTCCAAGGAGATCCCAACTACAGCCCCTGCCCCCCCCCCTCCACCCCTAACCCCCCTATGCATTATACAGCACTTTACACTTTCAGTTCCAGCTAGCCTCCTGCCCACTGCTTAACTCAATCAGGACTCTTGTTGGAATTGCAACATATTAGCTTTTACATATTAATTGTTCAGCTACTGTATATAAATGGCTATTCTATTTCACCTCTCATAACTGTTACTTTCCTCCCCTCCCACTAGTTACAGTATATGCCGAGAGAATGGATTATGAGTGCGTTCCAGCTACAGTATTCTACACAATAACTTTACATATATGAAAGTTACAGTTGTGCTGTGTTTTAACTACTTAGCGTCTGTTTCCAGTTCTTTGCTGTGACATCATGGTCTGGTTATCCTTATAACATCCTGCAACATGCATGTAGTTAATCTGCACACATGCATAAGAACATAGGAATCCTCCTGTTAGACTGTCATGATTCCAGCTTATTTCCCAACTCACATCCCCCATCGCTTAGGCTATCAGCTACATCTACGCCCCACTGCCCTATTTGGAATAGATTTTCTATCATCTCCTGTGAGATGGTCCAAGAAAACGCCTAAACAATAGAGCCAGGACTATTATGTCCCCCACATCCCTTTGGCCTAGAGTTTTTTTCCTTTTTTTTTTCCTTCAGATTGTGATAAACATTTGTTTTTGTACATCTGCTGATTAAAACTCCTGGCAGCCACCAGACCTCAGCACTGACTTACTGGCTGCATGGGTGCAGATGACAAAGCACAAAAGTAAAGGAGATCTTGGCCAGAAAGCATGACTTCCCATGATGTAAGTATTGGCAGGCATGGGTCACTGGCAACCTGGCATTGCCAGTTCTGTGGGCACACCTCCCATTAGAGACCTACTGTACATGAATGCGATGATATTGCCTATGGACATAATGTGTTTTTAATGAAATATGAGTCTTTTCAGCTGTCACCTAGATAAGCCAATATGCTTGTAGTAAGAAAAAAAGGGAGTCTGTGTAACACAAAGAGACTGGGAAGGAAGCCAGGATAGTATAATCGCTTTGGATTCATTCACAAGAGACATCTCAGCTTTAAGATGTGATCAGGGAAGAGTGGCTGCAATGACTGGATAGAAATTTTCTGCTTTGTGTAGGTTAGCTACGTCTACACACCAGGGTGCCTGCTACATCCATGCATTTCTTTGTGTCTATATACACTTCACATTAAACACCTTCAGCCCCAGTTACACATGGAAGTTGTGTTCACACCTGTGGGAGTCAAAATACTGTAAACAAATAAATGGATTTAGTGGTCAGCCTTCCTCTGGCTAATGCTTATAGAGCAATAAAGCATTCAGGATCTTCTTCCAGGCTTATACAGAGATGATTGCACACAGAGGGTAAGTAAGCATTGCTGATCACAAATACCTGGAAGTAAACACAGAAGGAATGTCTTGTGGCCATTGTCCCATTCAGGTCTGCACAATGCGACAGACTCAACCAGAGCTAGACTCACAGACAATCAGAGATGGGATAATTAAGGCTCTCCAGATGTTGATGTACAACCTCCAAATGGAGCATCATGCTGGGATTTGCAGTTCCCTATTGTTCAGCTGAAGTGTTGAGGCTTGGAACAATTGGTGGGCTTATATATCTATTTTTCTATATGGCTGGGAATACATTAAACTGACAAAATAACACAAGCTGTTATCAAGTCATTAGATTTACTGGTAATCAAATGAAACCTTTCCAATTATTCATTTATAAATCTCATTCTCTTAACATGCAATGTAAATGTCACTGACTGATGAGATTGACAGATGTCAAATATTAGACAATTGTGTCACGTAAAACAGCTACCTCCCATGTGGAATCTCTGAGACCAACTGGTTTCTCACAGTCCCACCAAAGACCACCAAGCACAGGGGCTGTCACACCCTTTCCAGTGTATACACGGAAAATGCCAGCCCTGGTTCCCAAAATAGAGTCCTTTACTGAGAGTGACAGCTATAAATAGCAGGGAGGGCGTCATTGTCTGTGTGTAGCCTAGGTGGTTACTGTCCCAGCACATCATTTTACTGATGTCAGTATCCTATTTCCCTATCCAGACGGGATTTGTGTAATTATATCTTCACCCTTGTGTTAGAGCAAGCTAAGCATGCCAGCCCATCACAGGTGTAGGTGTCCTATGAGCAGCCTCAGCTTCCACATCTAGTTAGGGGCTTGACATTGCCTGTCTTATTCCACATTGCCGCTGATCAATGCGACACAAGGGCACAATCAATAGGTAGAGAGCAGAGTGGCGATAGGACACAATACAATACAATAGAATACAATACAATACAATACAATACAATAGAAGCTCCATACACATCTTCATAAGCTTCTGATTTCGTCTCCATTACCAATATCCCTTTGTGACAAGGGCATAGTAGGGAGCACAATGACACACACACACACACACACACACACACACACACACACACACACACACACACACACACACTCTCTCTCTATCATCTATCTAATCGGTTTGTTTGTTTGTTTGTTTGTTTGTTTATTTATTTATCTCTCCATCTATCTATTTATCCATCAATTCAATCCATCCATCCATCCATACAAGTCATGTCTGTCCACAATCCACAAATGAAATATACATTATATATAAGGTCATGTATTGCATATTGTACTTGGAAATTACGTATCATGTTAAAATCTTTCTAAGTGAAACCTCATTACCCTGCTCTGAATATAATAATCCCCATATCACTGCTGGCTGCAAGTGACACCTCTCCCCCCGGTCCTGCTACTGTACATTGCTGTCTGAGCACGGATTACTGAGCGGTAGAATTTGCATCTGAACACAAGGAAGCAGCAGAGATCTTAAAACAGAAGATTCAGTCCCATTGTAGACATCACAGCCCGCTTGGCTCTCACTGTACTGTTGCAATTAACTGTACAATTCCCTGCTGCTGGATGAACCACGTAAATTAAAACAATCCACTGCAAAGAGAGAACATCTGAGAGAGGCAGAGCGGAAATAACGCATTTGTAGATATTATTATGAGTCAGCTAATTAGTGGCCAAGTTGCTGACGTTGCAGCCAGGTAACGCTGGCTCTTAAAGAGTTAATGCATAGAAATTCAGAACCCTCACCATTCCCTCTCTTTCTCTCTATCGCCTTTGTTGTCTGTTAATCTCCCTTATGAACAAATCCCAACACACCCTGGGCTCAGGGTTTTGTCTTCCCTGTTTCCCTTGTTGCATCAAGTCATCCAGTCACATCAATCACATACTATTGTGTCTCCTAAGCACTAATTGCTTCCTATTAACTTCTGCTGCAAACTACAATGACACAGCCAGAGGAGAAGGTTGTGTATTATGTACCCTGAGTTGTAAAAACTTGCTCAGATTAGAACTGGGAAATCAGTTAAGGTCCCTGGAAATGCAAATCACTCACTACAAAGCAGTTCTTATTGTACAGCTATATGCAGTACAATGTCCCTTCTGATAGATGGTATGCACCATTGCATTACCCTATATCACACAATGGTTACACAAAGGACAAGCAAGAGGTACAAACAAGGCACATGCTGACCCCTACCCATTTATCTGTAACCCAGCACACTTTGTTTGAAGTTACTCATTTTTATTGATGGCCTTATATCATTAGACTAGATATATAATCCCAGCTAGCCAGATCACACTGTGCCTTACTGATGTCTGATAACAATTTCCAAAGCACATTTTCCCCCGGTGCTCAAAGGAATCCCCAAAGGGGAATTCCTGAGGATGAGAAGAAATTGCTCTGGAATAAGGGATTTCGATCAGAGAGCAACGGAACTCAGTGATAGACTTCTCAAAAGGGGATATTCAAAAAGAGCGATTAAAAAGGCAAGATACCAGGCAAAACAGCTGGACAGGAATCAGGGCTGTTTCTAGACAATTTGGCTCCCAGTGCGAGATTTGAAAATGCGCCCCCCCCCCCCTTTGCTATAAAAAAAAAAACTGCGTCCCCCTCCCCCATATAGCTATAAAAAGAAAATGCATGCGCTTGCCGAAGGCGCGCGCGCTCCCGACAAGGGTGTGTGGCCTGATTAAAATGGGTGTGGTCTCATTAAAGTGGGCATGGCCTCATCTGATATCATCACGCCCACCACAGGGGAAAAAAAATAAAAATAAAAAGTCCCCATTTTACACATTACAGCAGGCAAGTGTCCCAATTTAAACACAGTGCGGCAGGCATGCATCCCAATTTAAACACAGTGCGGCAGGCAGGCGTCCCCATTTTACACAGCGCGGCAGGCAGGTGTCCCCATTTTACACAGTACGGCAGGCAGGTGCCCCCATTTTACACAGTACGCAGGCAGGTGCCCCCATTTTACACAGTACGCAGGCAGGTGCCCCCATTTTACACAGTACGCAGGCAGGTGCCCCCATTTTACACAGTGCGCAGGCAGGTGCCCCCATTTTACACAGTACGCAGGCAGGTGCCCCCATTTTACACAGTACGCAGGCAGGTGCCCCATTTTTCACAGTGCGGCAGGCAGGTGTCCCCATTTTACATAGTGCGGCAGGTAGGTATCCCCATTTTACATAGTGCGGCAGGCAGGTATCCCCATTTTACATAGTGCGGCAGACAGGTATCCCCATTTTACATAGTGCGGCAGACAAGTATCCCCATTTTATATAGTGCGGCAGACAGGTATCCCCATTTTACATAGTGCGGCAGACAAGTATCCCCATTTTATATAGTGCGGCAGACAGGTATCCCCATTTTATATAGTGCGGCAGGCAGGTATCCCCATTTTATATAGTGCGGCAGACAGGTATCCCCATTTTATATAGTGCGGCAGACAGGTATCCCGATTTTTCACAGTGCGGCATGCAGGTGTCAAGTGGGGGGGAAGGAAGAGGGAGAGAGATTATACTTACATGTTCCCGCTCTTCAGGTCCGGCCGACTCACGTCCGCCGGCCGCCTCCTCCTTCCACGCTTATCTTCTCTCCTCCCTCTTCCCGAGCGCTCCTGCTCGGGGGGCGGAGTTTCGCGGAATGACGCGTTTGCGTCGTGACGTCACGACGCAAATGCGCCATTCCGCGAAACTCCGCCCCCCGAGCAGGAGTGCTCGGGAAGAGGGAGGAGAGGAGAAAAAGACCCACGAAGTGCCGCGGCGGGCGCCCCGTGCGGTTGCACGGCTCGCCCGCCGCTAGAAACGGCACTGACAGGAATCAACTCCTATATCCAAATCATAATGAAATAAAAAAAAACAGAAGTGATTAGATTTGTGGGGGATTTCTGCTCAGAGTGGGAAGAAATACAGGGAATCCTGAACAAACATTGGCCAATTCTGAAATTAGATCCCGATTTGGCAAAAGAATTGGGACCCAAACCATCCATGAGTTGGAGGAGAGCAAATAATCTCAGAGACAAAATAGTTCACAGTCACTATAGCTCAAAGAATAAAATCATGAGAAGAGAGAGAGTGATCACAGGATCACATAGATGTGGGGAGTGTAAAGCATGCAAATTTATGGTGAAGACAACTGAGATCAGGGACAAATATGGTAAAATGCATGCAATCAAAGATTACATAAACTGCAAGACATCGGGAGTAGTATATTGCCTCGTTTGCACTTGTGGCAAAAAGTATGTCGGTATGACGACGAGACCCTTGAAACAGAGAGTGTTGGAACATGTGGGTTCTATAAGAAACTGTCTAAAAGATCATAATAAATTTAAACAATTAACAACAGTGGCCAAACACTTCCATGAGAGACACGCAGGCAACACAACAGATCTAAAAGCTTTTGGAATTGAACGAGTCCAATTGGGGATTAGGGGAGGCAGTTTGACTTCAGAACTGCTCAAGAAAGAGAGTCGTTGGACCTTTTTATTGGATGGACTCCAACCGAATGGACTTAATGAACACATCAATTTTTCGGCCTTCTTGGAAGGATAGGACAGCAGAGAATAATTAATAAGAAATTATGGGCGGATGAATAATGGGTAAAAGGATGAAATATCATAAAAATATAGTGGTAGGGATGATCACTTTAATTGATCACGGGGTCGGGGAAAATGACCAAGATACAATTACTTTGTATTTAATATCACTACTTATTCTCACTTCTTACATAATATCATTATATACCTTTTATTAGTTTGATAATTTTCACTTTCACTTGAAATTGTTTGCAGTTTCACATCAATTCACTTTTTATGTACAGTATATGAATGATATTCACAAGAATATACCAAGAGCAAACTGGCACTATTAAGCAAGTAACAGCTTCACAAGAATTATTAGAGACATGTCACAATAAGGAACAATCAATCCCCCTCATCACAAAGCACATATGTCACAATTCACTAATTTATCCCACCACTACATTGACCAATTAAGAATTTATGAAAGGGAATGAAAAGTTCTCTAAGCAATACAAACCCAATATTAGGCATCTTTAGCCTAAGCATAAAATCTATGAATAATAAACAGAATAGATATATCTTCCCATAAGCCTACCAATGATACAGAAAACAAAAGATCTCCAGAGAGAGAACTAGGCACGGAATGAGAGCACTGATATACAACCAAAATAACATCTCTTGCTCAAAAATTAATTTAAATTGACACATCTGAAACAAGGGATAAATAGCAATATGCAGATGAGGTATAGCTCCCTGTGCAAGTGAGCTATAATAAGCTCTATACCAATTAATATCATCTTGAATTGTATACAGAATGATAAAATCTGCACAAATGGAGATAATCTCCAGCTAAAAGAATTAATTTAATAAGCCCCCATTTGACTGCATTAGAATCCAGATTAATTTGAGTTACATCATACTGTATTTCATTTGTTTTGAATATTTTAGAAATATTTTAGAAATATCTAGAACCTTCTAATAAAATAAGAGGGAATGGGAGAGTATGAAATATAGATGGAAATTATCCAAAGAGAGAGAGGATTAGCCTGAGACCACTATGCTCCAGCAACTTCGATTTTAGAATTAGCAAGTAAAAATAAAACCAGAATATTGAGGTATTTTACATCAAAAACTATGGATAGGCTATTGGACCTGTCAATCAAAAATGGTTGGCGAATGAGAAACTGAGACAGGGGATATATTTCCCTCAAACCCGGAAATCGGGTTTCCTATGATTAAGCAGATGCGAAACGATCGTTAGGGGATCGGACACAACCATCATGTGTCCTTTCCATCATTTAGCTTAGCCACTGTATATATATATGTATATGTTGCTAGTCTGTTAGAAAATTGTGCCCGTGTATTGGATTAGGTGCTGCTCCTGGCGTAGGGTATAACCGTGGGCATACTGCACTGCAAACAGCCCTCCCACCGCACTGAGTCATTCGGGTGTTTCCACACAGGAGAGCCGCGGCTAGCGGCTTCCAGCTGACACGCGCAGCGTTACTGAATAGAACGCTGTGGGACAATAGAGCTGCATTCTGAAGTCATCAAATGTGGGGCCCCGATAACTGGGCATATACCCATATATACATCCTAGTGTGGGAATAGTGATCAGTGCGATACTGAGGGGATATACTATAACGGGACGTTACACTATATGTAAGAGAAAGGACAACACATATAGTGTTTATGAATGAATCTCCCATTGCGTGCAGTAAATGCAAACTCTATGGAAAATATATATATGAAAGTGTCATAGAACCTCTAATACATATTACACACGTGTGTGCGATAGGTGCTGACAGGTAAATCAATAAGTGTGGATTATAACCACACAGAAAAAGAGCGTTGCAATTCTAACAATAAAAATTATTTTATATAAAAAAACAAGTGCTCTAATGTCAGCAGTACATTAAAAAACTTTATGTGGGATGTGATATATAAAACTTCCCCATACGTCGTATGTATATTTGGTGGTGATACACAAATCATGAATAAGGTTTAATGACATATAGAGTAAAGCATCCTGAATAAATTCACAAATTCAGGTTTCATATATAGAGAGCAGCAGCACAGGGAATTCTCCTAGGAGCAGCAAATTCCTAACAACAGGAGGCACCTAAAGTACAATCCACCACCCAAGTATAACTAGTCAGTGATGCGCACACTGCAAGTATGGGATAAAAATCATAATAGTGGTGGCATATTGAAATTGTAACAGGAGCATTTCACTCCTAGATACAAAGGTATCATTATCAGACATAAGGCAACTAGCATTGCTACAGATATTGCAACATTGTTCAGATACTGGAGACAGTGAAGAAACACAACAATTACAGTGACCAAGCTTTTTAATTCACTTTATTATGTTTTCACAATTTATTCACATGCACTATATTTCGCCTATGTTTTAAAGATTTCAATAAAAGTTATATTTTAGATTAGTGGTCATCTATCATGACAGATATTTGACTTTATGAAAATAACACAGTCCGAGTGTGCCCAATATAGGGAATCCCCTTTTTCTTCCTTTTTTGACCTCCAACAATTTCCAAAGCACCTATTTGACTCATTTTATGTTTCTGGAATATGGATAGAATTGTAAATAGAATAAATTGAGCACATTCCACAGGGATCGATTGCTCAATGCCATGATAGATGTTGAAGTTGCCAATTTCACTTCTAGAACAATGCCAATTTCACTTCTAGAACAATGGGGGTAATTCCAAGTTGATCGCAGCAGGGACATTTTTAGCAGTTGGGCAAAACCATGTGCACTGCAGGGGGGCAGATATAACATTTGCAGAGAGAGTTAGAGTTGGGTGGGTTATTTTGTTTCTGTGCAGGGTAAATACTGGCTGCTTTATTTTTACACTGCAATTTAGATTGCAGATTGAACACACCACACCCAAATCTAACTCTCTCTGCACATGTTATATCTGCCTCCCCTGCAGTGCACATGGTTTTGCCCAACTGCTAAAAAATTTGCTGCTGCTATCAACTTGGAATTACCCCCAATGTGACTATATATGTGTGTGTGTGTGTGTGTGTATATATGTGTGTGTGTGTGTGTGTGTGTGTGTGTGTGTGTGTGTGTGTGTGTGTGTGTGTGTGTATATAAGATATGGGTAGTCCAGCACTCCCTATAATGTCCGTTAATGTGCCCAGGTGCCCTCCATCAAATATTATGCATAAAGATAAAAGAAAATCAGCGGCACTCTGGGACTTCTGTTATCAAAAAAGATGTATTAAAGCATTACATCAAAATGCGTGAACCAACGCTTTGAGGCCCGTGGCCCCTTTGTCAAGATGAGTCACCTTGACAAAGGGGCCATGGGCCCCGAAATGTTGGTTCACGCATTTTGATGTAATGCTTTAATACAACTTTTTTGATAACAGAATTCCTGAAGTGCCGCTGATTTTCTTATATATACTGTATATATATATATTCAGGAGACATACAATATGCCGGCAGACAGGATGTATACCTACAGCGGCATCCCATCTGCCGGAATACTGTCGGCAAGACAGCAAGTCCCCTTACAGGATACGCTGCACTCGCCACGCTCCTGGCCTGGTGGCGAGCTACACCAAGTGGGAAATATGGGTGGGTGTTGGGATGCCGGCTGTCAGTTTATTGGTGGGTGACGGGATTCTGGCATTGGTCTCCTATATTTATACACACACACACACACACACACACACACACACACACACACACACACACACACACACACACTGTATATGTGTATAAATAGTGAGTAATATGTGTATATATAGTGAGTAATGATGCTAGTATAATGTCATTCTATTGTGACTGGTATATTCATGCAGTGACGGATTTGCATTGAAACTAATGAAGCTTAAGCTTCAGGGCCTGTAATCCTGTAGGGGCCTGGCTGCACTTGTCACGTGCTTGTTTTTATGTGCTGTATGGTTATACCTCATCACCAGTAACACCATGACAGCCAGGCTTCTAGTACAGCATAGCTGCTATTACAGCTTGGACGCGCGTCACTTGGTACAGCGGGAGCTGCTGGGAGTTGTAGTCTAGCCCTGTGATTAACGCACTGTAAATAGCGTGAAACGTGTATTTGTTTTAAACTACAATGCCACGAGTCAGGAATTATAGCTTAAAATGAATACACGTTTCACACTATTTACAGAGGCCCTCATTCCGAGTTGTTCGCTCGCTAGCTGCTTTTAGCAGCATTGCACACACTAGGCCGCCGCCCTCTGGGAGTGTATTTTAGCTTAGCAGAATTGCTAACGAAAGATTAGCAGAATTGCTACTAAATAATTCTTTGCAGTTTCTGAGTAGCTCCAGACCTACTCCTAGATTGCGATCACCTCAGTCCGTTTAGTTCCTGGTTTGACGTCACAAACACGCCCTGCGTTCGGCCAGCCACTCTCCCGTTACTCCAGACACTCCCGCGTTTTCCCCTGACACGCCTGCGTTTTTTAGCACACTCCCGGAAAACGCTCAGTTACCACCCAGAAACGCCCCTTTCCTGTCAATCATTCACCGATCAGCAGTGCGACTGAAAATCGTCGTTCGAATACCAGCAAAACTGCTAATTTTTTAGTTAAATAACTATGCGCATGCGCCCTGCGTGCCTAGCGCATGCGCAATTAGCAACAAATCGCAGCATAGCGAAAATCGGCAATGAGCGAACAACTCGGAATGACCACCAGAGTGCAAATCACAGAGCTAGACTACAACCTAACAGCTTCTGGACCAATGTTGCCCTGTAGTTGCTGGTTGCAAAGGCGCCCCCATGATAGTTCAAGCATCAGGGTCCCAAAAATGTAGGTCCGCCATTGTATGCATGAGAAATCATTATGCTTTGTGGAGACAATTTTCCTAGTGTAACTTGTTAGGATATTTGAAGTCACCTCGGATTTGTTTGGGTGCCTCTACTTTTATATAGTCACAAATCACCTTAATGACAGCTAATTTTCTGATAATTTATTATGGGATTATAATAAGAATGGGAGTTTGCAGATCTCCTGCACCTTTAACCCTGTGTTCTATATTTGATCTCACCGTAGCTGTGAGAAACATAATTTGTTACTACAAGAATAGCGATGTATGATGTGATCCCAGATTTAGGGGCCTATTTGTTTCCATGACATTCCTTAGGAAACAGCTCATAACTCACATTTAGGTAACAAGGATATTTAACACTGATATCTCATGTGATAAGCCCATGTACTGCTGAAGGCGACCATCTCTATAGTCGGTCTGAGAAGGGCCGCCTTAATAGCAGTGTAGGCAATGCACTGGGAGGCCACTCCTATTTTAGCAATGCCATGCCCCCTTACTGGTAACGCTCGCGCAAAGTCGTTTTTTATGTCTATGGGTGGGAGGGGGCATTTTGACTGTCTATGGGCGGAGGGGACATTTTTTTAATGCTTAAACTGGGAGCCAAATTGTCTAGAAACAGCCCTGGTAATGTGTCACATAATTTACACTGGCAGCCGCATACCTCCCAACATTGCTGCATTGGGAGTCGGGACTTGTGGCGTGGCTTCGCGGGGATGCCGTGATCGCGAGCCACGCCTCCTGATTTCGTTATTGAGGGGGCATTCCCAGCACTCTGTGAGCTGATGGCATGCCCCCTGTCCCTCTGACTCCTGTGAATAGATGCTGTGCGCATGCACACAGCGTTTATTCACCACTGCTCTGTTAGGGCAATGACTGTCAGGAGTCTCCCAACTTCCCCCACCGCGGGACACTGCAGCCGGCACGTGGGACAGCGGGACAGTTCCAAAAACAGGGACTGTCCCACAAAAATCGGGACAGTTGGGAGGTATGCAGCCCTACAATGTGACATAACATTATCTAAGGCACTACTATGGTTCAGAAAATGAACTAGGACACTACTGTGGGACATAACATTAACAACTGCTGCGGAGATGTGTCGCTCTAGAAGCATTGGGACAGGGTTCCCTTCAAAACGTTGCTATGAGGCCCATAAAGTTCTGGCTATACTCCTGCATAGAAGTTACCACAAGAACTCTTACATCTAATCCAGGCATGTCCAAACTACGGCCCTCCAGCTGTTGTGAAACTACACATCCCAGCATGCCCTGACACAGCTTTAGCATTCTCTGACAGCAAAACTGTGTCAGGGCATGCTGGGATAGGTAGTTTCACAACAGCGGGAGGGCCGCAGTTTGGACATGCCTGATCTAATCGGACACTATTGCACTGATGTCCGCCAGTGGTTATTTAGGTAAAACAGATCTGCATGTGGTATATAACAATTCTGCAACACACGGATGGTACCCTGAATCATTTTGAAAACTTGGCTTTTATAGGGAGGAGAGATAATGTGCTCTATGAAATATAATACGTGGCTATTTAAATGTTCTGTGTGATGTGTGTTGAATTATTAGAAATAACGTTATTGTACATCCTGTATATGGTTCAAAAATGCTGGAGCACATGTCACACAATAAAAATGTACTAGTCACAATAGGAGTCATTTTTGGATTATATTCAGGATTTTTTTGAAAGAATAACAAAGGTCACATAACTAACAAGCTACCACATTATCTCAGCTACAGAGCCATAAAGTGCTATTATTGTAGTCATCCCTGGAAATGTGTCCACGCCTCAACTTCCCGCAGTAGAAGTCAATATACATTTGCTTAAAATTGCCACTAAAAACACATTGGCATACACCTCATATTATTCATCTTTTTAATGTGGTGCCTAAAGTGTTCTCCTACATTCAGCAGTCATGGATCTTTATACACAGTGAATAATATGTCTACATTTCTAAGGAAAATAAATGAACTTATATTACTATTTTTTTATTGTCTGGAATCTATTTTAAACACTCTACACAACATCTATTACGTTTATCTATGTTTTATGGAATACTCCTTTGATTAAATGATCCTACATCCCTATAGATTGTAAGCGTGTAAAAGCAGAGCTCTATCTCCTTTGTGTACTCTACATAACTATGGGATCGATTCAGACCTGATCGCTGCTGCAAATTTTTCACACAGTGGGAGATTATCAATAGACTGCGCATGCGTATGCACCGCAATGCACACGCGCATCGCCAAACAACAACAGGCATCGCCAAACAGCGACAGGCTGGTGCGAAAGTTTTGATTGCACAGCCATTTGCATGCTGATTTGGAGGAGGGCGTTTGTTGGTGGTAACTGACCGTTTTCTGGGAGTGTCAGGGAAAACACAGGTTTTCCCGAGCGTTTTCAGGGAGGGTGTGTGACGTCAGCTCCGACCCGATCAGCCTGATGTGATCGCACTGTAGGAGTAAGTCCTGGGCGGCACACAGACTGCACACAGTGGTAAAATCATTAGATGGTGAGTGTGGTGCGAGCGGATTTGCAGCTGTCCGCTGACTAAGGAACATTTGTAGCACGGTGTACACATGCAATCGCACGCTTGCACGGGAAAATTTACACTCCCCTTGGGCGGCGACTATCTGAACGCATGACAGCAAAATTAGCAGCCCAGCGATCAGGTCTGAATCACCCCTTATGTCATATATTCAGTTTAGTTATGTATTTATGTGAATTTAAATTTGGTCTGTACTCATTATTTGTTGTTTGTGTTATTCCCTTGGACGGCGCTACAGAACTTTTGTGGTGTCTCATTAATAACAGACAATATGGATAACATGCTACCTTGATGTTAATCAGTAGATCTTCCCGCCTTGCTCGGCTAACCCGAGCGCGCCCGAACGTCATCATCCCGCTGTCGGATTCTCGCGAGGCTCGTATTCTATTGCGAGACTCGGATTCTATATAAGGAGCCGCGCGTCGCCGCCATTTTCACACGTGCATTGAGATTGATAGGGAGAGGCGTCCTCTCCGTTTATAGAGAAGAGAGTAGAGAGTTAGAGACACTATTTACTAATTTTGGGGAGCATATTAGGACTGGAGTACTACTACTTGCTGATAGTGTGACCAGTGACCATTGACCACCAGTTTAATTAATCCGTTCTCTGCCTGAAAAAAAACGATACACAGTGTGACACAGTCACATACCATATCTGTGCTCAGCCTCAGTGTGCTGCATCATCATATGTAATACTGTATATCTGACTGTGCTGAGTGCTCACTGCTCACACAGCTTAATTGTGGGGGAGACTGGGGAGCAGTTAGAGCAGGAGTACATAAATAATATATTTTAAGTACAGTGCACACTTTTGCTGCCAGAATGCCACACTGCCAGTGTGACTGACCAGTGACCACACTAACCACCAGTATATTGTGATTGTCTGCTTAGGACGGAGTACTACTTGCTGATAGTGTGACCAGTGACCAGTGACCACCACCAGTTTAATTAATCCGTTCTCTGCCTGAAAAAAAATGATACACAGTGTGACACAGTCACATACCATATCTGTGCTCACACAGCTTAATTGTGGGGGAGACTGGGGAGCAGTTATAGCAGGAGTACATATTTTAAGTACAGTGCACACTTTTGCTGCCAGAGTGCCACTGCCAGTGTGACTGACCAGTGACCACTGACCACCAGTATATTGTGATTGTCTGCTGACCACCAGTATATTGTGATTGTCTGCCTGAAAAAGTTAAACACTCGTCGTGTGGTGTTTTTATAAACGCATTCTGCAGACAGTGTCCAGCAGGTCCGTCATTACATAATATATACCTGTCCGGCTGCAGTACTAGTGTGATATATATATATTTTAATTTTATCTCATTATCATCCAGTCTATATTAGCAGCAGACACAGTACGGTAGTCCACGGCTGTAGCTACCTCTGTGTTGGCAGTCGCTCGTCCATCCATAATTGTATACCACCTACCCGTGTTTTTTTTTTTTTCTATCTTCTTGATACTAGTAGCTTACTTTAGGAGTCTGCAGTGCTGACAGACAGTGTCCAGCAGGTCCGTCATTACATAATATATACCTGTCCGGCTGCAGTACTAGTGTGATATATATATATATTTTAATTTTATCTCATTATCATCCAGTCTATATTAGCAGCAGACACAGTACGGTAGTCCACGGCTGTAGCTACCTCTGTGTCGGCAGTCGCTCGTCCATCCATAATTGTATACCACCTACCCGTGGTTTCTTTCTTTTTTTCTATCTACTTGATACTAGTAGCTTACTTTAGGAGTCTGCAGTGCTGACAGACAGTGTCCAGCAGGTCCGTCATTACATAATATATACCTGTCCGGCTGCAGTACTAGTGTGATATATATATATATTTTAATTTTATCTCATTATCATCCAGTCTATATTAGCAGCAGACACAGTACGGTAGTCCACGGCTGTAGCTACCTCTGTGTCGGCAGTCGCTCGTCCATCCATAATTGTATACCACCTACCCGTGGTTTTTTTTTTTTTTCTATCTTCTTGATACTAGTAGCTTACTTTAGGAGTCTGCAGTGCTGACAGACAGTGTCCAGCAGGTCTGTCATTACATAATATATACCTGTACGGCTGCAGTACTAGTGTGATATATATATATATATTTTAATTTTATCTCATTATCATCCAGTCTATATTAGCAGCAGACACAGTACGGTAGTCCACGGCTGTAGCTACCTCTGTGTCGGCAGTCGCTCGTCCATCCATAATTGTATACCACCTACCCGTGGTTTCTTTTTTTTTTCTATCTTCTTGATACTAGTAGCTTACTTTAGGAGTCTGCAGTGCTGACAGACAGTGTCCAGCAGGTCCGTCATTACATAATATATACCTGTCCGGCTGCAGTACTAGTGTGATAGATATATATTTTAATTTTATCTCATTATCATCCAGTCTATATTAGCAGCAGACACAGTATGGTAGTCCACGGCTGTAGCTACCTCTGTGTCGGCAGTCGCTCGTCCATCCATAATTGTATACCACCTACCCGTGGTTTTTTTTTTCTATCTTCTTGATACTAGTAGCTTAATTTAGGAATCTGCAGTGCTGACAGACAGTGTCCAGCAGGTCCGTCATTACATAATATATACCTGTCCGGCTACAGTACTAGTGTGATATATATATATATATTAATTTTATCTCATTATCATCCAGTCTATATTAGCAGCAGACACAGTACGGTAGTCCACGGCTGTAGCTACCTCTGTGTCGGCAGTCGCTCGTCATCCATAAGTATACTAGTATCCATCCATCTCCATTGTTTACCTGAGGTGCCTTTTAGTTGTGCCTATTAAAATATGGAGAACAAAAATGTTGAGGTTCCAAAAATAGGGAAAGATCAAGATCGACTTCCACCTCGTGCTGAAGCTGCTGCCACTAGTCATGGCCGAGACGATGAAATGCCAGCAACGTCGTCTGCCAAGGCCGATGTCCAATGTCATAGTACAGAGCATGTAAAATCCAAAACACCAAATATCAGTAAAAAAAGGACTCAAAAATCTAAAATAAAATTGTCGGAGGAGAAGCGTAAACTTGCCAATATGCCATTTACCACACGGAGTGGCAAGGAACGGCTGAGGCCCTGGCCTATGTTCATGGCTAGTGGTTCAGCTTCACATGAGGATGGAAGCACTCAGCCTCTCGCTAGAAAAATGAAAAGACTCAAGCTGGCAAAAGCACAGCAAAGAACTGTGCGTTCTTCGAAATCACAAATCCACAAGGAGAGTCCAATTGTGTCGTTTGCGATGCCTGACCTTCCCAACACTGGACGTGAAGAGCATGCGCCTTCCACCATTTGCACGCCCCCTGCAAGTGCTGGAAGGAGCACCCGCAGTCCAGTTCCTGATAGTCAGATTGAAGATGTCAGTGTTGAAGTACACCAGGATGAGGAGGATATGGGTGTTGCTGGCGCTGGGGAGGAAATTGACCAGGAGGATTCTGATGGTGAGGTGGTTTGTTTAAGTCAGGCACCCGGGGAGACACCTGTTGTCCGTGGGAGGAATAGGGCCATTGACATGCCTGGTGAAAATACCAAAAAAATCAGCTCTTCGGTGTGGAAGTATTTCAACAGAAATGCGGACAACATTTGTCAAGCTGTGTGTTGCCTTTGTCAAGCTGTAATAAGTAGGGGTAAGGACGTTAACCACCTCGGAACATCCTCCCTTATACGTCACCTGCAGCGCATTCATCATAAGTCAGTGACAAGTTCAAAAACTTTGGGCGACAGCGGAAGCAGTCCACTGACCAGTAAATCCCTTCCTCTTGTAACCAAGCTCACGCAAACCACCTTACCAACTCCCTCAGTGTCAATTTCCTCCTTCCCCAGGAATGCCAATAGTCCTGCAGGCCATGTCACTGGCAATTCTGACGAGTCCTCTCCTGCCTGGGATTCCTCCGATGCATCCTTGCGTGTAACGCCTACTGCTGCTGGCGCTGCTGTTGTTGCTGCTGGGAGGCGATGGTCATCCCAGAGGGGAAGTTGTACTCGTAAGCCCACTTTTACTACTTCCACCAAGCAATTGACTGTCCAACATGCCTTTGCGAGGAAGATGAAATATCACAGCAGTCATCCTGCTGCAAAGCGGATAACTGAGGCCTTGGCATCCTGGGCGGTGAGAAACGTGGTTCCGGTATCCATCATTACTGCAGAGGCAACTAGAGACTTGTTGGAGGTACTGTGTCCCCGGTACCAAATACCATCTAGGTTCCATTTCTCTAGGCAGGCGATACCGAAAATGTACACAGACCTCAGAAAAAGACTCACCAGTGTCCTAAAAAATGCAGTTGTACCCAATGTCCACTTAACCACGGACATGTGGACAAGTGGAGCAGGGAAGGCTCAGGACTATATGACTGTGACAGCCCACTGGGTAGATGTATGGACTCCCGCCGCAAGAACAGCAGCAGCGGCACCAGTAGCAGCATCTCGCAAACGCCAACTCTTTCCTAGGCAGGCTACGCTTTGTATCACCGCTTTCCAGAATACGCACACAGCTAAAAACCTCTTACGGCAACTGAGGAAGATCATCGCAGAATGGCTTACCCCAATTGGACTCTCCTGTGGATTTGTGGCATCGGACAACGCAGCAATATTGTGTGTGCATTAAATATGGGCAAATTCCAGCACGTCCCATGTTTTGCACATACCTTGAATTTGGTGGTGCAGAATTATTTAAAAAACGACAGGGGCGTGCAAGAGATGCTGTCGGTGGCCAGAAGAATTGCGTGACACTTTCGGCGTACAGGCACCACGTACAGAAGACTGGAGCACCACCAAAAACGCCTGAACCTGCCCTGCCATCATCTGAAGCAAGAAGTGGTAACGAGGTGGAATTCAACCCTCTATATGCTTCAGAGGTTGGAGGAGCAGCAAAAGGCCATTCAAGCCTATACAACTGAGCACAATATAGGAGGTGGAATGCACCTGTCTCAAGCGCAGTGGAGAATGATTTCAACGTTGTGCAAGGTTCTGCAACCTTTTGAACTTGCCACACGTGAAGTCAGTTCAGACACTGCCAGCCTGAGTCAGGTCATTCCCCTCATCAGGCTTTTGCAGAAGAAGCTGGAGACATTGAAGGAGGAGCTAACACAGAGCGATTCCGCTAGGCATGTGGGACTTGTGGATGGAGCCCTTAATTCGCTTAACAAGGATTCACGGGTGGTCAATCTGTTGAAATCAGAGCACTACATTTTGGCCACCGTGCTCGATCCTAGATTTAAAACCTACCTTGGATCTCTCTTTCCGGCAGACACAAGTCTGCTGGGGTTCAAAGAACTGCTGGTGACAAAATTGTCAAGTCAAGCGGAACGCGACCTGTCAACATCTCCTCCTTCACATTCTCCCGCAACTGGGGGTGCGAGGAAAAGGCTCAGAATTCCGAGCCCACCCGCTGGCGGTGATGCAGGGCAGTCTGGAGCGACTGCTGATGCTGACATCTGGTCCGGACTGAAGGACCTGACAACGATTACGGACATGTCGTCTACTGTCACTGCATATGATTCTCTCCCCATTGAAAGAATGGTGGAGGATTATATGAGTGACCGCATCCAAGTAGGCACGTCAGACAGTCCGTACTTATACTGGCAGGAAAAAGAGGCAATTTGGAGGCCCTTGCACAAACTGGCTTTATTCTACCTAAGTTGCCCTCCCACAAGTGTGTACTCCGAAAGAGTGTTTAGTGCCGCCGCTCACCTTGTCAGCAATCGGCGTATGAGGTTACATCCAGAAAATGTGGAGAAGATGATGTTCATTAAAATGAATTATAATCAATTCCTCTGTGGAGACATTGACCAGCAGCAATTGCCTCCACAAAGTAGTACACAGGGAGCTGAGATGGTGGATTCCAGTGGGGACGAATTGATAATCTGTGAGGAGGAGGATGTACACGGTGATATATCGGAGGATGATGATGAGGTGGACATCTTGCCTCTGTAGAGCCAGTTTGTGCAAGGAGAGATTAATTGCTTCTTTTTTGGTGGGGGTCCAAACCAACCCGTCATTTCAGTCACAGTCGTGTGGCAGACCCTGTCACTGAAATGATGGGTTGGTTAAAGTGTGCATGTCCTGTTTATACAACATAAGGGTGGGTGGGAGGGCCCAAGGACAATTCCATCTTGCACCTCTTTTTTCTTTCATTTTTCTTTGCGTCATGTGCTGTTTGGGGGGTGTTTTTTGGAAGGGCCATCCTGCGTGACACTGCAGTGCCACTCCTAGATGGGCCAGGTGTTTGTGTCGGCCACTAGGGTCGCTTAGCTTACTCACACAGCTACCTCATTGCGCCTCTTTTTTTCTTTGCGTCATGTGCTGTTTGGGGAGTGTTTTTTGGAAGGGCCATCCTGCGTGACACTGCAGTGCCACTCCTAGATGGGCCAGGTGTTTGTGTCGGCCACTTGGGTCGCTTAGCTTAGCCATCCAGCGACCTCGGTGCAAATTTTAGGACTAAAAATAATATTGTGAGGTGTTCAGAATAGACTGAAAATGAGTGGAAATTATGGTTATTGAGGTTAATAATACTTTGGGATCAAAATGACCCCCAAATTCTATGATTTAAGCTGTTTTTTAGGGTTTTTTGAAAAAAACACCCGAATCCAAAACACACCCGAATCCGACAAAAAAAAATCGGTGAGGTTTTGCCAAAACGCGTTCGAACCCAAAACACGGCCGCGGAACCGAACCCAAAACCAAAACACAAAACCCGAAAAATTTCCGGTGCTCATCACTAATGTTAATGAGTATTTCTTACTTGTAAGACAGACATCGCATCACAGCAGACCATCAGCAACCAGCCTCCTCCCATCCCTTTACCACCCCTCCCCATCCCTCTCACCAACTCTGACATCTTTCTCCCATACATCTGGTGAGGAAGTCATGGCCCTCATTCATTCCTGTCCCGTCACCACCTCTCCATTTGACCCTATCCCCTCCCGCCTTCTCCGCTACCTCTCTCCTTCTGCCTGTTCCCATCTTTCCCACCTTCTCAATCTATCCCTCTCATCAGGCACTGTCCCCTCTGTCTTCAAGAATGCACTCATCTCTCCTATTCTTAAATAACCCTTGATCCAAACACTCTCTCCAACTACTGACCCATCTCTCTCCTCCCTTTTGCCTCCAAACTCCTTGAGCGTATTGTCTACAACCGCCTTATTTCCTTTCTTTCCTCATACTTACTACTTGACCCATTCCAGTCTGGCTTCCATCCTCTCCACTCCACTGAAACTGCCCTTACAAAAGGCTGCAATGACCTCCATGCTGCTAAATCTAAGGGACACTACTCTCTACTTATTCTTCTTGATCTCTCTGCTACTTTTGATACTGTGGACCACCCTCTCCTACTGCAACAAATCCTTCACTCCATTGGTCTGCGTGATACTGCCCTCTCTTGGCTGTCTTACTACCTCTCTGACCGTCCCTCTCTTTCAAATCACACATTCAGCACCTCTCGCAAACCTGCCGTTTTCATCTAAAATATATTTCCAGGATCAGACCCAGGATGCTACTAAGACATTTATCCATTCACTAGTCATCTCCAGACTGGACTACTGTAATCTCCTCCTGACTGGCATTCCTGACAAATACCTCTCTCCACTCCAATCTATCCTCAGTGCTGCTGCCCGGCTCATTTTCCTCACCAAACACACTACGTCCACCTCTCCTCTCTTACAAGACTGGCTCCCCTTCCCTTTCAGAATCCATTTCAAGCTTCTAACACTCACTTACAAAGCCCTCACTCACTCCTCTCCCATCTACATCTATGACCTTATCTCCCTTTACACTCCCACCCGTCCTCTTTGCTCTGCTAATGCACGCCGACTCTTCTGCCTACTGATTACTTCCTCCCACTCCTACCTCCAAGATTTTTCACGTGCTGCTCCATTTCTCTGGAATTCCCTACCTCTCCCCCTCAGACTCTACACCTGTCTACATAACTTGAAACGGGCTCTCAAGACCCACTTCTTCACCAAACCCAGCCAAATCTCATCCTACCCCTCTGTTCCACGCTCTCTATGTACCACGTCTGTGTCACCCCTGTCTGTCAACCCCTTCCCTTTAGAATGTAAGCTCTCACGAGTAGGGCCCTCTTCCCTCATGTGCTTATCCTTTTTCTTACTTTAATAATCTTCAACTGCACTAAATCCAGAAGTCTTCTGCCACTTGATACTTATTCCAGTGTCATCTGCTGATAAAGCTATGTTTATTTACCCTGTACTTGTCCTATACTGTCATCAACTGTAAGTTTCTGTTTTCCTGTTTTGATTATGTGCATATGTACTCTGTAATTGGGCGCTGCGGAATCCTTGTGGCACCATATAAATAAAGGATAATAATAAAATATATATATATATATATATATATACATACTATTAATCTTGACTTACATTTGCATATTGTCTCCTGTATTTTCTACTTTGGCCACTGTTCAGAAAAACATAGGGGGTAATTCAGACCTGATCGTTGATGTGCTAAATTTAGCACATCTATGATCATTTACTTTGTGCAGGGGGTGCCCAGTACAGGGCTAGTCCGCACCACAATTCAGGCCCTACCCCTCCCTCCCTCCCTCCCGCACAGGTACAAAAGCATCCAGCTGCTGCTGGAGCGATCCAGTCTGAATTACCTCCTTCATTTCATGGATCTTGCTGTTGGTTTCAATACTTCCTATGGCTTGTATTTGGGTGAGTGCTATATTTATTATGTTTCTGAATATCTGCACAACAGATATATCCCTGGTCTTATGTGCTACTTCATAATATATGTAATCTGCAAAACATGAAACCTGAAAATAAGGGAGGTAAAGCTTGTGTGCTAGAGGTTCAATGGACACAAATAAATTGAAATACAAATACTTAGAGGCTTGTATACTCAGACTTGCGTTTCTAAGGGGAAATTTAGTAAAAGTTGATTTTGAACGATTTAAAAATCTATTAAAATCGATGTTGTACTTCCAGGGCCAAAACACTAATTTTTTTATATTTAAAATGTATTATTGAAAAAAACACCTGGTCAAAGGTCAGTGAATTTATCACGGATTAAAAGGGCTGTATCCTATTAACCCAAATGCCATTTCAGCCGATCAAATCGGCCACATATCGCGATTAATGACCAATGGTCATTATTGTGGTATCCACTTAGAGGCCATTTTGATTGCCCAAAATTGGTTCCGCGAGTACTCAAAAACACATGGGATTAGGGATAAGTCCCCGATCCCATGTGTTATCATGGCTCCAGTGGCACCCTGACGTGCCTGAGGCACCCAACGCATAATCCCCGGTAAGTGCCGACATAGGGGGGGAAAGGATGCTGGCATCGGGGGTAAAATGATAGTGAAACATTGGGGAAAAAATCACGATAAAACCCCTTTTTTTGTTCTCTAGAAAAACTATTGGGGCTAATTGAATTCCCTCCATAGACTTATATTTTAAAAAATTGTGAAGACGGTTAACAGAAAAATCCTGTTTTAAAAAATGTGAGACAGACATATTTCGCAATCAACAATGAGATAGTTCATAATGTGTTGTGCTCAGGCTAACTTTGCCAATTCATTTTCATCACACATTTTAAACATCGATACATGCCAAGTTTGATTGTTATTATGTGTGGGATATTGAAGTTTTCTTGGGTACTGGAAAATCCCATTTATAATTTCAGATTGTCTTACCTCTTCTAGTACTCTAAAGGGGGGTACTCACGGAGCGATCGCTGCTTCAAAGCTAAGCAATCTGACTAGATTGCTTACAATTTAAGCAGTGATCTCTCCGTGTGTACCCCTCACAGCGATAGCAATGCGCAGCCCCGTGCATCGCTATCGCTGGTGCTAGATTGGCCTGCATGCTGGCCAATCTAGCGGGTCGCTCACTTCACCCGCTGGGTGAAATGAGCACCCCTCTTTCCCCGCTCCCCCCCCCCCGCATGCTCAGCACACATCGCGCTGTGCTGAGCGGGGGGAGAGATGTGTGCTGAGCGGACCCACATCTGCCAGTGAGTACTGGCCTTAACGGGGGGTACTCATGGAGAGATCGCTGCTTTAAATCTAAGCAATCTGACTAGATTGCTTAGATTTTAAGCAGTGATCTCTCCGTGTGTACACCCTACAGCGATTGCGATGCACAGCCCCGCGCATTGCTATCGCTGGTGCTGGCAATCTAGCAGGTCGCTCACTTCACCCGCTAGGTGAAATGAGCTCCCCCCGCTCCCCCCGCACGCTCAGCACACATCGTGCTGTGCTGAGCGGGGGGAGAGATGTGTGCTGAGCGGTTCGCTCAGCACACATCTCTCCCCACATCTGCCAGTGGGTACTGGCCTTTACTCAGATGCCTGAGCACATCTGGCTGCTTATGGTTGAGGTCTATACACCACCTTTGTAGTTGGCGAATTAATTGTACTTTCTATAGGTTGGTAGGATTTATGCCTCATCACCCAATAGGCCTCATTTTTAGGACAGAAACTCTGCCATTATGGTAACTGTCATGAAGTGGAACTAACAAGCGCAGCTCCCAGATAGTGAAGTTACTGGTCCTCATGTTTCTGAATGGCTTGTATCAGACATAGGCAACCCTTGGCACTAATGGTGGAACAACGAATGACACAAGGTGGTACTCTAGGGTATTTTGAGTGACACCCAACATGTTCTGCTACCATTACACTGCTCCTCCCTCAAAAGCCATCTCCTTCCTTCACAGAGGAGACATTTTTGCCATCCTAAAACATCTCCAGTCTAGAGAACCCAAGCATGGCTTGCATACCCAGTGAACCCTGCCACAATTAGTCCTTCTCACAGTCAAAACAACATTATAAAATTCTAAACCTAACTTGAGCAAAATAGCTTTAAAAAAGGAAGGCCAGGGAAAGGACGAACAATTTAGCACTCATTTTTTACTTTTGTGGATCTTTCCTGTTATCTGCCCTCCACTATAAATTCACATAGGTATGCTCCTATGAGTTCCCCAACGGCTTTTGTTCTTAAGTTTCGCCTTTCCCCACATGGATTCCACTGGCAGCATGTGGGCATCTGTGCTCGGATTTACATAGTTCAGTGAATAGCAAGAGAAGAAGGCAGCAAGCAGATAATGGTAGCGGTGGCCAAATAACAGGAGGCAGCGGGCAGATAACAGCAGTGGCAGGCACACAACAGGAGGCAGTTGGCAGGCACATAACAGGAGGCAGCAGGCAGATAACGGCAGTGGCGGGCACATAAAAGGAGTCAGCGGGCAGACAACGGCAGTGGCAGGCACATAACAGGAGGCAGTGGGCAGGCACATAACAGGAGGCAGCTGGCAGATAACGGCAGTGGCAGGCACATAACAGGAGGCAGCTGGCAGATAACGGCAGTGGCAGGCACATAACAGGAGGCAGCAGGCAGATAACATGAGGCAGCGGGCAGATAGCAGTGGAAGGCACAATAGGAGGCAGCGGGCAGATAACAGCAGTGGTGGCCACATAACAGGAGACATTGGGCAGATAACAGCAGTGGAAGGCACATAATAGGAGGCAGCGGGCAATTAATGGCAGTGGCGGCAATATAACAGGAGACATTGGGCAGATAATGGCAGTGGTGAGCACATAACAGGAGGCTGCAGACAGATAATGGCAGTGGCGGGCACAATACAGGAGGCAGCTGGCAGATAACAGCAGCAGCGGGCACAATACAGGAGGCAGCTGGCAGATAACAGCAGCAGCAGGCACATAACAGGAGGCAGTGGGCAAATATCGGCAGTAGTGGGCACACAACAGAAGAATCGGGCAGTGGGCAGATAACAGGAAAGATAAAATGTCAGACAGATAACAGGAGATGTTTGTATATGCTGTAATAGTAGTGACACATTGTTTGGGTTTCAAGAAGTTCCAATACTGGGAGAAGCAAAAGTTCCTAACCATTACTGGGAAATAACCTGCACCGAGAAAAAACTCGTAATGTATGTATAGCAGTAGAGGTACCTTTAATATGTGTATTGACAACCCCACCCTTTCTGAAATGCGGGGGGAAATACACACGTGTCCACAGACAGTTGGAACTGAAGGTTCTAATGGTGCTACCAACTGGTTTGAGTTGCAGTATTTTGTCAAATCCACATAGAGCGGGGAAAGGAAGGAGAAACCAGTTTAACTAGGGTGCACTCAACCCTAACTGAGTTAAAATATAATCTTTATTATAAGTACATACCCTAAAAAATTATATTCAATAAAGGCATAAATGCCTATTTAATATATTTTAGATCCAAGTCAGTATTGTTATTATATTGGGACTACTGTCCTTTATTGATTATCGAGCAAAGTATTAAAAAGAAAAAGAAAAATAAGTGTGAAAAGAACAAGTATAAAGTGAATAAAGATTTAAAAACAAAGCAAATGTGTTGTTCCCTTAATTCTTTTTGTATCCAATTTAACTAGTACATGAACCAAGCAGTTATTGATATATATGCAGCACTGTACCAGTGCTTGATTAGATATAAATGCCAAATAGATGTGTATCGAATGGAGCTGATGCAATAAATCACATAAGAAGATGCATAGTTGTAATAATAGTATCCAAATATTGCAATAGTAATTCACTGACCCTGCTGTTGGGGCTGTGAATGTGGTGACAGTATGAGCTCTATGTATGTGGTAAGAGTATGCTCTATGTTAAAGATAGAGACACAGGTGGTCATTCCGAGTTGATCGCAGCTAGCAACTTTTTGCTGCTGCTGCGATCAACTAGTCCACGCCTATGGGGGAGTGTATTTTAGCTTAGCAGGGCTGCGAACGCTTGTGCAGCCCTGCTAAGCTAAACATTTTTCAAGCAAACGAAGACTAGGCCTGGACATACTTACCCTGTGCGACGATCTCTGTGATGCTGGAGCCGGCTTTGACGTCAGACATCCGCCCTCCGTTCTGCTGGACACGCCTGCGTTTTCTTCTCCACTCCCCGAAAATGGTCTCCAACGGTCCGGATCCGCCCAGGTATGCCTTCTTTCTGTCAATCTTCTTGCGGTCGGCTCTGCGACCGCTTTCTTCGTAGGATGCGACGTAACCCAGCGACCCCTGTCGCCAGGCAACATTGCGCACATGCACTGCGGCCGCCGCGCTTGCGTATTCTGGACCCGTTCGCACCGCAGCGACAAACCGCTGCGTGCAAACGGGTCGGAATGACCCCCACATTTACTATATATATCACTTCTGTAATAGATTTCTGGTCACCATACTTCATGAATGAGCTAGGATGAATGTAATTATGCCTGCAAGCAAAAAAAAAGGGACTGAGTAGAGTGTTTATGCACTGAGAAGTGTCAATCTCTCTGTATTTAATATGCATCAATGCCTGTGTCATCCGACATTGTAAATTTAATGTATAGATGTATCTCAAAAGGATGGAGCAATGTGCCCGCTGGGCAGTGGTATATTCCCTGCGTATCATTGTTCCCTTAATGGAGCTATATGTGTGCACTGTAATATAAGAGATGCCTGCTATAATGGGACACTAGGGCTTCTTAGGGTATCCAAAATATATGTGCACAAATGATGTGTGCTTTTTAATATCATGCCTTTATTCTGTGTACGTAAATCGTTCACACCTAATATGAATGGACAGTTGTTCTGTATAGCCTAATGAAGATGATATTTTAACTCAGTTAGGGTTAATTGTCTGAGACCCATCACATGGAGGTGCATAGTACAATGTCATGATGCCAAGTAACAGCCATGAACCAAACTGATGGATTCCCGCTGGTGACATGGCTGCTGCTGCTAAGACTTAGCTGCTACTGTAAGCCAGCTACACATCCAACTGGCCACGGGACCCTGCATTGGAAAGTGCATACATACTTGTCGATGAAGGGGTGCGATGGAGCAACAGAGGACGCAGCATGGTTAGCAATGTCTTCCAGTGACCCTGCAGCAGGTCTGACCAAAAGACTTTGCCAATAACCGCTGGAGCATGGAAATCAGGCATACATACTGCCAGATATGCCTGAGTGTGTTCCAATTTGACCGGAAACGACAACTCAAGCCAATATTGGCGTGTACCTGGCCTAATACTCTGGCTACTGCTGCTAACTAGCATATAGGGAAGAGTGGAAAAAAAAACATTGGTGGTCATTCCGAGTTGTTCGCTCGCAAGCTGCTTTTAGCAGCTTTGCACACGCTAAGCCGCCGCCTACTGGGAGTGAATCTTAGCTTATCAAAATTGCGAATGAAAGATTCGCAATATTGCGAAAAGACTTCTCTGTGCAGCTTCTGAGTAGCTCGAGACTTACTCTGCCAGTGCGATCAGTTCAGTGCTTGTCGTTCCTGGTTTGACGTCACAAACACACCCAGCGTTCACCCAGGCACTCCTCCGTTTCTCCAGCCACTCCCGCGTTTTTCCCAGAAACGGTAGCGTTTTTTCAAACACTCCCATAAAACGTCCTGTTTCCGCCCAGAAACACCCACTTCCTGTCAATCACACTCCGATCACCAGAACGAAGAAAAAACCTTGTAATGCCGTGAGTAAAATACCTAACTGCATAGCAAATTTACTTGGCGCAGTCGCAGTGCGAACATTGTGCATACGCAGTTAGCGGAAAATCGCGGCGATGCGAAAAAAAATACTGAGCGAACAACTCGGAATGACCACCATTGACAGCATTCCTTTATTTGGCTTCATTTATTAGAAATAAAAAAGGCGCCTACTGGTTTATAGGGCCTGAATGAGGGAAGGACACAAAGCCGATGTTCCATGGAACTGAGTGGTGCCACTCTGAACCCACACACAATTATTATTATTATTATTATTATTACTACCAGTAACTTATATAGCGCACACATATTCAGCAGTGCTTTACAGAGAATATTTGTCCATTTTACATCAGTCCCTGCCCCAGTGGAGCTTACAATCTATAGTCCCTATCACATGTACACACAGACACATTCACGCCAGGGTTAATTTTTTGTTGGGATCCAATTAAAACTATTAAATATATTTTTGGATTGCGGGAGGAAACCGGAGTACCCTGGAGGAAACCCATGCAAACTATATACAAACTCCACACAGTTAGAGCCATGCTGGGACTCGAACCCATGACCTCAGTGCTGTGAGGAAGTAATGCTAACCATTACAGCATTCGTACCACCCAGGGGGGTATGCAATGAGGATTCCTTCACAAAGTTATGGACAGGAAATTACCGTTTGGGTTTGTTAACATGGTGTTAGCAGGAAATGGTTAAAACACAGGCATGTCATGGCCATGTTTGGGGGTATATCTGACTTCAGCTGTGTGCCTTAATGTACAAAAACATGGCACCTGCATGACTACTGCCGGGTCCAGCCTGCATAGCCATAGGTCTACCCTTCAGCCCAGTGTTCCTTGTTCTTGTGTATAGGCAAGAGAGACATGACCAGACAGTGGACAAACATGAGCAAACTTGTGAACAACAAAACAAAAGGTCAGGGAGCTTGCACTGGGTCAGTGACTGGGCCTGGGGCAGCAGTGATTGGGGTGGGGCAGAAAAATCAACAAATATACATAAATGGGGGATGGAGCTTGCACTGTGCCACTGACTTGGCCTGGGGCAGAAAAATTAAATAATATAATAATTTAATTATATAAAACCAGGGCAGCAGTAAAGCAGTAGGGGGTCAGGTCGCTTGCACTGGATAAGGGGGTTGTGCTGCAAAGATGCAGAGGAGATGGAACTGGAGAGGTGTAAGGGGGATGATGCTGTGGAGACACAGAGATGATAGAGCAGGAAGGTACACAGGGAAATGATGCTAAGGAGGCGCAGGGGGGTGGTGCTGGAGAGACGTAGGGGGATGGTGCTGGTGAGACGCAGGGGGGGGTGGCTCTGGAGAGAGACACAAGTGGGATGGTGCTGGAGACACACAGGGTAGATGAGGATGTTGAGTTTCATGACAATTTGCTATGCAATTACAAAAAATGTGGAAAAATATATGTGTTACTGCATTAGGGAGTTCAGTATGTGTGACTGGTGAATGGGATGCCGGCGGTCACATTACTGATGCCGGCATCCCAATCTTTAAATTCCCAACAAGGGCGAGGTAAGTATGCTAACCCTTCTCCCCCTAACCATCCCATCCCGCAGCCTAACCCTAAACTCCCCCTTAGTACCAAACCCTAACCTCCCTCCGGAGGTGCCTAACCCTAACCCTGCTCCCCGCAGCCTAAACCCTAACCTTTCCCCTCCTGTAGCCTAACCCCCCCCCCCCCTCCTCCCTGGTTGGTGCCTAAACCATACCCCCCGACCCTGACCCATAGAATGTGACGGCAGATAAGAACCACTTGGCCCATCTAGTCTGCCCCTTTTTTTTGTCATATTTTTACCTCAAACCTTATTTGATTCTTATTTCTTTGTGAGGATAACCTTATGTCTATCCCATGCATGTTTAAATAGCTCTACTGTCTTAGCCTCTACCCCCTTTGATTGGAGTGTATTCCACTTGTCCACTACTCTTTCTATGAAGTAATTTTTCCCCAAATTTCCCCTGAACCCCCCCTCCCCCCCCCCCCCCCCTCCAGCCTCAGTGCATGTCCTTGTATTCTAATACTCTAATATTTTCCCCCTGGACTTTGTTAAAACCCTTGATATATTTGAAAGTGTCTGTCATGCCCCACTTTCCTTTCTCTACTCCAAACTATACATATTTTGAATTTTTTTTTGTCTTTCTGGGTATGTTTTGTGATGTAGGCCATGCATTATTTTAGTTGCCCTTCTTTGTACATTTTCTAATGTATTAATATCCTTCTGAAGATATACACAGTATTCTAGATGAGGCTTTACCAATGACCTATACAGTGGCATTATTATTATTATTATTATTATTATTATTATTATTATTATTATTACTTCTTTCTTTCTGCTGCTGACTCCTCTCCCTATGCAGCCAAGCATCTGACTAGCCTTCCTCATTGCCTTGTTACATTGCTTACCTGCCTTTAAGTCATCTGAAATAGTGACTCATAGATCCCTTTCCTCCTCAGTAGTTTCCAGTAGTGCCATTAATACTGTATTTAGCTTTTGGATTTTTGAGACCCAAGTGCATGATTTTGCATATTTTGGCATTAAACTGTAATTGCCAGACTCTTGACCATTCCTCTAGTCTACCTAGATCCTCAATCATTTCTTTTACCCCCCCCCCCCTGGTGTGTCTATTTCTTTTACCCCCCCTGGTGTGTCATCTGCAAAAATACATACTTTCCCTTTAATGCCACACTGAATCCAAACATTGACTGAACCGGAGGATCCAGTGTGGAGGACCAGTGGATGCGGTGCAAGAGTTGCTGCGGTTGTTGTGGACCCACAGACTTACATGCTCTCATGCTCACCTGCTTCTGGTACTTGCACTCTATTGGACTCCCTGCGTGGATATCATTGTGCTGCTATACTATTTTTTGCTGCTATATGTGTTTTATTGATTACTATTAAATTTGTTTTATTGTGCTGTACCACATGCACTTTATTCTGTTTTATATTGGATATAACTGTGCTTCACTATATGCACTTTATTCTTTTTTCTCTTGTTGGTAAACACTACATTGGAGATCCTCAGTGACAGGACCACACGCAATAGTGGGTCCGTGACGATACTTCCCTATTGATGCGCTTGGTTGTATATATAGACACCATATTCTTTCTGCAGAGTTTAATTAGCAGTCTGTGATGTGGGACAGTGTCAAAAGCCTTACTAAAGTCTACATAAGCTATAGCCAGGGCTGGATTAACAATGGGGCGGGTGGAGCTGCAGCTCCAGGCCCACCCATCACAATAGGCCCATAACGTCTGCTGTGCTGCTGCAGCCAGGAATTTTGTTTCCTTGCTACAGTAGCTTGCAAGTGACGGGATGAAGCTCCGCACTCTCCTGCGCGCAGTTACATGTTGAATGCAGCCACACTTGGGCAGGGAATGTAGGAAATCGGAAGGGGGCGGGGCTACACGGGGTTCAGGGGGCGGGGCTACACGGGACACTCAGGCTTCCTGCCTGCTGCTCAAATGGGTGCTGCTGCTGCTGTGAGAGCCGAGGGAGAGTAGAAGCTGCTGCACATCCAGCTACGGCCCAGCCAGTGCGAGTACACTCTGCTGTAGTGTGTAAGGTAAGAGTGAGTTGGGGGGGAATTGTATGTGTGTGTGTGACTTGTGTATGTATTTGTGAGCTTCAGTGTGTGACTTCCATGTGAACTTCTATATATGTGTGTGTCTTGCATGTGAACTTCTATATATGTGTGTGTCTTGCATGTGAGCTTCTGCATGGGTTAGGATTTATTATAGTGCAAGGGTGAGAGAGTGTGTGAGAGTAATAGAGCGCCAGCGGAGGGGTGTGATAAAGCGCAGTGGGAGGGAGTGTGTGACTGCGGTAAAGCGCAGGAAGGAGTGTGATAAAGCACAGGGGAAGGGAGTGTGGTAAAGCACAGGGGGAGGGAGTGTCATAGAGCCAGGGGCGGAACTACTGGCGGGGCAGGCAGTGCATTGCACTGGGGCCCCGCCGCACTCAGGGGCCCACAGCCGCCGGCCGGCATTTAGAACAGATTGACATGCGGACGAGAGTCCGCATGTCAATCTGCGTTCTCCTCTCCCTCCTTGCTGCTCCCCCGGCCCCCCCCCCTATGTGTTGGAGGGACACGAGCGCATCGCGCGTCTCTCTGTGTCCCTCCTGGCTCTCCCCCGGCCGCTCTAAGGAAGCATGTGCCGTTCGTGAGCTCTGATTGGCTCACGAACGGCACATGCTTCATTAGACAAGCGGGGGAGAGCCAGGAGGGACACAGTAGAGACGCGCGATGCGCTCGTGTCCCTCCAACACATAGGGGGGGGGAGGGGGGAGCAGGCACTGGGGGGGACAGATCTGGCACTGGGGACATATACCTGGCACTGGGGGGACAGATCTGGCACTGGGGACATATACCTGGCACTGGGGGGACAGATCTGGCACTGGGGGGACAGATCTGGCACTGGGGACATATACCTGGCACTGGGGGGACAGATCTGGCACTGGGGACATATACCTTTCACTGGGGGGGCATATACCCGGCACTGAGGGCATGTACCTGGCACTGGGGGCATATACCTGGCACTGGGGGGGAATATCTGGCACTGTGGGAGAATATCTGGCACTGGGGGGGCATATACCCGGCACTGGGGGCATATACCTGGCACTGGGGGGGAATATCTGGCACTGGGGGCATATACCTGGCACTGGGGGGGAATATCTGGCACTGTGGGAGAATATCTGGCACTGGGGGGGCATATACCCGGCACTGGGGGCATATACCTGGCACTGGGGGGGAAGCAGGCACTGGGGGGAATATCTGGCACTGGGGGCATATACCTGGCACTGGGGCATATAACTGGCACTGGGGGGGCATGTACCTGGCACTGGGGGCATATACCTGGCACTGGGGGGGAATATCTGGCACTGTGGGAGAATATCTGGCACTGGGTGCATATACCTGGCACTGTGGGGGAATATCTGGCACTGGGAGCATATGTGGCACTGGGAGCACGGCCCTAGCAACAAGCACTACCCACTAGCAACGAGCATGACACCCAGTGCATGAAACCCCTGGCAACGAGCATGACATCCTGGCACTGTGCATGGAACCAAGTGCATGAAACCCCTGGCAACAAGCAGGTAATTTCTTTTTTTATTTGTTGGGACTGCCTGCCGCAATGTGTAAAAAGGGGGGACTGCCTGCCGCTATGTATAAAAATGGGGAATCTGCATGCCGCAATGTAAAAATGGGGAATCTGCCTGCCGCTATGTGTAAAAAGGTAGAATCTGCCTGCCGTAATGTGTAAAAAGGGCACGCTATCTGCCGTTATGTGTAAAAGTGTATGGTGTCTGCCGTAATGTGTAAAATGGGGACGCTGTCTGCCGTAATGTGTAAAATGGGGACGCTGCCTGCCGTAATGTGTAAAAAGTGCACGCTGTCTGCCGCTATGTGTAACGAGGGCACGCTGTCTGCCGCTATGTGTAACGAGGGCACGCTGTCTGCCATTGTGTAAAAAGTGTATGCTGTCTGCCGCTATGTGTAACGAGGGCACGCTGTCTGCCGTTATGTGTAAAAAGTGCACGCTGTCTGCCGTTATGTGTAAAAAGGGGAATCTGTTCGCTGTAAGGAGTAAAAGGGTCTCTACCTGGTGTAGTGGTGCTACTGTGCGGCGTAATTTGAAGAATGGAGACTACTGTGCACCGTTTTATGAATTGGTATTATTTTGTGGACACACCCCTTCCCCACGAAGCCACGCCACTATGTATTTTTGCGCGCGCGCCTACTGCCCATGGGGTGTACTTGGATGGGGGGCCCAAAGCATTTTGTTGCACCTGGGCCCACCGCTTGCTTGTTCCGCCACTGCATAGAGCTCGGGGGGAGGGAGTGTGATATAGCGCACGGGGGAAGGGAGTGTATAACTGATAAAGCGCAGGAGGGAGTGTGATAAAGCACGGGGGGAGGGAGTGTGATAAAGCACAGGGGGAGGGAGTGTCATAGAGCACGGGGGGAGGGAGTGTGATATAGCGCACGGGGGAAGGGAGTGTATAACTGATAAAGCGCAGGAGGGAGTGTGATAAAGCACGGGGGGAGGGAGTGTATAACTGATAAAGCGCAGGAGGGAGTGTGATAAAGCACGGGGGAAGGGAGTGTATTACTGATAAAGCGCAGGAGGGAGTGTGATAAAGCACGGGGGAAGGGAGTGTATAACTGATAAAGCGCAGGAGGGAATGTGATAAAGCACGGGGGGAAGGAGTGTGATAAAGCACAGGGGGAGGGAGTGTCATAGAGCACGGGGGGAGGGAGTGTGATATAGCGCACGGGGGAAGGGAGTGTATAACTGATAAAGCGCAGGAGGGAATGTGATAAAGCACGGGGGGAGGGAGTGTGATAAAGCACGGGGGGAGGGAGTGTGATAAAGCACGGCGAGAGGGAGTGTGATAAAGCACGGGGGGAGGGAGTGTGATAAAGCACGGCGAGAGGGAGTGTGATAAAGCACAGGGGGAGGGAGTGTCATAGAGCACGGGGGGAGGGAGTGTGATAAAGCACGGCGAGAGGGAGTGTGAAGAAGCACAGGGGGAGGGAGTGTCATAGAGCACGGTGGGAGGGAGTGTCATAGAGCACGGGGGGAGGGTGTGTGATAAAACACGGCGAGAGGGAGTGTGATAGAGCACGGCGAGAGGGAGTGTGAAGAAGCACAGGGGGAGGGAGTGTCATAGAGCACGGTGGGAGGGAGTGTGATAAAGCATGGCGAGAGGGAGTGTGATAGAGCACGGGGGGGGAGGGAGTGTGATAAAGCATGGCGAGACGGAGTGTGATAGAGCACGGGGGAGGGACTGTCATAGAGCACGGGGGGAGGGAGTGTGATAAAGCACGGCGAGAGGGAGTATGATAAAGCACAGGGGTAGGGAGTGTCATAGAGCACGGGGGGAGGGAGTGTCCTAGAGCACGGGGGGAGGGAGTGTGATAGAGCGCGTCGGGAGGGAGTGTGATAAAGCACAGGGTGCAGAGGAAGGGAGAGTGTGACAAAGCAGGGGGAGGGAGTGTGTGAGTGTGACAAAGCGGGGGAGGGAGTGTGTGAGTGTGACAAAGCAGGGGGAAGGAGTGTGTGAGTGTGATAGAGCATGGGGGAGGGAGTGTGTGACTGATAGAGCACTGGGGGAGGGAGTGTGTGATATAGCGCAGGGGGAGGGAGTGTGTGACAAAGCAGGGGGAGGGAGTGTGTGAGTGTGACAAAGCAGGGGGAGGGAGTGTGTGAGTGTGATAGAGCATGGGGGAGGGAGTGTGTGACTGATAGAGCACGGGGGGAGGGAGTGTGTGATATAGCGCAGGGGGAGGGAGTGTGAGTGTGATAAAGTGCGGGGGCCGGAGTGTGTGAGTGTAATAGAGTGCGAGGAGAGGGAGTGTGTGAATGTGGTACAGCGCGGTGAGAAGGAGTGTGGTAAAGTGCAGGCCGCCGGGGGAGGGAGTGTGTCTGTGTGATACAACGCAGGCCGCAGGGGGAGGGAGTGTGTCTGTGATACAACACAGGCCGTGGGGGGAGGGAGTGTGTCTGTGTGATACAGTGCAGGCCGCGGGGGGAGGGAGTGTGTCTGTGATACAACGCAGGCCACGGGGGGAGGGAGTGTGTTTGTGTGATAAAAACAAAAGCCTGCCCCCCTGCTCCCCAAAAATATTTTGTGTGTATAACACCAAAATATAATATACAGATAGTCCTCTCATTTTGCTTTATACATTTTAACACCATTAATACGGGATCCTGTCGGGGTCCCGCCAGTCAAAATACCGATGCCAGAATCCCGACAGTACTCGGAAAGTCAGCGCCGGGATCCCGACATTGATCAGTATCCCGGCGCCAGAATCCCAAACGATGATTACACAGACCACCAGAGAAAGAAACTTCACTCCCCCTGTCACTGCCCCCCCACCGCCGGGTCGCCCGTCGGCCGTATCCGCCGTCGGGCAGCTCGGCTGCGGATAGCATAGTGTGTAGGGCCCATTAGGGTTAGGATGCGGTGGGTGGGGGGTTAGGTTTAGGCTACGGGAAAGGTGGGTTAGGGATCAGGGTTAGCTTAGTTAATTAGTTCATGTTGGTATTTTCACAACTGGCATCCCAACCGTCGGGATCCTAATACCAACCCCATTAAAACATATATAATAACCAAAAATTTGGGCCTTATTCTGAGTCAAAGTCGGGCACATCCGCGTGTGCCTCTTTTGCCGCTGTAGCGTTTGCGACTTTATGCTAATATTGGTACAAGCACGTCTTTGGTGTACAGCCGTACATATGCAAGCAGTGACATGTCCACTTTCAGCTTCTTTAGACATTGCAAACCCTCTTGGCGCATCTTGAAACACAAACTTGAAAACCTACACCTGCCCCATGCTAGGTGCAGATCTCTGACAGACTACTGCCTCCAAAGATTAATCATCTGATTCCGCTACAACTGCAGTGACACTCCTATAACATGTCCTTAAGATGGTGCGTCTCCGTGTGTCTTATGCCAGTGGGTCTCAAACAGTGCGCCGTGGCACCCTGGGGTGAAGTGAGCCTCTTGCAGGGGTGCGTTGGATTGGTGGTCCAGAACCAATTCAGATTAATTTATGGACAATGTAATAGGCAATCTATCTATGGGGTATATTCAATTCAAACCGGATCCATTCCGACATGAATTTGTCGGAATGGATCTGACAGAACCTATTCAATGCGGCCAAATCCGATCAGATTTGACCGTTCCTGTCATCTCAATCCGACTTAAAAAAAAGTCTGATTGAGATGAGGGTGCTGAGGGAGACAGGGGGTGAGCAGCGGAGAGACATCGGGGAGACGGGGGAGAGCAGCGGCTACAGCAGTTTAGCCGGAGGAAGGGGCACAGCCGCCAGACTTCACCGCAGCGTCCCGGCTCCAGCAAGCAAGACCTCGCTTGCTGGAGCCGGGTGTACGCTACCGTGAGTGGCGGCAGTGCTCCATCCTCCTGCATATGCTTTGCTGTAGCCGCTGCTCTCCCCCGTCTCCTCCTCTCAGCTCCCTCAATGTCCCTTATCTCAATCCGACTTTTTTTAAAGTCGGATTGAGATGGTCGGTAAGGGAGCCAAAACCTGTCGGATTTGGCCCCGTTTCCGACAGAAACACACGGATCGGCAGCTATAATTTTGGGGTACATTGAATAGGTCGGAACTCCTTCCGACCTAAAAAAGTCGAAAACTGCTGTCTTTCCGACAGACGGCAGCTTTCGACTTCAATTGAATATACCCCAATGTGTGTGTGTGTGTGTGTGTGTGTGTGTGTGTGTGTGTGTGAATTTATGTATGTACACATAATACTATATGCTGGGTTACCTCAGTCTTCCCCCTGTTCTGCCCTGTCCACGCGACACCCTCCCTCCAACCCCACACCCTCTATCCACAATTCCTGATATATCTTCTTAGTATAACTACTTATTAGAAAGGTAAAAGTCTTTGTTTTTTGGGGGTTTTTTACATATAAAAAGATTTCACATTCATGACATCCCTGAGCAACATGTAGCCTCTTTCGTAGAGAGGATTCATATTTATGTCATCACTAAGCACCATTCTCCATATTACAGTCACATAAACAAGAGATGTTTTCCTTAGTTCATTTGTAGATCCTCACAATACACTATTGATATCATTGAAGAAGTGAGGGAGATTGAGGTTTTTCAAGTTAGGCGCTAGTCACACCCCCTGTGCAGACCACACCCTCACATCAACCACACCCCCAACATTACTAGCCTCACCCCCATAGTGTTTTCACATACCCTGCCATGGCATTAAATAGGCCCTTCATAAATTTCAGCTCCAGGCCCATATGGACCTTAATCTGGCACTGGCTATAGCTACGGTTCCACCTTTATCATTTACTTTAGTTACACAGTCAAAAAAGTCAGTAAGGTTTGTTATCTTCCCCCAATGAATCCATGCTGTTTGGGATCCTGTAAATTTCTGTATTTGAGATAATCTACAATTCTTTTTCCAAACCCTGTTGGGATTCCGGCATCAGCGTTCTGACGGGTGCTGGGATGCCAAATTCGGTATTCCGACTGCCAGGATCCCAACACCCGGAATCTAAACTGCATCCCATATGAGGCTATGTGCTATTTAGACTTGGTAGAATTAGAAGGAAAAAGTCTGGACAATCTTCATTAACATAATTCTAGAGAAACTGATTGTACAAATAGATACATATAGTTTGATAATGCTAAGAATTGTTTGGTCTTTAAAAAAAGAGGTATATTTACTAAATGGCACTTTTACAAAGCGTGATTTTTTTATATTTTTTTGCCAGTTTTGCCAGAAATTTTGCTAAGGCAATAAAGCCAAGCATTGTCTTTAAAAAAGTGGTGCTTTAAATGGGATCCGGTCAGGATCCTGGTGGTCGAGATCCCAGCAGTCAAAATACCGGAATCCCGACACTGATCTAAATGCCGGCGCCGCCATCCCGTCAAGGAGAACCATCCCAGTGCCGGAATCCAGACCACCAGGGTCCCGAACAACTGTGGACCATGCCACCAGGCAGCTAAACCACGTGGGGTGGGGGGTGGGGATTAAGTTTAGGCTGTTGGGGGAGGGTTAGGATTAGGCTGCGGGGAAGGGAGGATTAGAGTTAGGCTGCAGGGAAGGGGGGTTAGGTTTAGGCACCCCCGGCTAAGGTTAGGGTTAAGCTGAGGGGGAGGGAAAATTAGGGGAGCATTGGGGTAAGGTATGGTAAATACTTACCTTCCCCATGTTGGGGTTCTAAGCAGTCGGAATGCTGTGGTCGGTCTTCTGACCGCTGGCATCCCCACTGCCGGCATTTGCTACCCAACACCTTTAAATGGGATCCAGTCTGAAGATCGACAGTGTCTAGGTCAACAATGTTTAGGTCGACCACTATAGGTTGACAGTCACTAGGTCGACAGGGTTTGAAGGTCGACAGGGTTTCTAGGTTGACATGTTCTATGTTGACAGGTCAAAAGGTTGACATGAGTTTTTCAATTTTTTTTCTTTTTTTGAACTTTTTCATACTTATCGTTGCACGCGAACTGTGATTGGGAATAGTAACCTGTGCCGAACGCAGCAGCAGTGGAGCGAGGCACCTTGCCCGAAGCATGGTGAGTGAAGCGAGCCATGCAAGGGGACATGGTGCACTAATTGGGTCACTGTACGGAGAAAACGACACCAAAAAAACCATGAAAAACTCCGGTCGACCTTTTGACCTGTCGACCTAGAACACGTCGACCTAGAAACCCTGTTGACCTTCAAACCCTGTCGACCTAGTGACTGTCAACCTATAGTGGTCGACCTAAACATTGTCGACCTAGACACTGTCGATCTAATGATCCACACCCCCTTTAAATACAGTGACAAAATGTAATTCAGTAAATATACCCCTTGGTCTCCAAATATAACCAACCTATCATAACATTATCTCTACTGGAAATGTTTGTTGCCTGGTGACATTTGTTTTACAATGTTTTTACATTGTTACACTAAACTGCTTACTGCATTTTGCAATCGGCATAAACGTTGTATGACACTTACTGTACCAGTGATCGTTCAGTTGTAGTACAGCTCTACCTAACATTAGAAATAGTAATTATCTACCATGTTCAATACTCCTGATTTATGGTGTGATATAATACCAGTTTATGCGAGATGACTGTCTTCTTTGTGAGAAAGTACTTTCTCCCTGACTCATTTTATTTGTTGCAAAACTACATAAAACAAAGCCAGAATTATGATGATAGGAAGGGTTTTTCCTCTAACATGACTAAGACCTTATAATTTCCGTAGAAAGACTCCGGTTTAAGGTCAGCTTTCCATTTCTTACAGTACTGGGTAGTTAGAAAAGATTGGCAACATACAGTATATTTACAGAAACAGCAGAAGATCGCAACAGTTCCTGCAACATGCTTATTCTTGGATCCGTACAATGTCTGTGTCATTTTCTCTTGTCTAATTTCCAGACGTTCTAAAATGTTTTCCATATAAATCTATTAAAACAGACTTCACATCCTTCAGGAGAGTTGCTATTCTTTATGTTGCAGGCCTTTATTAGGGGGGTAATTCAGAGTTGATCGCAGCAGCAAATTTGTTAGCAGTTGGGCAAAACCATGAGGGTCATTCAGAATTGATCGCTCGCTAACTGTTTTTAGCAACCGTACAAACACTAAGCCGCCGCCGTCTGGGAGTGTATCTTAGCTTAGCAGAAGTGCGAACGAAAGGATCACAGAGCGGCTACAAAATAAAATTGTGCAGTTTTAGAGTAGCTCCAGACCTACTCAGCGCTTGCGATCACTTCAGACCATTCAGTTCCGGATTTGACGTCACAAACACGCCCTGCGTTCGGCCAGCCACGCCTGCATTTTTACTGGCACGCCTGCGTTTTTTGGAACACTCCCTGAAAACGGTCAGTTGACACCCAGAAATGCCCCATTTCTGTCAATCACTCTGCGGCTGCCATTGCGACTGAAAAGAGTCACTAGACCTTGTGTTAAAATACATCGACCGTTGTGAAAGTACGTCGTGCGTGCACACTGCGCCGCATGCGCTGAAGTGCCGCTTTTTCACTTAATTGCTGCTCTGCTAACATTTTTCACTAGCGATCAACTCGGAATGACCCCCCATGTGCACTGCAGGGGGGGGGGGGGCAGATATAAAATGTGCAGAGATAGTTAGATTTGGGTGGTTTATATTGCTTCTGTGCAGGGTAAATACTGGCTGCTTTATTTTTACACTGCAATTTAGATTTCAGTTTGAACACACCTCACCCAAATCTAAATCTCTCTGCACATATTATATCTGCCCCCCCCCCCCCCCCCTGCAGTGCACATGGTTTTGCCCAACTGCAAACAAATTTGCTGCTGCGATCAACTCTGAATTAGGCCCTAGATGTGAAATTAAACTTTTTGTTAATAATATCATTTCAAAGCTACAATATCACTAATTGATCATGTTTCTAGAAGTAACATTTAATGATGACAGAAATCCAACCCTCTGTGCTTAATATCTTATATTAGAGAGAAGTTCTGTTCAAAGGAAAAGCCCTCATTAAACATAGGTTGCGCTTAATAGTTATCACTCCTAATTCTACCCTAGAGTATTTTCCCTCCCAGGTTAATAGATGTATAATTTCAGCCCACTATCAGCTGTTAGGACAACTGTTTTACAAGACAATTCCCACAACCTTGGTGGCAATTTTAACACACACAATGTGAAAATAAACATATCACAGAGTACAGGTTCTTTAATATTGTTTGTTCTAGGTACAGACAATGCCATTAGCAACTTGCAAAGTTAGGAGACTTTTTATTTTTATTTTTTTGCTAAGGGAATATTACTATAATTAGATCTTTTGAATTAGACTATACCAGTGGTTCTCAAACTCTTTTGAATTGCGGCGCCCTAGAGTATCAGAATTTTTTTCATGGCACCCCTAGGCCAAACGTTTCTTATTGAGAAATTTAGAAAGAAAGATTAAATTAAGTAACTTGTGTTTATATGTCATCCTTAGGTTCAGTTATGTGGTGAGGGACAGGATTTGCTTCTGTTTGTCCACATATGTTATGATTGGCAGCCACCAAAACTACATGGTTTTGCCTATTACATTGACCACAAATAATTTGAATTGGTCCTGAGGCTGAGCCACCTACACAGGGCACCCCTGCAAGTGTCCAGAGGCACCCCAGGGTACCTAGGCACACAGTTTGAGAATTACCCTACACTATATAGATTTTTTTTAATTACAAAGTTTTTATTTTGCATTGTCTCATCCTTTCTCAGTAAGGGTTCTATTACTTATCTCATTTTAACCTACTTTGTGGAAATTAAGTATTAGAGCCATTCATTATATAGGTAACGCAGAAAATATCATGGATATCTCCTGCTTACCTTTGAGTCCCGATATTGGTGGTCATTCCGAGTTGATCGCAGCCAGCAACTTTTAGCTGCTGCTGCGATCAATCGTCCACGCCTATGGGGAAGTGTATTTTAGCTTAGCAGGGCTGCGATCGCTTGTGCAGCCCTGCTAAGCTAAAAAAAATTCAAGCAAAACAAGACTAGCCCTGGACATACTTACCCTGTGCGATGGATCCAGCGATGATGGCGTCGGCTTTGACGTCACACCTCCGCCCTCCGTTGTCCTGGACACACCTGCGTTTTACTCACCACTCCCCGGAAACGGTCTCCAACGGTCCGGATCCGCCCTGCCACCCCTCCTTCCTGTCAATCTTCTTAGCGGTCGCCTCTGCAACCGCTTCCGTTGGTAGCCGCGACGTAACCCGGCGACCTCTGTCGCCTTGCAACATTGCGCACGCAGCGGCTGCAGCGAAAAACCACTGCGTGCGAACGGGTCGGACTGACCCCCATAGCATGCTGTCCCCATACAATAGGAGAACCTAAATTCATCAAGCTCCAAAAATGACAGCATTTTTGGGAATTGATTGTGGGAACCTTTGCCACCTCCAGATTCCCAGGCCCTGCTCCTTCCATTGGGAAGACATCCCAGGTTGCAAAACGGAAACCTTCCAGCCCTGCTTAGATCCTGCTGTCGGCTCCCTCTGACCGCTTTGTGCGCACATGTGAACTCAAGTTCGAGCATGTGCATTTACACTGTGACTCAGACTCCGCAGTGTTCACTTTCACTGCTACATTATTATTTATTTACTTATTATTTATTTATTAGCAGTTTCTTATATAGCGCAGCATATTCCGTTGCGCTTTACAATTAGAGCAGTTATAGAACACAACTGGGCAGAGACAGACAGACATAGAGGTAGGAAGGCTCTGCTCGCAAGCTTACAATCTATTGGAAGCTTACAATCTATATTAGCAATGATAACATTCAAGTAGCAGCTGATATTTGGTGATTTGGTGAGCAGCTGAGCACATGTGATTCCGAATTGAGGTATCTTGGTTTTGTCAGGGATCACCAGGCTGTATGCAACAACACCTATGGAATTGTAATTCTTGCGCCTGTGGCGACCAGTGTTACTACATAATGACCGGATTCCTGCACTCCTCGAAATACAGTTTGAAGAAAAAAAAAAACACTGATTGACACAGGTTTAATTTATAACGTTTATATCCGTTGCACAGCTGCTTGGTTCATTCAGAATATTTTCTTGTAAATTTTACAGTGTTTAATCCAGCTCCCTAGGTGTATTGTTGTGTTTTTTATGTAAATGTAACTAACAATACTGGGAGCAATATAGCAGCCTCTCCATCTCTCACATGTCCCAGTTCATTCTGATATAGCCGCCTCTCCATCTCTCAAATGTCCCAGCTCATTCTGATATAGCCGCCTCTCCATCTCTCACATGTCCCAGTCCATTCTGATATAGTCGCCTCTCCATCTCTCACATGTCCCAGCCCATTCTGATATAGCAGCCTCTCCATCTCTCACATGTCCCAGCCCATTCTGATATAGCAGCCTCTCCATCTATCACATGTCCCACCCATTCTGATATAGCCGCCTCTCAATCTCTCACATGTCCCACCCATTATGATGTAGCAGCCTCTCCATCTATAACATGTCCCAGCCCATTCTAATTTAGCCGCCTCTCCATCTCTCACATGTCCCAGCCCATTCTGATATAGCAGCCTCTCCATCTATCACATGTCCCAGCCCATTCTGATATAGCAGCCTCTCCGTCTCTCACATGTCCCACCCATTATGATGTAGCAGCCTCTCCATCTATAACGTGTCCCAGCCTATTCTGATATAGCCACCTCTCCATCTATCACATGTCCTAGCCCATTCTGATATAGCCGCCTCTCCATCTCTCACATGTCCCAGCCCATTCTGATATAGCAGCCTCTCCATCTCTCACATGTCCCACCCATTCTGATGTAGCAGCCTCTCCATCTATCACATGTCCCAGCCCATTCTGATATAGCTGCCTCTCCATCTCTCACATGTCCCAGCCCATTCTGATATAGCAGCCTCTCCATCTATCACATGTCATAGCCCAATCTGATATAGCAGCTTCTCCATCTATCACATGTCCCAGCCCATTCTAATATTGCCGCCTCTCCATCTCTTACATGTCCCAGCCCATTCTGATATAGCAGCCTCTCCGTCTCTCAAATGTCCCAGCCCATTCTGATATAGCCGCCTCTCCATCTCTCACATGTCCCAGCCCATTCTGATATAGCAGCCTCTCCATCTCTCACATGTCCCAGCCCATTGTGATATAGCAGCCTCTCCATCTCTAACATATTCCAGCCCATTCTGATATAGCCGCCTCTCCATCTATCACATGCCCCATCCATTCTGATATAGCCGCCTCTCCATCTATCACATGTCCCAGTCCATTCTGATATAGCAGCCTCTCCATCTCTCACATGTCCCAGCCCATTCTGATATAGCAGCCTCTCCATCTATCACATGTCCCAGCCTATTCTGATATAGCAGCCTCTCCATCTCTCACATGTCCCAGCCCATTCTGATATAGCAGCCTCTCCATCTCTCACATGTCCCAGCCCATTCTGATATAGCCATCTCTCCATCTATCACATGTCCCAGCCCATTCTGATATAGCCGCCTCTCCATCTCTCACATGTCCCAGTCCATTCTGATATAGTTGCCTCTCCATCTCTCACATGTCCCAGCTCATTCTGATATAGCCGCCTCTCCATCTCTCACATGTCCCAGCCCATTCTGATATAGCAGCCTCTCCATCTCTCACATGTCCCAGCCCATTCTGATATAGCAGCCTCTCCATCTATCACATGTCCCACCCATTCTGATATAGCCGCCTCTCAATCTCTCACATGTCCCACCCATTATGATGTAGCAGCCTCTCCATCTATCACATGTCCCAGCCCATTCTAATATAGCCGCCTCTCCATCTCTCACATGTCCCAGCCCATTCTGATATAGCAGCCTCTCCATCTATCACATGTCCCAGCCCATTCTGATATAGCAGCCTCTCCGTCTCTCACATGTCCCACCCATTATGATGTAGCAGCCTCTCCATCTATAACGTGTCCCAGCCTATTCTGATATAGCCACCTCTCCATCTCTCACATGTCCTAGCCCATTCTGATATAGCCGCCTCTCCATCTCTCACATGTCCCAGCCCATTCTGATATAGCAGCCTCTCCATCTCTCACATGTCCCACCCATTCTGATGTAGCAGCCTCTCCATCTATCACATGTCCCAGCCCATTCTGATATAGCTGCCTCTCCATCTCTCACATGTCCCAGCCCATTCTGATATAGCAGCCTCTCCATCTCTCACATGTCCCAGCCCATTGTGATATAGCAGCCTCTCCATCTCTAACATATTCCAGCCCATTCTGATATAGCCGCCTCTCCATCTATCACATGTCCCAGCCCATTCTGATATAGCAGCCTCTCCATCTCTCACATGTCCCAGCCCATTGTGATATAGCAGCCTCTCCATCTCTAACATATTCCAGCCCATTCTGATATAGCCGCCTCTCCATCTATCACATGCCCCATACATTCTGATATAGCCGCCTATCCATCTATCACATGTCCCAGCCCATTCTGATATAGCAGCCTCTCCATCTCTCACATGTCCCAGCCCATTCTGATATAGCAGCCTCTCCATCTATCACATGTCCCAGCCTATTCTGATATAGCAGCCTCTCCATCTCTCACATGTCCCAGCCCATTCTGATATAGCAGCCTCTCCATCTCTCACATGTCCCAGCCCATTCTGATATAGCCATCTCTCCATCTATCACATGTCCCAGCCCATTCTGATATAGCAGCCTCTCCCTCTCTTACATGTCCCACCCATTATGATGTAGCAGCCGCTCCATCTCTCACATGTTACAGCCCATTCTGATATAGCAGCCTCTCCATCTATCACATATCCCAGCCTATTCTGATATAGCAGCCTCTCCATCTCTCACATGTCCCAGCCCATTCTGATATAGCAGCCTCTCCATCTATCTCATGTCACATCCATTCTGATATAGCCGCCTCTCCATCTATCACATGTCCCAGCCCATTCTGATATAGCAGCCTCTCCATCTCTCACATGTCCCAGCCCATTCTGATAAAGCCGCCTCTCCATCTCTCACATGTCCCAGCCCATTCTGATATAGCAGCCTCTTCATCTCTCACATGTCCCACCCATTCTGATGTAGCAGCCTCTCCATCTATCACATGTCCCAGCCCATTCTAATATTGCCGCCTCTCCATCTCTTACATGTCCCAGCCCATTCTGATATAGCAGCCTCTCCATCTCTCAAATGTCCCAGCCCATTCTGATATAGCCGCCTCTCCATCTCTCACATGTCCCAGCCCATTCTGATATAGCAGCCTCTCCATCTCTCACATGTCCCAGCCCATTGTGATATAGCAGCCTCTCCATCTCTAACATATTCCAGCCCATTCTGATATAGCCGCCTCTCCATCTATCACATGCCCCATCCATTCTGATATAGCCGCCTCTCCATCTATCACATGTCCCAGCCCATTCTGATATAGCAGCCTCTCCATCTCTCACATGTCCCAGCCCATTCTGATATAGCAGCCTCTCCATCTATCACATGTCCCAGCCTATTCTGATATAGCAGCCTCTCCATCTCTCACATGTCCCAGCCCATTCTGATATAGCAGCCTCTCCATCTATCACATGTCCCAGCCTATTCTGATATAGCAGCCTCTCCATCTCTCACATGTCCCAGCCCATTCTGATATAGCCATCTCTCCATCTATCACATGTCCCAGCCCATTCTGATATAGCAGCCTCTCCCTCTCTTACATGTCCCACCCATTATGATGTAGCAGCCGCTCTATCTCTCACATGTCACAGCCCATTCTGATATAGCAGCCTCTCCATCTATCACATATCCCAGCCTATTCTGATATAGCAGCCTCTCCATCTCTCACATGTCCCAGCCCATTCTGATATAGCAGCCTCTCCATCTATCACATGTCACATCCATTCAGATATAGCCGCCTCTCCATCTATCACATGTCCCAGCCCATTCTGATATAGCAGCCTCTCCATCTCTCACATGTCCCAGCCCATTCTGATATAGCAGCCTCTCCATCTCTCACATGTCCCTGCCCATTCTGATATAGCCGCCTCTCCATCTCTCACATGTCCCAGCCCATTCTGATATAGCAGCCTCTCCATCTATCACATGTCCCAGCCCATTCTGATATAGGAGCCTCTCCCTCTCTTACATGTCCCAGCCCATTCTGATATAGCCGCCTCTCCATCTCTCACATGTCCCAGCCCATTCTGATATAGCCGCCTCTCCATCTCTCACATGTCCCAGCTCATTCTGATATAGCAGCCTCTCCATCTCTCACATGTCCAAGCCCATTGTGATATAGCAGCCTCTCCATCTATCACATGTCCCAGCCCATTCTGATATAGCTGCCTCTCCATCTCTCACACGTCCCAGCCCATTCTGATATAGCTGCCTCTCCATCTCTCACATGTCTCACCCATTCTAATATAGACGCCTCTCCATCTCACATGTCCCAGCTCATTCTGATATAGCCACCTCTCAATCTCTCACATGTCCCTGCCCATTCTGATATAGACGCCTCTCCATCTCTCACATGTCCCAGTCCTTTCTGATATAGCAGCCTCTCCATCTATCACATGTCCCAGCCCATTCTGATATAGCAGCCTCTCCATCTATCACATGTCCCATCCCATTCTGATATAGCCGCCTCTCCATCTCTCACATGTCCCATCTTTTCTGATATAGCCGCCTCTCCATCTATCACATGGCCCATCTTTTCTGATATAGCCACCTCTCCATCTATCACATGTCCCAGCCCATTCTGATACAGCTGCCTCTCCATCTCTCACATATCAAAGCCCATTGTGATATAGCAGCCTCTCCATCTATCACATGTCCCAGCTCATTCTGATATAGCAGCCTCTCCATCTCTCACATGTTCCAGCACATTCTGATATAGCCGCCTCTAAATCTATCACATGTCCCAGCCCATTCTGATATAGCATTCTCTCCATCTCTCACATCTCCCAGCCCATTCTGATATAGCAGCCTCTCCATCTATCACATGTCCCAGCCTATTCTGATATAGCAGCCTCTCCATCTCTCACATGTCCCAGCCCATTCTGATATAGCTGCCTCTCCATCTCTCACATGTCCCAGCCCATTCTGATATAGCAGCCTCTCCATCTATCACATGTCCCAGCCCATTCTGATGTAGCCGCCTCTCCATCTCTCACATGTACCTGCCCATTCTGATATAGCAGCCTCTCCATCTATCACATGTCCCAGCCCATTCTGATATAGCCGCCTCTCCATCTATCACATGTCCCAGCCCATTCTGATATAGGAGCCTCTCCCTCTCTTACATGTCCCAGCCCATTCTGATATAGCCGCCTCTCCATCTCTCACATGTCCAAGCCCATTCTGATATAGCCGCCTCTCCATCTCTCACATGTCCAAGCCCATTCTGATATAGCCGCCTCTCCATCTCTCACATGTCCCAGCCCATTCTGATATAGCAGCCTCTCCATCTATCACATGTCCCAGCCCATTCTGATATAGCTGCCTCTCCATCTCTCACATGTCCCAGCCCATTCTGAAATAGCAGCCTCTCCATCTCTCACATGTCTCACCCATTCTGATATAGCCGCCTCTCCATCTATCACATGTCCCAGCCTATTCTGATATAGCCGCCTCTCCATCACACATGTCCCAGCCCATTCTGATATAGCCACGTCTCCATCTCTCACATGTCCCTGCCCATTCTGATATAGCCACCTCTCCATCTCTCTAATGTCCCAGCCCATTCTGATATAGCAGCCTCTTCATCTCTCACATGTCCCAGCCCATTCTGATATAGCCGCCTCTCCATCTATCACATGTCCCATCCATTCTGATATAGCCGCCTCTCCATCTATCACATGTCCCAGCCCATTCTGATACAGCTGCCTCTCCATCTCTCACATGTCCCAGCCTATTCTGATATAGCTGACTCTCCATCTCTCACATGTCCCAGTCCATTCTGTTATAGCTGCCTCTCCATCTATCACATGTCCCAGCCCATTCTGATATAGCCATCTCTCCATCTATCACATGTCCCAGCCCATTTTGATATAGCAGCCTCTCCATCTATCACATGTCCCAGCCCATTGTGATATAGCAGCCTCTCCATCTATCACATGTCCCAGCTCATTCTGATATAGCAGCCTCTCCATCTCTCACATGTCCCAGCACATTCTGATATAGCCGCCTCTCCATCTATCACATGTCCCAGCCCATTCTGATATAGCAGCCTCTCCATCTATCACATGTCCCAGCCCATTCTGATATAGCAGTCTCTCCATCTCTCACATCTCCCAGCCCATTCTGATATAGCTGCCTCTCCATCTCTCACATGTCCCAGCCCATTCTGATATAGAAGCCTCTCCTTCTATCACATGTCCCAGCCCATTCTGATATAGCCGCCTCTCCATCTCTCACATGTCCTAGCCCATTCTTATATAGCCGCCTCTCCATCTCTCACATGTCCCAGCCAATTCTGATATAGCCGCCTCTCCATCTCTCACATGTCCCAGCTCATTCTGATATAGCAGCCTCTCCATCTCTCACATGTCCCAGCCCATTATGATATAGCAGCCTCTCCATCTCTCACATGTCTCACCCATTCTGATATAGCAGCCTCTCCATCTATCACATGTCCCAGCCCATTGTGATATAGCAGCCTCTCCATCTCTCACATGTCCCAGCACATTCTGATATAGCCACCTCTCCATCTCTCACATGTCCCAGCCCATTCTGATATAGCCGCCTCTCCATCCCTCACATGTCCCAGCCCATTCTGATATAGCAGCCTCTCCATCTATCACATGTCCCAGCCCATTCTGAAATAGCAGCCTCTCCATCTCTCACATGTCCCAGCTCATTCTGATATAGCGCCTCTCCATCTCTCACATGTCCCAGCCCATTCTGATATAGCCACCTCTCTATCGCTCACATGTCCCAGCCCATTCTGATATAGCAGCCTCTCCATCTATCACATGTCCCAGCCCATTCTGATATAGCAGCCTCTCCATTTCTCACATGTCCCAGCCCATTCTGATATAGCCGCCTCTCCATCTCTCACATGTCCCAGCTCATTCTGATATAGCAGCCTCTCCATTTCTCACATGTCCCAGCCCATTCTGATATAGCCGCCTCTCCATCTCTCACATGTCCCAGCTCATTCTGATATAGCCGCCTCTCCATCTCTCACATGTCCCAGCCCATTCTGATATAGCCGCCTCTCCATCTCTCACATGTCCCAGCCCATTCTGATATAGCCGCCTCTCCATCTCTCACATGTCCCAGCCCATTCTGATATAGCAGCCTCTCCATCTCTCACATGTCCCAGCCCATTCTGATATAGCCACCTCTCCATCTATCACATGTCCCATCCATTCTGATATAGCAGCCTCTCCATCTATCACATGTCCCAGCCCATTCTGATATAGCAGCCTCTCCATCTCTCACATCTCCCAGCCCATTCTGATATAGCTGCCTCTCCATCTCTCACATGTCACATCCATTCTGATATAGCAGCCTCTCCATCTATCACATGTCCCAGCCTATTCTGATATAGGAGCCTCTCCCTCTCTTACATGTCCCAGCCCATTCTGATATAGCCGCCTCTCCATCTCTCACATGTCCCAGCCCATTCTGATATAGCCGCCTCTCCATCTCTCACATGTCCCTGCTCATTCTGATATAGCTGCCTCTCCATCTCTCACATGTCCCAGCCCATTCTGATATAGCAGCCTCTCCATCTCTCACGTCTCACCCATTCTGATATAGCCGCCTCTCCATCTCACATGTCCCAGCTCATTCTGATATAGCCACCTCTCCATCTCTCACATGTCCCTGCCCATTCTGATATAGCCGCCTCTCCATCTCTCATATGTCCCAGTCCATTCTGATATAGCAGCCTCTCCATCTATCACATATCCCAGCCTATTCTGATATAGCAGCCTCTCCATTTCTCACATGTCCTAACCCATTCTGATATAGCAGCCTCTCCATCTATCACATGTCCCAGCCTATTCTGATATAGCAGCCTCTCCATCTCTCACATGTCCCAGCCCATTCTGATATAGCAGCCTCTCCATCTATCACATGTCCCAGCCTATTCTGATATAGCAGCCTCTCCATCTCTCACATGTCCCAGCCCATTCTGATATAGCAGCCTCTTCGTCTCTCACATGTCCCAGCCCATTCTGATATAGCCGCCTGTCCATTTATCACATGTCCCATCCATTCTGATATAGCAGCCTCTCCATCTCTCACATGTCCCAGCCCATTCTGATATAGCAGCCTCTTCGTCTCTCACATGTCCCAGCCCATTCTGATATAGCCGCCTGTCCATTTATCACATGTCCCATCCATTCTGATATAGCCGCCTCTCCATCTATCACATGTCCCATCCCATTCTGATACAGCTGCCTCTCCATCTCTTACATGTCCCAGCCCATTGTGATATAGCAGCCTCTCCATCTATCACATGTCCCAGGTCATTCTGATATAGCAGCCTTTCCATCTCCCACATGTCCCAGCACATTCTGATATAGCCGCCTCTCCATCTCTCACATCTCCCAGCCCATTCTGATATAGCTGCCTCTCCATCTCTCACATGTCCCAGCCCATTCTGATATAGCAGCCTCTCCATCTATCACATGTCCCAGCCTATTCTGATATAGGAGCCTCTCCCTCTCTTACATGTCCCAGCCCATTCTGATATAGCTGCCTCTCCATCTCTCACATGTCCCAGCCCATTCTGATATAGCCGCCTCTCCATCTCTCTCATGTCCCAGCTCATTCTGATATATCAGCCTCTCCATCTCTCACATGTCCAAGCCCATTGTGATATAGCAGCCTCTCCATCTATCACATGTCCCAGCCCATTCTGATATAGCCACCTCTCCATCTCTCACATGTCCCAGCCCATTCTGATATAGCAGCCTCTTCGTCTCTCACATGTCCCAGCCCATTCTGATATAGCCGCCTGTCCATTTATCACATGTCCCATCCATTTTGATATAGCCGCCTCTCCATCTATCACATGTCCCATCCCATTCTGATACAGCTGCCTCTCCATCTCTTACATGTCCCAGCCCATTGTGATATAGCAGCCTCTCCATCTATCACATGTCCCAGGTCATTCTGATATAGCAGCCTTTCCATCTCCCACATGTCCCAGCACATTCTGATATAGCCGCCTCTCCATCTCTCACATCTCCCAGCCCATTCTGATATAGCTGCCTCTCCATCTCTCACATGTCCCAGCCCATTCTGATATAGCAGCCTCTCCATCTATCACATGTCCCAGCCTATTCTGATATAGGAGCCTCTCCCTCTCTTACATGTCCCAGCCCATTCTGATATAGCTGCCTCTCCATCTCTCACATGTCCCAGCCCATTCTGATATAGCCGCCTCTCCATCTCTCACATGTCCCAGCTCATTCTGATATATCAGCCTCTCCATCTCTCACATGTCCAAGCCCATTGTGATATAGCAGCCTCTCCATCTATCACATGTCCCAGCCCATTCTGATATAGCCACCTCTCCATCTCTCACATGTCCCAGCCCATTCTGATATAGCCGCCTCTCCATCTCTCATATGTCTCACCCATTCTGATATAGCCGCCTCTCCATCTCACATGTACCAGCTCATTCTGATATAGCCACCTCTCCATCTCTCACATGTCCCTGTCCATTCTGATATAGCCGCCTCTCCATCTCTCACATGTCCCAGTCCATTCTGATATAGCAGCCTCTCCATCTATCACATGTCCCAGCCTATTCTGATATAGCAGCCTCTCCATTTCTCACATGTCCCAGCCCATTCTGATATAGCGGCCTCTCCATCACTCACATGTCCCAGCCCATTCTGATATAGCAGCCTCTCCATCTATCACATGTCCCAGCCTATTCTGATATAGCCGCCTCTCCGTCTCTCACATATTCCAGCTCATTCTGATATAGCCGCCTCTCCATCTCTCACATGTCCTAGCCATTCTGATACAGCTGCCTATCCATCTCTCACATGTCCCAGCCCATTCTGATATAGCCACCTCTCCATTTCTCACATGTCTCAGCCCATTCTGATATAGCCTCCTCTCCATCTCTCACATGTCCCAGCCCATTCTGATATAGCAGCCTCTCCATCTATCACATGTCCCAGCCCATTCTGATATAGCAGCCTCTCCATCTCTCACATGTCCCAGCCCATTCTGATATAGCCGCCACTCCATCTCTCACATGTCCCACCTATTCTGATACAGCTGCCTCTCCATCTCTCACATGTCCCAGCCCATTGTGATATAGCAGCCTCTCCATCTCTCACATGTATCAGCCCATTCTGATATAGCAGCCTCTCCATTTCTCACATGTCCCAGCCCATTCTGATATAGCCGCCTCTCCATCTCTCACATGTCCCAGCCCATTCTGATATAGCAGCCTCTCCATTTATCACATTTCCCAGCCCATTCTGATATAGCCGCCTCTCCATCTCTCACATGTCCCAGCCCATTCTTATATAGCCGCCTCTCCATCTCACATGTTCCAGCTCATTCTGATATAGCCACCTCTCCATCTCTCACATGTCCCAGCCTATTCTGATATAGCCGCCTCTCCATCTTTCACATGTCCCAGCCCATTCTGATATAGCCGCCTCTCCATCTATCACATGTCCCAGCCTATTCTGATATAGCCGCCTCTCCATCTATCACATGTCCCAGCCCATTCTGATATAGCAGCCTCTCCATCTCTCACATGTCCCAGCCCATTCTGATATAGCTGCCTCTCCATCTATCACATGTCCCAGCCCATTCTGATATAGCCACCTCTACATTTATCACATGTCCCAGCCTATTCTGATATAGCCGCCTCTCCATCTATCACATGTCCCAGCCCATTCTGATATAGCCGTCTCTCCATCTATCACATGTCCCAGCCCATTCTGATATAGCTGCCTCTTCATCTATCACATGTCCCAGCCCATTCTGATATAGCAGCCTCTCCATCTATCACATGTCCCAGCCCATTCTGATGTAGCCGTCTCTCCATCTATCACATGTCCTAGCCCATTCTGATATAGCCGTCTCTCCATCTATGACATGTCCCAGCCCATTCTGATATAGCAGCCTCTCCATTTATCACATGTCCCAGCCCATTCTGATATAGCCGTCTCTCCATCTATCACATGTCCCAGCCCATTCTGATATAGCCGCCTCTCCGTCTCTCACATGTCCTAGCCCATTCTGATATAGCTGCATTCTCTCCATTTTATCATGTCCCAGCCCATTCTGAGGTACATTGTGTTCAACTATTTTCTTGCAAGTAGAAGCATATGTAAAATGTGATAAATATTTATTCCTTTCCATTTACTGTAAAATTATGATAGCACAAATATAAAAGTTTATATCCATAACAAATTATAATAATTTTATAATGAAAACTGCTACAGCCTTCTTTCTGTCGTGGTTCTCATCTAGAAGGAGAAGAGATGAATACATAACGCTACAGCGGGAATGACATAGTAGGATATAGCAGACTATTTTTTGTGTTACTATGGTGATAAAACAATGAAGCATTGATGCTGCACAAGTTACTACTAAAGGATATTAATGGATAGGTCATTTTATACCAAAGTTGCACTTAGCAAGAATTATGCATTTTATGAGAACATCGTAAACTAATTCCAAATAGACACAATGACCTTTTTTAAATCAAAATAATTTATAAACTATTTATAAGAGCCCTAAATGAGCTTGTCCAAATAACTGAGATCTTTTCTTTGTACAAACTATGATACTTTTGCAAAACCATTAAACACAAATTATACAGATATAGCACCAATTAATTATGAAGGATTGTAAAGGCACCTTACGGGGAAGGAATCATTCCATGTGTTTTCAAGGTCTGCTATAAAACTAAATCCTTATTGTACATTATACAAAATAATTAGAGGAAATAAAATGTATAAAATATTTCAGTGGCCATCTATAAGTTTACAAAAATAAGAGATAAATACCAGATTGATTGCTCTGAGCTCTATGAAAGCTAATGTATAATTCTAAAATAAACCGGAATTTCAGCAATACATCAAGTCATATACACATTTGCGTTTCTATCATGGGTGCAGTGTTTGCGGTGCACACGGGCCCCTGGGTCCAGCGGGGGCCCACACCCTACACACTGCACCCATGTTGTTGTAATACCTTTCTGGAGTCCTGCAATGGGTGCTGCAGCTGCTGCAGCCACAGCAACTGCTACAGAAATCACACAAAAAATGGCCGCTGAGCATGCACAGTATGAAATTTGTCTCTGGACCATGGCGGGCGCCATGTTTCCGAGTCCTGCACATGCACAGTATACGGTGCCATGAAGAGGAGGTGGACCATCTGGAGTCTGCACACAGGCCCCTCTTTTCTTAAAATGCCCCTGCATACACAGTATAAAAAGGAGATTTATGGTAAGACTAATAATTGTTAAATCTCTTTCTGCGAGGTACACTGGATTCCACAGGGAATAACATTGGGGTGTAGAGTTGGATCTAAATCCGAGGCACCAACAGGCTAAAGCTTTGACTGTTCCCAGGATGCACTGTACCGCCTCCTCTATATCCCCGCCCCCAGGCACTGGAGCTCAGTTTTGTTAACCAGTCCAATGCAGTAGCAGGTAAAAGAGACGACAATAGTTAGTAGCCACAGACAACCACATTCTCACGACAGAAGGTACCAGCGGCTAATGCCATACAAACCCAAAGAAGCTAAGTGCGTCAGGGTGGATACCCTGTGGAATCCAGTGTACCTCGCAGAAAAAGATTTAACAATGGTAAGTCTTACCATAAATCTCCTTTTCTTCAGTGGGGTACACTGGTATTCCACAGGGAATAACATCGGGGATGTCGTAAAGCAGTTCCTCATGGGAGGGGACGCACTGTAGCAGGCACAAGAACCCGGCATCCAAAGAAAACATCCTGGGAGGCGGAAGTATCAAAGGCATAGAACCTGGTGAACGTGTTCACAGAGGACCACGTAGCCGCCTTGCACAATTATTCTAGGGACGCGCCACGGCGGGACGCCCAAGAAAGTACAACACACAGAGTAGAATGGGCCTTGATAGTAGCAGGAGCTGGAAGTCCATCCTGTACATAAGCTTGTGCAATCACCATTCTAATCCATCTGGCCAAGGTCTGCTTATTCGCAGGCCAGCCACGTTTGTGAAAACCAAAAAGGACAAAGAGAGAATCAGATCTCCTAAGAGAGGCGGTTCTCTTCACATATATACAGAGAGCCCGTACCACATCCAAAGACAGGAGAGATAAAGGCCGGAACCACAATCTCTTGGTTAAGGTGGAAAGACGACACCACCTTAGGCAGATAACCAGGGCGAGTTCTAAGAACCGCACGGTCACAGTGAAAAATCAGAAAGGGTGACTGCCAGGATAAGGCACCCAAGTCTGAAACCCTTCTAGCAGAGGCAATAGCCAGCAAAAACAAGACCTTAAGTGTAAGACATTTACTCAAGAGGTTCAAACAGAGACTCTTGTAGGCCATCCAGAACAACCAATCAAATCCCAAGGAGCCACAGGAGGAACATAGAGAGGTTGAATCCGTGAAAAACACCCTGAGTGAAAGTATGAACGTCAGGTAGAGCTGCAATTTTTCTCTGAAACCATACCGACAAGGCTGAAATATGAACCTTGAGGGAGGCCAGACGAAGGCCTAAGTCCAGGCCCTGTTGCAGAAAAGCCAAAAGTTTGGCAGTACTGAACTTGTACGCATAATAATTCTTAGCCGCACACCAGGTGAAGTAAGAATTCCAGACCCTATTATAAATCCGAACCAAAGCCGGTTTATGGGCTTTCAACATAGTTTGAATGACCGCCTCAGAAAATCCCTTGGCCCTCAGAACTGAAGCTTCAAGAGCCATGCTGTCAAAGCCAAACCTGGTTGACACAAGGGCCCTGAACAAGGAGGTCTGGGTGTTGCAGAAGTAGAAGAGAACGCTCTATTGAGAGACCCTGAAGGTCTGAGAACCAATGCCATCTGGGTCACGCTGGAGCCATTAGAAGAAGTAATCCTCCTTCTTGCTTGAACTTCCTCATTACCCTGGGCAGGAGAGGCACTGGAGAGCAGCCGAAAGTTTCATGGAATTGCCAGTGCGTCCACGAACACTGCTTGAGGATCCCTTGTCCTTGATCTGAAGACCGGAACCTTGTGATTGTGTCGAGACGCCATCAGGTCTACATCTGGTAGGCCCCACTTGTACACTAGGAGCTGAAAGACTTCCGGATGAAGGCTCCACTCTCCAGCGTGTACGTCCTCATGACTGAGGAAGTCTGCTTCCCAGTTGAGGGACCCCGGAATGAACATTGCCGATATGGCTGGCAGATGGCATTCCGCCCAAAGAAGAATCTTTGACACTTCCCGCATCGCCATGCGGCTTTGAGTGCCGCCTTGATGATTTATGTACGCCACCATGGTGGCGTTGTCTGACTGTACTTGAACAGGCCTGTTCTGTACCAGAGGCAGGGCCAGTTTCAGTGCATTGAACACTGCCCGCAACTCTGAAATGTTTATCGGGAGGAGAGATTCCTCCCTGGTCCACCGACCCTGAAGAGAGTGTTGCTCCAACACCGCGCCCCAACCCCGCAGACTGGCATCCGTTGTTAGGAGGACCCAGTTGGAGAACCAGAAGGGACGACCCCTGCTGAATCGTTGGTCCTGGAGCCACCAGCTCAGAGACATACAAGCTTCCGGAGTCAAGGAAATCCTGTGAGACCTGATTCGGTGAGGCAGGCCATCCCACTTGGAAAGGATTAACCGCTTCAGAGGGCAAGAATGAAATTGAGCGTACTCTACCATGTCGACACCATGAGGCCTAGTACTTGCATCGCCGAGTGTATCGACACACGAGGGTGAGAGAGGAAGCATCGTATCCTGTCCTGAGGTTTCAGGAGCTTCTCCAGAGACAAGAACAACCGTTGGTTGTGTGTATCCAGTAACGCCCCCAGGCTCTGAGCAGGAACCAGCGAGGATTTCTTCCAGTTGATGAGCCATGCGTGGGTTTACAGGAATTGGACCGTCAGTTCCAGATGATGGAGGAGAACCTCTGGGGAGTTTGCCAGGATCAACAAGCCATCCAGATATGGCAGGACCCTGATACCCTGATGGCGGAGAAGGGCCGTCATGACCGCCATGACCTTGGTGAAGATTCGAGGAGCAGTGGTCAGTCCAAAAGGCAAGGCCTGGAATTGATAATGTAGGTAGCCAATAGCAAACTGTAGATATTGCTGATGCGACATGGCACTAGGTATATGTAGGTAAGCATCCTGTATGTCCAGGGATACCATATAGTCCTTGGGTTCCAAGGCCAGAACAATAGAGCGAAGAGTTTCCATACGGAATATGGATACCTTCACAAATATGTTCAAAGATTTGAGGTTGAGAATGGGCCGTGAAGATCCATTTGGTTTCGGAACTAGGAACAGCGTTGAATAGTACCCCCTGCCTCTCTGAGCCAGAAGCACCGCCACTATCACTCCTGTGTCCAGGAAGGATTGTACCACCAAATGTAGAGTTTTTGCTTTCAACGGATCCGAAAGGATATTTGTCAAGCAAAACTGTTGAGGGGGACGTTTCTTGAAAGAGATGGCGTATCCGTGAGTGACAACTTCCCTCACCCAGGCATCTGAAGTAGTCTGTAACCATACCTGGGCAAACCGCAGAGGTTGGCCTCCCACCCTGGGGTCCCCCAGGGGGAGGCCCGTCCTGTCATGCAGCAGGCTTGTCTGGTTTGAAAGCAGGCTGACGGGCAGCCCAGGAATGTTTAGGTTTGGGTTCAGAGGTTTTGGAAGTACGAGCCTGTTTCGGGTACGCCTGACCCTTTGCTTTACTTGGAGGTCGAAAGGAATGAAAGGTGGTACTCAGCCTTCGGAGCCAAAGGATTAGTACTCGACAGACATGCAGTTTTAGTCGACGCTAAGTCAGCAACAATCTTGTTGAGATCTTCCCCAAAAAGTATGTTTCCCTTAAAAGGGATCACCTCCCAGGTCTTTTTAGAGTCCAGATCCACAGACCAGGACCGCAGCCACAGAATCCGGCGAGCCAGAATGGACGTTGTAGGCGCTTTGGCTGCCAGCACACCAGCATCAGAGGCCGCCTCCTGGATGTAATGAGGGGCTGTGGTAATATATGAAAGACAGTGTCTGGCATTATCAGAAAAATTAGAAGGTAGCTCCGCTTCAACTTCTTGAACCCAGGCTTGAATAGCTTTTGCAGTCCAAGAAGCCGCTATAGTAGGTCTATGCACACCACCCACAAGAGTGTAAATAGACTTCAAGCAACCCTCCACACGCTTATCCGTCGGTTCCTTCAGAGAGGTGATGGTAGTGACAGGCAGGGTAGCAGACACCACCAGACGTGCAACATGTGAGTCCACCGGTGGCGGTGTTTCCCAATTTTTACTTAACTCTGCCGTGTGGGGATACCGAGCTAGCATCTTTTTAGCCAGGGAGAATTTCTTTCCTGGAGACTCCCAGGATTCCTGACGTATGTCAACTAAATGGTCAGAATGTGGTAAAACTAATTTAGTAACCTTCTGACATTTGAATTTATCAGGTTTCTTAGATGTATCTGAAGGTTCAGTTTAATCATCAATCTCAAGAATCAGTTTGATAGCCTCCAAGAGGTCAGGAGGATCCACCTGTGTTGTAGAGTCCCCATCAGAAGCATCTGCATCAGTGTCTGATGGGTCAGTATATACGCCATCTTTATCGGATAAAGTATCTTAAACATGCGTGGATTTTAAGGAAGAAATGGCCCGCTTAGATGACCCTTTGGTCCTAGGAAGGCGAGAGTCATTTTTTTTATTTAACCAAGGACTGAATTAACAGCTTCAACTGTGTCGACAGAGAATCCACCCATGGTGGATTAACAACAGGGACAATATGTGATTGTAATGGCACAGGAGGTCCCATAGGGGGCGCAAGTTTCGTTACTAGCATAGTCAGTAAATTAGAAAAAGCAGCCCAAGGTGGGTCTTGGTGTGCCATCGGTGCTGCAGGCTGACCAAGGAGTACAGAAGCTTCAATACCTGGACCCTCAGCTGGGATATTTTCCTCAGATAAATCTGCGGCATCAGCAGTGCATGACACAGGATCAGCCACAGATCTCTCGCCCTGTGATGCAGACATTATTGGATAATGTAGCTCTAGGGCATAACAGTACAATATAGCCAGACACATACCTGACAAAAAAAACCTGTGGAGTGTGATTGCAATGCAGAGCACAAATAGAGGATTTAAGTGGTATAAGGTGACTGAAATACACAGAGAAAAATACCAAACAGTATATCCTGTGAAACACTATATATATAGGACCCTGATGCACTTAGGGTACAGAATATAGGGATAGCAATATGTGTGAGATGCACTGAATAGGAACCACACGGCAGCTATTGGCACACACAGTCACATGTACAATGCAGAAAGTATTACAAACAACAATAAAACTGCACTGGACTAGCAATACTAAGTAAAGCTATATATGTATACAGATATAACAATGCACAGTAAACACTGGATGTATATCACAGGATACATGTACTAAATATCCCTGTAGTTATGCACTGTCTAAACGACATGTAGAATACTTAAGTGTCCTGTAAGTGCACAGCGCTGATGAGGCAGGCGGCTTTACAGAGGAGACAGTGCCCAGCAGTCCCAGAATCCGCGCAGCTCTGTGTAATGGCGCCCAAACGCTGACAAAGGGTGAGGGAGAGAGAGAGATGCAGCTCCAGGGCCGACACATCTGCTGTAGATGGCACCTGGGGCTGGGGGAGGGGCTACAGGTCAGAGCCTTATCCCCTCTGCTGGACTTCACCACCAGGTACTATGGAGCCTGTACTAAATGGATTTTAGTAAATCTGACCTGTGCTCCTTGCCCTGGTGGATTTATGGGGTCCCTGCACGGCCACAGTGTCCACGGCAGTGGTGCGGTCTGTCTCCGGAGACCGCGACCGGATCATGATTTCGGCGGGTTCTGCCTGGGGGACCCCCTTACCTCCTCCCTATCGTGTGGCCACGTGATCCAGGAGAGCAGCGGCGGTATGTGTGCCTGATGAGACCTCCGCTGTAAGTACCCGGCAACCAGGGCTCGGGAGTATACAGCACCGCTTGGGGAGGTGAGGGAGCCGCAGCACAATATGTCAGTTTGACATATAGCACCAAGTGCACTGCAGGCACCAACTTACAAACTGAGCTCCAGTGCCTGGAGGTGGGGATATAGAGGAGGTGGTACAGTGCATCCTGGGAACAGTCAAAGCTTTAGACTGTTGGTGCCTCGGCTCAAGATCCAACTCTACACCCCGATGTTATTCCCTGTGGAATACCAGTGTACCCCGCTGCAGAAACTATATTTTACAAAATGAGAAGCTGCCATAAGGCACCAACTTCAGGGATTCAAATAAATCTCTACACTAGTTATCTGTGGGCCTGACACAGGGATGGATGCTATAACACAGTCACTGCAATTCTGGGCCTGATTCAGAGTTGTACCTAAACCCGATGGTTTATGCACAACTCAGATGTTTATATATCAGCACATGTGCAGAATCTGTACTGCCCATGTGCCAGTCTCTGTCTGCGAGTGCCCCAATACTGCAGAATTATTGACATGCTCCGGCCGTTTGGGGAGAGGGGTGTTTTGGGTGGTGATGGGAATGGTTTTCAAAACGGGGGCAACAATCTCACGCAGAGGCCAGAGTCTTTGTCTTCCGCCAATTTCCTGGCCACAGCAGAGGAGTTCCATCACCCATTCTGAGTAAGCTTAGACTTGCCCAGATGGACAATGACTGCGATCAATCACCGATGCTGGCAGGTGTCTCTTTTCTTCAGACGACTCCTGCGGCACTGGTGTAGTTTTGCATCGCTGCTGTGTCCACTGAAGCAGCATCAAATGCAAATAGCGCCCACCTTTGAATCTGGCCCATTGTACGCAACAGCTTTGCAATAATATGCTAATGCCGCAGGAGACGTCTTGTGTAAATAGTAATACTATAGATACCGCCTGCCGGCTTCTGTGATCTGCTGCTGTGTTTTCACACTGCCAGGGACAGTCCAAGGATGCAGCCACTGGCCTCGGCATGCCCAGAACACATGACTGACCCCTACACCCCTTCAATTTTCTGAAATGCTGATCGTCGCTGCCCCTTCCCTGCCCCCAAACAGCTGCAGGATGTCAATCATTCTGCGGCTTGCCGATTTTTTGGTTGGCTTTTATCTAGTGTACATATAAAACGTGGCTATTTTAAGATCTCTCCCTGCAAGCTGGTTTAGCCAGTACAGCTGCCTGATTACTGTATGGGGTATATTTACTAAAGATCGATTTTCATATAGATTTTAAAGTCAATCTGACATCGTATTTCAGGGTATAAAATTAACGTTGGTTAATTGATCCCCCGAGGCTATCCAGTTAGCCACAAAGTCTGCCCAGCCGCAGATATTATCGGGAATGTTTTTTGGAACCTCAGCAGGCTCAAAAAAAAAATCATGATTGCGCCAGCAAAATCACATAGATTCGTGAACACTGATTCTATGTGTCTTCACCCGAAAATAGATAATTTTTCAGGGGAAAAAGATGGGCACTAATTGAATTGCAGGAAAAAAAATTGTGTCACAAAATGGGAGCTGCGAGGGACAAATTGAGTAACCTCAGGATTACTCAGATGGCCAGTGGATTTGCAGATGATCCAATGCTGGGCCTTAGGCATTTTTCCCCTAGATGCCTTCTGCTGCATTAGCGTAGTTCCACATCGCTATTGCTTCCAAGACACAGCAGGAGTGTGCACTGCGCACATATCTGAATGAGGCCCAGCCACAGTGACCTACATGGTTGGGTCCCTTTTTATTAGAGAGATGGATTTCTTTAAAAATGATAAAAGGTTTAGCCATTAGAATGTGTTTTAGAAGTGAAATATGCCTTTACTAAAGCTTCTAAAACAGAGAATTGGTGATGTTGCCAATAGCAACCAATCAGATGCTGTCTATCATTTCTCTATTGCCTTTTAGAAAATGATAGACGGCATCTGATTGGTTGCTATGGGCAACAACCCCAATTCTCTGTTTTAAAAACTTTAGCAAATTTTCCTCATAGTCTATTGCAATGGTTCTCAAACTGTGTGCCGTGGCACCCTGGGGTGCCTCAGGACACTTGCAGGGGTGCCCTGGGTTGGTGGTCCAGGACCAATTTAAAATTATTTATGGTCAATGTATTAGGCAAAACCAGTACTGGTACCAGGCTGATAATCATAAAATATGTGGACAAACAGAAGCAAATCTTGTACCTTGCCACACAATTGAACCTAAGGATGATCTATAAACACAATTTACTTAATTTAATATTTCTCTTACGTCCTAGTGGATACTGGGGATCTGTACTTTAGTACCATGGGGGTATAGATCGGGTCCACTGGAGCCTGGCACTTTAAAACCTTTACTGTGTGTATGTGTGTGCTGGATCCTCCCCTCTATGTCCCTCCCACCAGACTCAGTTTAGAAAAATGTGCCCAAGGAGCCGGGTGCATTTCTCTGAAGCTCCAGAGTTTCCTTTATTTGTTTATGTTATTTTATTATTTTCAGGTAGTACCGGTTGGCAACCAGTCTACCTGCTTCGTGGGACTTAGAAGGGGGACCGAACCAACCTCCTGAGGATTAATGGTTCGTAATCCCAGCTGACAGCACACTGAGCTCCTGAGGTGCTGTTCACACACCGTTAGTGTATGTGCCCACGCCAGCAGCTAGCCACCACCCTCTAACAGATGCCAAAGATTGATAGGTGCGGTGAGTGTTAACACCGGGGTCCCGGTTAGCAGGGTCTGTGGTGCGGTCACGGGCCACGAGCCACAGCACCCGACGCGGACTAGACTGGCTCAGGGCTCATGCCCCGCAGAGCTCACTGTCTATTAGGGCTTGTGTGTACTGATATATACTGTATATATGTTTGTTAACATGGCCAGTATAAAACTGAAGGGAGCGCGTGTCATTGCAAAGGGTGGGGCTTCCCAGAGCGGGACCAGAGGGGGGAAGGCACCATTTCCTGCTGCTGCGGATCATCAAGTCTGCATGCACGCTGCTCCTCCAGGGACCCACAATGTTACAGACTCTCTACTGGTACCAGGGGGTCATAGCAGGGGTGGAGCACACCAGCGGTAGCACCGCTGCACTTCTATCAGGTTGTACACATAATTTTACACACTGTGCTGCTGTGTTCTGTGTGCTGGTCTCCGTTCCTCAGTGTCACTCCAGTTGTGTATATATGACTGTTGACATGGTTATGTGCTGCTGCGTCTTTCCTCAGGGCAAGAATGAAAATGGGTGGGTGTACCATATTGTAAATGCTGATTCACTTTCAGGACTAAAAGCAATACTTTAAAACACACTCAATACACTTTAAAATCAAGCTGCTGCGGCCGTTGTATGCAATCCTTAACCTACGTACTTATTACTCAGCGTACAAAGTCCCGTACCGTGTACGCACTTTGCGTACTAATGCTGCGACGGACGTACAAAGTACACGTGGTGCATACACACACAATGACAGGCTGTGAGCACTATGCAGCTTCACGTGTGTCTGAAATACACTTACAAATCTAGCAGACAAAGAGACACGACACCAATTGTATTTAGGAAGTTGGGATCCGACCCGCCAACATATAATTGATAAAAGGGGGTTACAACAAAGATACAATTACAATAACAGAAAAGAGGCTACAGTCAATGGTACATATGTTTGTTCGCCAGTGCTTCCCGGTCTGGTCATCAGTCATTAAAGTAGATGACCTTCAGAGATTGAGAGAGTGACCGGGCCTGCAGCTGGCTTTTTATACATTTGTCCAAAACCTAACACAATGGGAACTGTAATCTCTTTGTCTATTGGTCACTGGGATGGTCATTTACAGTACAGGAGAGGTCATAGGTCATTTTGAATAGGTGGGCGATGTCTGGTCCAGGTGCACTTGCAGATGTTCTCCACTGGGTTCCCGCCAAATATCAGGAGTACAGTAAATACAGTTAATATTAATATTCTGCTCCTGCGCCTTAACTATCCGGAGCAGCGAGCGATCTTCTGCAAACCAACACTGGAATATTGCTCTTAAAACATTGTGCACTATGTGGATTAAATATGTAATGTGTTTTTATGGCTTTTCCATGTGATCACAAATACTGCCGTAATTACTCAATTGCGAATATGTGCACGCACAGCAGAACAAGTACGCGCACGGAGGCCATCTGTGTGTAGTTTGTACGTGATGTGTGTACTGAAATATTTTCAACTTCAACAGTCCACCCTTTGGCAGTCATCAATAACTGCCACACTTTACTACTAAACAGAAAATATTATCTACACAATATATACAAGTTTGGATGATCGGGGGAGAGTAGTAGGTGGGAAATGTGTAACCTAGTGGGATAGAAAAAGCATGTATGTATGAATCAATGTCTGAGGGGCATGTATCATCGTGCCGTATATATTTTCTAAATAAGCTTCGAGGTATTGCGAAGTATACATTAAATCCTTCTCATCCCGTATTAAGGGTCTGTAAATGGGCAAACAATCACTACCAAGCTCTTTTCGGCTTCTTATTCCAACAAATGGGGTGCACATTTAGTTGATGATACATGGAGGGGGAACATATGTGAATGCTACTATATGTGTATAGCACCTGTCGACTATGTGTGCCATTAACTGAGGGTTTGCAGAAATGAAGATGAGACACATATATATATAAAAAATACATTCACATAAGCATTTGGATAGGGCTGACGTCTTTTCTGGTTGGATGTTTTCTTTACTCGAGTGATGTGCTGCTCCTGAGATCCTACAAATTCATACTCGCCATCAGAACCCATTCCAGATCCTTGCTCGACCTCTCTGGGACCATCACCAAAACAAATTGTCCTGATCAAAAACAATATTACTAGCAGAACCCGAAACACAGTCCCTTGTGTAAGATCCATTTCGTTAGGGGAAAGAAGGAAAATAAGGAGGAGAAAAGAAAGGAAAATGCAGTGGGGAGGTGAAAAAAAGAAAATGGTGCGACAACCGTTCTTGATCTTGTTGCTCTCCGCGCTCAGGTGCCGTTCAACAGTCCTGCCTCTCCGCTTTCCCGGAATAGACTCTAGTGTTTTGGTTTTGGATTCGGTTCCGCGGCCGTGTTTTGGATTCGGACGCGTATTGGCAAAAGCTCCCTGAAAATTTTTTGTCGGATTCGGGTGTGTTTTGGATTCGGGTGTTTTTTTATAAAAAACCCTCAAAAACAGCTTAAATCATAGAATTTGGGGGTCATTTTGATTCCATAGTATTATTAACCTCAATAACCATAATTTCCACTCATTTTCAGTCTATTCTGAACACCTCACACCTCACAATATTATTTTTAGTCCTAAAATTTGCACCAAGGTCGCTGGATGGCAAAGCTAAGCGACACAAGTGGCCGACACAAACACCTGGCCCATCTAGGAGTGGCACTGCAGTGTCAGACAGGATGGCACTTCAAAAAAATAGTCCCCAAACAGCACATGATGCAAAGAAAAAAAGAGGCGCAATGAGGTAGCTGTGTGACTAAGCTAAGCGACCCAAGTGGCCGACACAAACACCTGACCCATCTAGGAGTGGCACTGCAGTGTCAGACAGGATGGCACTTCAAAAAAATAGTCCCCAAACAGCACATGATGCAAAGAAAAAAAGAGGCGCAATGAGGTAGCTGTGTGACTAAGCTAAGCGACCCAAGTGGCCGACACAAACACCTGACCCATCTAGGAGTGGCACTGCAGTGTCAGACAGGATGGCACTTCAAAAAAATAGTCCCCAAACAGCACATGATGCAAAGAAAAAAAGAGGCGCAATGAGGTAGCTGTGTGACTAAGCTAAGCGACCCAAGTGGCCGACACAAACACCTGGCCCATCTAGGAGTGGCACTGCAGTGTCAGACAGGATGGCACTTCAAAAAAATAGTCCCCAAACAGCACATGATGCAAAGAAAAAAAGCGGCGCAATGAGGTAGCTGTGTGACTAAGCTAAGCGACCCAAGTGTCCGACACAAACACCTGGCCCATCTAGGAGTGGCACTGCAGTGTCAGACAGGATGGCACTTCAAAAAAATAGTCCCCAAACAGCACATGATGCAAAGAAAAAAAGAGGCGCAATGAGGTAGCTGTGTGACTAAGCTAAGCGACCCAAGTGGCCGACACAAACACCTGGCCCATCTAGGAGTGGCACTGCAGTGTCAGACAGGATGGCACTTCAAAAAATTTGCCCCCAAACAGCACATGATGCAAAGAAAAAAAAGAGGCGCAATGAGGTAGCTGTGTGACCAAGCTAAGCGACCCAAGTGGCCGACACAAACACCTGGCTCATCTAGGAGTGGCACTGCAGTGTCAGACAGGATAGCACTTAAAAAAAATAGTTCCCAAACAGCACATGATGCAAAGAAAAAAAGAGGCGCACCAAGGTTGCTGTGTGACTAAGCTAAGCGACACAAGTGGCCGACACAAACACCTGGCCCATCTAGGAGTGGCACTGCAGTGTCAGACAGGATGCCACTTCAAAAAAATAGTCCCCAAACAGCACATGATGCAAAGAAAAAAAGAGGCGCAATGAGGTAGATGTGTGACTAAGCTAAGTGGCCCAAGTGGCCGACACAAACACCTGGCCCATCTAGGAGTGGCACTGCAGTGTCAGACAGGATGGCACTTCAAAAAAATAGTCCCCAAACAGCACATGATGCAAAGAAAAAAAGAGGCGCAATGACGTAGCTGTGTGACTAAGCTAAGCGACCCAAGTGGCCGACACAAACACCTGGCCCATCTAGGAGTGGCACTGCAGTGTCAGACAGGATGGCACTTCAAAAAAATAGTCCCCAAACAGCACATGATGCAAAGAAAAAAAAAGGCGCAATGAGGTAGCTGTGTGACTAAGCTAAGCGACCCAAGTGGCCGACACAAACACCTGACCCATCTAGGAGTGGCACTGCAGTGTCAGACATGATGGCACTTCAAAAAAATAGTCCCCAAACAGCACATGATGCAAAGAAAAAAAAGAGGCGCAATGACGTAGCTGTGTGACTAAGTTAAGCGACCCAAGTGGCCGACACAAACACCTGGCCCATCTAGGAGTGGCACTGCAGTGTCAGACAGGATGGCACTTCAAAAAAATAGTCCCCAAACAGCACATGATGCAAAGAAAAAAAAAGGCGCAATGAGGTAGCTGTGTGACTAAGCTAAGCGACCCAAGTGGCCGACACAAACACCTGACCCATCTAGGAGTGGCACTGCAGTGTCAGACATGATGGCACTTCAAAAAAATAGTCCCCAAACAGCACATGATGCAAAGAAAAAAAGCGGCGCAATGAGGTAGCTGTGTGACTAAGCTAAGCGACCCAAGTGGCCGACACAAACACCTGGCCCATCTAGGAGTGGCACTGCAGTGTCAGACAGGATGGCACTTCAAAAAAATAGTCCCCAAACAGCACATGATGCAAAGAAAAAAAGCGGTGCAATGAGGTAGCTGTGTGACTAAGCTAAGCGACCCAAGTGGCCGACACAAACACCTAGCCCATCTAGGAGTGGCACTGCAGTGTCAGACAGGATGGCACTTCAAAAAAATTGTCCCCAAACAGCACATGATGCAAAGAAAAAAAGAGGCGCAATGAGGTAGCTGTGTGACTAAGCTAAGCGACCCAAGTGGCCGACACAAACACCTGGCCCATCTAGGAGTGTCACTGCAGTGTCAGACAGGATGGCACTTAAAAAAAATAGTTCCCAAACAGCACATGATGCAAAGAAAAAAAGAGGCGCACCAAGGTTGCTGTGTGACTAAGCTAAGCGACTCAAGTGGCCGACACAAACACCTGGCCCATCTAGGAGTGGCACTGCAGTGTCAGACAGGATGCCACTTCAAAAAAATAGTCCCCAAACAGCACATGATGCAAAGAAAAAAAGAGGCGCAATGAGGTAGCTGTGTGACTAAGCTAAGCTACCCAAGTGGCCGACACAAACACCTGGCCCATCTAGGAGTGGCACTGCAGTGTCAGACAGGATGGCAGATTTAAAAAATAGTCCCCAAACAGCACATGATGAGGCAACCTGAGCGTAGAAAATTTCGTATCATCACATAATCCCCAGGCTCAATGACATGACAATTACTGTTCAGTAGGTCAGGAATCACCAGCTTTAGATTTCTTTGTTGATTTCTCAGCTGCCAGCTCATCCTAACCAAATATTTAAGTTATTTCATTATTACACTTCAAATCATCCTGGGGGTCTATCATTACATGGGGTTGTCGACCAAAAAGAATTTCAAAGGGTGATAAGTTAAGCGGTGACCTGGGAGTGGTTCTGATGCTGTACAACACTAGTGGCAAAGCTTCTGGCCACAGCAATCCAGTTTCAGCCATCACTTTGCTCAGCTTTTTCTTAATAGTGCTGTTCACTCTCTCTACCTTCGCACTCGCCTGTGGTCGGTACGGAGTGTGTAGCTTGCTAATAATTCCCATCAGTTTGCACATGACATGAAAGACTTCACCTGTAAAATGGGTACACCTATCACTTTCAATCACTCTAGGGATACCATATCTACACACAAATTCCTGCACAATTTTCTTTGCAGTGAACGTAGCAGTATTTGTGGCAGCAGGGAACGCTTCTACCCAGTTGGAAAACACATCAGTGCATACTAACACATATTTCAAATTCCTACAGGGTGGTAACTGTATAAAGTCGATTTGTATTACCTGAAAAGGTCCGTCTGTAGGAGGGATATTGTATGGCTCTGTTGGTATTGTCTTACCAATATTCTTCCTCAAGCAAGTAAAACATGTCATTGCTCTCTTACCTGCATGGGAAGAGAATCCTGGCACACTCCAGTAGGCTCTTACCAGCTTGCACATACCCTCTTTGCCCAGATGAGTCAGATCGTGTGCCACCTCAGCTAGGCTTGGAAAATATGCTCTGGGGCCACTGGCTTACCGTGTCCATCTGTCCAAAGTCCTGAGGACTCCTGACCATACCCCTTCGACTTCCAGACCGCCTTTTCCTGTAGGGAACACAAATTTTGCATTTCAATTAGCTGCTGTGTGTTGACTGTGTTAAATGTCATCAGTGATGTGATGTTCGTCTGTATGGTGGTGCTTGCTGCTGATTTAGCAGCTTCGTCTGCCCGGCTGTTGCCAAGTGAGATTGGGTCTTGGTTGTAAGTGTGTGCTTTACACTTGATAACAGCCACTCTGTCTGGTTCCTGTATTGCTGTCAGAAGCCCTTTGATGTGGGACGCATGTGCTACAGGTGTGCCAGCTGCCGTCATGACATTTCTGAGGTGCCACAGGGCCCCAAAATCATGCACCACTTCAGAGGCGTACCTAGAGTCTGTGTATATATTAGCTAACTTACCTTTGGCCAACTCGCATGCTCGGGTCAGAGCTACCAGCTCAGCGACTTGTGCTGAGTGCGATGGGCCAAGGGGTTCTGCTTCTATGATACCTTCGTCATCCTCAACTGCATATCCGGTGCACAAATCCGATTCCGTCTGTCTGTGGCAACTACCGTCAGTGTAGAAGGTAAAGTCTACTCCTTCCAGTGGGTTGTCACTGATGTCAGGTCTCGCTGTAAAAGTTTGGTTCAGGTATTCCATACAATCATGTGTATCAGTATCTGCACTAAATCCTCCTTCACCATCATTCTCATCCTCCACCCTTTGTGCCTGTCTAGGCACACTTGGCAAGTAGGTTGCAGGATTTAGTGAGCTGCATCTCTTAATGGTGATGTTTACAGGGGCCATCAGTGATAATTCCCACTTTGTAAACCGAGCAGATGAGACATGTCTGGTTTGGGCGGAGTTCAGCAAGGCTGATACTGAATGAGGTGTTTGGATGGTCAAGTTGTGTCCTAACACTACATCCTCACTTTTACTTACCAGCAAAGCTATCGCTGCAACAATTCGCAAGCAAGTGGGGAGAGACCGTGCTACAGTGTCCAACTGTGCACTGTAGTAAGCTACCGGTCTGCTGGCATCACCATGTCTCTGTGTTAAGACTCCTGCCACACACCCAGCACTTTCAGTACCGTACAATTCGAAGGGCTTCTCATAATCTGGCATACCTAATGCAGGTGCTTGTGATAGACACTGTTTGAGTCTCTCAAACGCCAGTTCAGACTCATCTGTGTGAGAGATCCGTTCCAGTTTGCTCAAAGAGACCATTTCTTGCAAAGGTAAAGCCAGTATGGAGAACCCCGTAATCCAGTTATGACAGTACCCACACATTCCAAGAAAAGTGTGGATCTGTTGCTGAGTTTGTGGCAGAGTCATGTTCGCGAATCACCTGTATTCTATCAGTGGTGAGGTGTCTAAGTCCTTGTGTCAAGCAGTGTCCCAAGTATTTGACCCTGGTCCGGCACAACTGCAACTTATCCTTTGAAACCTTGTGTCCTGTCTGGGAAAGATGAAACAGAAGCTGTTTCGTATCTTTCAAGGACGATTCGAGTGAGTCAGAACACAACAAGTCATCGACATACTGTATTAGCACTGATCCACTCTCAGGTTGAAAGGATTGTAAACAGTCATGAAAGGCCTGGGAGAAAATACTCAGGCTGTCAATGAAACCTTGGGGAAGACGAGTCCAGGTGTACTGTACTCCCCTGTGCGTAAAGGCAAAAAGGTATTGGCTGTCAGGGTGAAGAGGGACAGAAAAGAAAGCAGAACAGAGGTCAATGACAGTGAAGAATTTTGCAGTAGAGGGAATTTGCATGAGGATGACAGCTGGATTGGGCACTACAGGGAATTGGCTCTCAACTATTTTGTTTATCCCTCTTAGATCCTGCACTAGCCTGTAACCCCTCCCCCCACTCTTTTTCACAGGGAAGATGGGACTATTGGCGGTTCTGGATGTCCTGACTAGGATGCCCTGCTGTAGCAGCCGCTCTATGACAGGGTACACTCCTAATTCTACCTCTGGCTTCAGAGGATATTGAGGGATTTTTGGAGCTATCCTGCCATCTTTTAATTGTACTGCTACTGGAGCTACATTCGCCATCAATCCAGTGTCTTGTCCATCTTTGGTCAAAAGGGAACCCGGTATTTGCGAGATCATTTCCTCTACCTTTGTTGGACACGTGTCTATAACAGTAGAGTGCGAAATTAGTCTTTGAGGGGTGTCTAATATATCTTGCACTACTTGAGCATGGTTCTCAGGTATATCCAAGAAGACACCCTCAGGAGTACAGTATATGACACACCGCATTTTACACAATAAGTCTCTGCTGAGTAGATTAGTCGGAGCCGATGCAGCCAACAGGAAAGAATGTTTGGTTTGCAAGGGCCCTATCGTAACCTCTGCAGGTCTACTCAAAGGGTATTGTTGCACCGTTCCTGTTACACACATTGCCGAAATCGTTTTACCCGTGGTTTTTACACCTGATGTGGAATTCAACACTGATCTGGCCGCCCCTGTATCTACAAGGAAAGTTAATGGTACACCAGCTACATCAACCATGACCTCAGGTTGACTACCAAGGCTAGCAATCAACTTCACTGGCTGCAGACTACAGGTGTGGCCCAACCCCTATTGTGTAGTGGGACCCTCCCGCAGCGCATTGGCAGCTACAATATGTGAGGGGGTAGCTGTGAATTTTCAGAGGCCTGCCAGTCCCTCCTTGGTGGGTACCTCCTTGTTTCCCCTCTATGTGGCTCGTAATCTCTTCTATATGGTCCCTGATCCCAATTATGTGAATTGTAGTATGGCTCGTATTCAGGTCTAGGGGGTCTGTATACGTTATGTGTCCCTTTATTCCTACAGTCCCTTGCAAAATGTCCTTCCTTATTACAATAGAAACATACTATTGACCGTGACTTACCATCAGGGGTCTGGGGTTTTGGCTGATAGGACTTTCCTGTAAGAGCCTGTATACTCACCGTCATCAGCTTATCCCCTTGCGACTCCCTGTGTTTACTGATGTTCCGATCATGCTCGACAGCGGACTCTCTCAATGCAGCCACCGAAATACCCCTCCAGTTAGGTAGAGAGGTTTGCACCCTTGTCCTCAGTGCCTCCTTTAACCCGTCCATTAATACAGAGACAGCTACCTCCCTGTGATGTGCATTATCCTTAATATCCTCGATCCCAGTGTATCTAGTTATTTCCTGCAGTCCTCGATGGAAATATTCTGATGCCATTTCACCTTCTTTTTGTCTTATGGAAAAGATTTTATTCCATTTAACAACAGTAGGGAAATCCATTCCTAATTGCAGGTTGATTTGCCGTACATTCTCCTGATTGTATTCATCAGTGAGAGGTACCTCTGCATCTAATTTACAATCAGTTATGAATTTCGTGATGTCAATATTTGAGGGTAAACACACCCGTAGCACTGTTCGCCAATCTTTATTTGTGGGCTCGTGGGCGTTACCTAACTCTTTAATGAACCTCTGGCATCCGACTAGATCTTTTCTGGGATCGGGGAATTCTGACATAATTGACCTTAACTCTGCTCAGGACCAAGGGCAATGCATGGCAATGTTCCTAATGGGAGTCACTCCCTGACTGTCAGTCTTCCCATTGGGGACTGCAATCACCCTGACAGGATTTAGTTCAGCTAAATCATTTTGACTTGATTCTATAATGCAGGGAGCTATTGTCTCTGCATAGTGTGTGGTACCGTACTTACCAGTAGACACAACCTCACTCACCCCTCTGCTGCTCTACTACTCTTGGTGGTTGGGCAGTGTCCACCTGGGTGTCCTGTATGGTGGCTGCTAGAGAGAGTGCCGATATCGTGCTGGGCTCATCTTCCTGCTCACAATCCTGGGGAAAATTTAAGATGGGATACAACTGGGAAGGGTTAGGGTTAACACATTTATCTATGACTTTCCTATCTTTTACTGATGCACCATTGCTTGTAGCCAATTTCTCCCCATCAATATATGGTGGTGGTGGTGCACTCGCAATCGCTTTCCCGCTAGATTTGGAACTTGCTGTACAAGCCAGTTCCTTCTGCACCTTCCCCTCTTGCTGCCACAGGTTTAAACAATTTGTATGTCTGACCCTTTGTTTTCTGGATTTAATCAGACATATTTTAATCCTTATGTTCTGTAACACCTCTGATTCAAAGCTACCCACCTTTGGGAATGGGGCCCTATCTTCCGCAGTCATACGTACCCACTCATTGCAAAAAGCCTCCGTGTGTGAACCATATTTTTCACACATAATAAACCTCGCTGACCCTCTCGGCCACAATTCTGACCTTCTCGATCCCAACTCTTCAGCCTGAACCCTAGCTACCAAACGCCCACTGCTTGTGCAATTGGATCCCATCGCGGACTTTTTGCCTATAAACGCAATCCCCAAATGCACAACACAAATAGACGGTGAATGACACCTAGCGCTTTCACTCGCTCCTTCTCCGCTGACGTACCACGACTCACTCCAATAGTGACCACCGTGTACCCAGTGAGACCCTAACTGGCTTCTATTCACTGGAAGTTTTAGGAGTAACTTACCTTTTCCAGTGAATATCTACCGTTGAAGATTTTCCTGAGAGAGACCAGCGAAAACCTCCCTTTTTTGACTTACACAAATCACGCTTGCATGTGCTCTGCACAGCGCTAATGATACCGCGATTTTACGCAAAAGCTCGTAAAGGGGTATCAAGTTGCGCTATGTAATGCACCCACAAACATGCGGTCCAATCGCACAGCGTATAGGTACTTGTTATCTATCCGCCCTACGACCACTGGAATCGAATATACAAGCTGCGATCCTCAGCCAGAGCGTAATACAAAACCTTTAAACTTCAATTCACAATTTCTGTACTTCTGCACAATGCACAATTCTATATCACGCTCCTCTACAAATCTCCTCACGATTTGCATATTATCTCTATCTATATTAACGTAAGTTAGCCACCTTACACCACCAAGCCTCCACTTACTTGGTGTACCACGGGATCCGAATTTCCGGGGTTCAAATCCTCTCACTCCACTTTCACTCACTCAAATACACCTTGTTTTTCTTTTCTGTACAGAAAATTTTTACTCCCTTAGGTCGGCCGCTTTACCCCAGAGGTACTTACAGTTTTTAAACTAAATTTTTTTAAGGTAACCTGTTTTTGAAATCGGATAGTTATGTGCTATTGTGTTAAATGTATACTATCCCGCCTTTAATTGAACAAATGTCATGTGCTTTGTACTTAGCGTCCATATTCCTACGCAACCTTGCGTAAACACGCGACCAGCGTGCCTTTTACGCCACGGGCACTCTCCTGTACTTTGTCCAGACCACGTGTACAAACGTGCGTCCGCAATAAAACAAATCACACAATCTTTATAAATGTGAGCAATACAAACTATAATCGCCCACAAACACAACCCACCCTTTTTTTTCTGTATAACCCTTTACGACTGGGCCAGAACTGCGTTTTGTGTGTTTATAATTACTCCCTTAAATACATTTATTTCAAATTTATCTGTATTGCAATCAAATGTATCCGATTTCACACAAGTTTAGAAATGACTAATAACCTATGGCAACACTATGTGGGGGGAGTATGCAAAATATTGGTACGCTTTGTTACGCTTTTGGCGCCCCCAAAAAATACACAGATTTTTAAATAGCTTTTTTTCCTGTTTACCTGTGGGTTCTATCAGCACCTCGGCAGACCAGACAGAACAGACGCAATCTAACAGCACATAAATAGGGTTTTAAAACATCCAGCAACCAGAAAAAGGTTTAACGTAAAGATGTATTTCCACCCTTTGCTGATAGATTAAAGTCTGTTATGATCTGCTAGCCTTTGAGTGTGGGAAAAACCGGATCGAGTCCCAAATTGTAAATGCAGATTTAATTACAGGACTAAAAGCAATACTTTAAAACACACTCAATACACTTTAAAATCGAGCCGCTGCGGCCGCTGTATGCAATCCTTAACCTACGTACTTATTACTCAGTAAGCGTACAAAGTCCCGTACCGTCTACACACTTTGCGTACTAACGCCGCGACAGACGTATAAAGTACACGCGGTGCATACACACACAACAACAGGCCGTGAGCACTATGCAGCTTCACGTGTGTCTGAAATACACTTACAAATCTAGCAGAGAAAGAGACACGACACCAATTGTATTTAGAAAGTTGGGATCCGGCCCGCCAACATATAATTGATAAAAGGGGGTTACAACAAAGATACAATTACAATAACAGAAAAGAGGCTACAGTCAATGGTACTTACGTTTGTTCGCCTGCGCTTCCCGGTCCGGTCCTTAGTCATCAAGGTAGATGACCTTCAGAGATTGAGAGAGTGACCGGGCCTGCAGCTAGCTTTTTATACATTTGTCCAAAACCTAACACAATGGGAACTGTAATCTCTTTGTCTATTGGTCACTGGGATGGTCATTTACAGTACAGGAGAGGTCATAGGTCGTTTTGAATAGGTGGGCGATGTCTTGTCCAGGTGCACTTGCAGATGTTCTCCACTGGGTTCCCGCCGAATATCAGGAGTACAGTAAATACAGTTAATATTAATATTCTGCTCCTGCGCATAACTATTCGCAGGAGCGTGCGATCTTCTGCAAACCAACACCGGAAAATTGCTCTTAAAATACCCTACAGCTGGATACCAAACACCACCTTATAACCTAGTTCTGTCCCCTTCTATCCTGTAAAGGTGAATCCCTTTGTTGCTGTACCATTTAAACAAGTATAAATCGCTGGTGCAGTGCATGTGGGCTATGTGTACATTGTGCACTATGTGGATTAAATATGTAATGTGTTTTTATGGCTTTTCCATGCGATCACAAATACTACCGTAATTACTCATACCACGCGCTAATACGCAGGACCGTGGGAGCGATCATACGCAAATTGCAAATATGTACACGCACGGCAGAACAAGTACGCACACGGAGGCCATCTGTGTGCAGTTTGTACGTGATGTGTGTACTGAAATATTTTCGACTTCGACAGTATATATCTATATAATGATCTGCTAAGGTCTGTCCGGTTTCCAACATGCATGTGCAATGGTAGCTGAGCACATGTCACCCCTTCAACAGCTTCCACTGCAGCGAGCAACAGGACAGACATGGATGCAGGACCACTATGCTCTGGGAAGGGAAAGTACATACTTTGAGGAGGTGTGGGACAGAGTGGGGGATGTGTCATCAGACCTGGTTCTAACTGTGCATAGGCAGTAGGCCACTGGAGGTCCTGCAGCAGCAATGACATTGGTGATAAGAAATTATACTTATCGGGTCTAAAACTAAATATATATTTTTTTTAAAGCCCCATAGCGTCTTAAGAGGTGTCCTGTCCATAGATTTAGATGTTAGATGAATACACTATATATAGATGCTCCAGTTCCTTTCTACAGAAAGTTATTTAAAATACTTAATTATTGGGATTAAATATAGATAAGTAAGGTGAAGAATATCACTGCACTTCCTGCAAAAGTGTTTTTCAAAATACCATGACCCACTTCATGATGACAGTAAGCACACCATTATCTGATGTGGGCTGGGGCAAGATGATGCAATTGCACCCCCACATGCCAGAGGGTACAGCCAGAAAGTCAGCAATTGTGATATCTGAACATACTTACTGACTTGGCTGCCCCTCCCCACACAGGTGGGCTGTCTGGTGGCAAGGCAGCACAATCGCATCATCGTGGATATGACCCCCCCCCTTTCCCCACTGTGCAGAGAAAACCGGCCCTGTATAGCAGGGGGCAGGGCTACGATGACAAGATTCAGCACAAATTGTGTCATCGGGTCCTCTCAGCCCGCCGACTTGTGCTCTACTGTGGGTGTCTGAAAGGGGTGCGGGGGGGTCTGTGTGGTGCTGGAGGGGGATGCAGGAGACTTGAGCGCCACTCAATTTTCGTGAGCATCCCGGACGTTCTGAGTGGATAGGCATGTATGTATTTGAAACACGTGAATGCTGTATCACTAAAGTCTTAACATCATATCAGGGTAGGTTGGATAATGTTCTTTCTGTAATCGAGACCAATAAACATCTTACAGGTCACCTGTTGCTGAAATCTTTTGAATATTGGCTCATTAAATTGCTGCATTCTCTGTCAGTAGGCAACGTGTGTTTCTCTGACGTCCTAGTGGATGCTGGGTACTCCGTAAGGACCATGGGGTATAGACGGGCTCCGCAGGAGACTGGGCACTCTTAAAAGAAAGATTAGGTACTATATCTGGTGTGCACTGGCTCCTCCCTCTATGCCCCTCCTCCAGACCTCAGTTAGTATCTGTGCCCGGCCAGAGCTGGATGCACCCTAGGGGCTCTCCTGAGCTTCCTAGAAAAGAAAGTATTTGTTAGGTTTTTTATTTTCAGTGAGATCTGCTGGCAACAGACTCACTGCTACGAGGGACTGAGGGGAGAGAAGCGAACCTACCTGCTTGCAGCTAGCTTGGGCTTCTAAGGCTACTGGACACCATTAGCTCTAGAGGGATCGAACACAGGCCCAGTCCTCGGTCGTCCGGTCCCGGAGCTGCGCCGCCGTCCCCCTTGCAGAGCCAGAAGAACGAAGAGAAGTTGAAAATCGGCGGCTGAAGACTCCGGTCTTTATTAAGGTAGCGCACAGCACTGCAGCTGTACGCCATTGCTCCCTTAGCACACCACACACTCCGGTCACTGATGGGTGCAGGGCACTGGGGGGGGGCGCCCTGGGCAGCAATTAGATTACCTTACTTGGCGAAAAGCACATAATACAGTCTGATAAACTGTATATGTGCATTAACCCCCGCCATTAAAGTACATAAAAGGACAGAAGCCCTCGCTGAGGGGGCCGGGCCTTCTTCCTCAGCACACCGGCGCCATTTTCTCTTCACAGCTCAGCTGGAAGGAAGCTCCCCAGGCTCTCCCCTGCAGTATCCTGGTACACAAAGGGTAAAAAAGAGAGGGGGGGGGCACATAAATTTAGGCGCAAAACTGTGTATATAAGCTGCTATAGGGGAAAAATCACTCAGTATAGTGTACATCCCTGTATTATATAGCGCTGTGGTGTGTGCTGGCATACTCTCTCTCTCTGTCTCTCCAAAGGGCCTGGTGGAGGAACTGTCTTCAAATAGAGCATCCCCTGTGTGTGTGGTGTGTCGGTACGCGTGTATCGACATGTCTGAGGTAAAAGGCTCCTCTAAGGAGGTGATAGAGCGGATATGTGTGTGGGAGGGTGTCTCCGTTGACAACGCCGACACCTGTTTGGATATGTGTAAGTGCTGAGGTAAAATTATTGCACAAAAGGTTAGGGAACAGAAAGGAAATCTACCCTGGTCTGTCCCTATGTCACAGAGTCCTTCAGAGTCTCTCTATGTTCACTATCCAAAATAACAAAGTATCGACACAGAGTTTAACTTCACTGTCGACTACGATAATGCAAAGTTACAGCCAAGAGGGCTAAAAGATATTCAATATATGATTATTGGAATAAAAGATGATTTGCATATCACTGATGACTCATCTGTCCCTGACACGAGAGTACACATGTTAAGGGGAAGAATGCTGAGGTAAATTTCCCTCCTCTCATGAGGAAAAAGAGCGGGAATCTCCAGACAAGAGACGGCAGCTTCCCACAAGAGAATTCTCAGGCTGTATCCTTTCCCCACTAGGGCCAGGATGTGTTGAGAATCTTCCCCTTGGGTGTCCTGTTTGCACTCGCTATTCTCACGGATCCTGCAGATAGTGTGCACATTCATGTATACTACCCAGACCGGCGATTGTGTCGGCATGGGTTTATAGCGCTGTGGCAGCGTGGACAGGTACCTCATCAGCAGAGATTGAGACCCTACTATGCATATAAATATTTTAAGATGCTGTCTTAAGTGATAGATATATAATTATAAAGCATGCCCAAAGGGACATGAGTATACTGGGTCCTAGAGACAAAAGCTATGTCGATTTCTGCTTGACGTGTCCTGTAGAATATACATTGGACAGATGATGCCGACTTAAGAGGCATATGGAAGGCTGAGGATTGTGTGGAGAAAGGTTCTCGGGCCTGGTCTCCACAGCTATAGCTGGTAATTCTGATATTTTGCCTTATATTCCTGCACAGCCTAGGAAAGCACGACATTATTAAATGCAGCTTTTCGAATAAAGAAACAAGAAAGTCTGAGGTCCGTCCTTTCTTGTCAGAGCCGGGGGCAGAGGAAAGAAGCTGTACAACACAGCTAGTCCCCAGGAACAGAAGTCCTCCCCGGCCTCTACAAAAATCAACCGCATGTCGCTGGGGCTCCACAGGCGGAGCTAGGCTCGGTGGGGACACGCCTTCGTAAGTTCAGCCTTAAGTGGGTTCACTCCCTGTTAGATCCCTGGGCAATAGAAATCGTATCGCAGGGATACAGGCTGGACTGTGAGAAGATGCCCCCTCACTGAGGACCCGGCGGCCTTCCCCCCAAGAGAGGGAGCCAGTGTTAACTGCAATTTGTAAATTGTATCTTCAACAGGTGGTGGTCAAGGGTCTCCTCCTTCAACAAGAGGGTGTTATTATTCGACCATGTTATAATCCCGAAACCAGACGGTTCGGTTAGACCCATATTGTATTAAAATCCCTGAACATATACCTGAAAAGGTTCAGGTTCAAGATGGAATCGCTAAGAGCGGTCATTGCAAGCCTGAAATGAATCGGGACATAAGGGATGCATACCTTCGTGTCCCCATTTATCCACCTCATCAGGCGTACCTCAGAATTGCGGTACGGGATTGTCATTACCAATTTCACCAAGGTAATGGCGGATATGATGGTGCTCCTGCGGAAGCAAGGTTTCACTATTATCACATACTTGGATGATCTCCTCATAAAAGCGAGATCAAGAGAGCAGTTGCTGGACAGCGTATCACCTTCTCTGGAAGTGAAACGGCAACACGACTGGATTCTATATATTCCGAAGTCGCAGTTGGTTCCTACAGCTCATCTGCCTCGCCTAGGCATGATCCTAGACACAGACCAGAAGAGGGTTTATCTCCCGATAGAGAGAGCTCTGGAGCTCATGACACTGGTCAGGAATCCATTGAAAACCAAAACAGGTGTCAGTGCATCACTGCACTCGAGTCCTGGGAAGGATGATGGCATCATACGAGGCCATCCCCTTCGGCTGGTTCCATGCAAGGACAATGGAACTTACTGGACAAGTGGTCCGGATCACATCTTCAGATGCATCGGTTAATCACCCTATCCCCCAGGGCCAGGGTGTCTCTCCTGTGGTGGCTGCGGAGTGCTCACCTTCTCGAGGGCCGCAGATTCGGCATTCAGGACTGGGTCCTGGTGACCACGGATGCAAGCCTCCGAGGGTGGGGGGCAGTTACACAGGGAAGAAAATTCCAAGGTTTGTGGTCAAGCCAACAGACTTGCCTTCACATCAATATCCTGGAACTAAGGTCCATATACAACGCCCTAAGTCAAGCGGAGTTCCTGCTTCGCGACCAACCGGTTCTGATCCAGTCAGACCGCAGGGGCTCATGTAAACCGCCAGGGCGGCACAAGGAGCAGGGTGGCGAGGGTAGAAGCCACCAGAATTCTTCGCTGGGCGGAGAATCAAGTAAGCGCACTGTCAGCAGTGTTCATTCCGGGAGTGGACACGACCTCTACCCGGGAAAGTGGTGACTTCATCAGGAAGTCTTCACGCAGTTTTGCAAATTGATGGAAACTGCCTCAGGTGGACTACATGGCGTCCCACCTCAATAAAAAGATAAAAAAGGTTTTACGCTGGGTCAAGGGACTCTCAGGCGATAGCTGTGGTCGCACTAGTAACACCGTGGGTGTTCTAGTCGGTCTATATATTCCCTCCTCTTCCTCTCAGACCCAAGGGCTGAGAATTGTAATAAACGGAGGAGTGTGAACAATATTCTTTGCTCCGGATTGGCCAAGAAGGACTCGGTACCCGGAACTGCAAGAAATGCTCTCAGAGGACCCATGGCCTCTGTCTCTCAGTCAGGACATGTTGCAACAGGGACCCTGTCTGATCCAAGACTTACCGCGGCTGCGTTGGACGGCATGGCGGTTGAACGCCGGATCCTAGCGGAAAAGGGCATTCCGGATGCAGTTATTCCTACGCTGATAAAGGCTAGGAAAGACGTGACAGCAAGACTTTTTCACTGTATATGGCGAAAATAGGTTGCTTGGTGTGTGGCCGGGAAGGCCCTACAGAGGAATTCCAGGGGGGTCGATTCCTGCACTTCCTACAGTCAGGAGTGACTATGGGCCTAAAATTAAGATCCATAAAGGCCAAGATTTCGCCCCTATCCCTTTTTCTCTCAAAAAGAACTGGATTCACTGCCTGAAGTTCGGACGTTGTTACAGGGGTGCTGCATATTCAGCCCCTTTTGTACCTCCAGTGGCACCTTGGGATCTTAACGTGTGTTGGATTCCTAAAATCCCACTGGTTTGAGCCACTTAAGACCGTGGAGCTAAAATATCTCACGTGGAAAGTGGTCATGCTTTTGGCCTTAGCTTGGACTAGGCGTGTGTCAGAATTGGCGGCTTTGTCATGTAAAAGCCCATATCTGATCTTCCATATGGAAAGGGCAGAATGGAGGACTCGTCCCCAATTTCTCCCTAAGGTGGTATCATCGTTTCATTTGAACCAACCTATTGTGGTGCCTGCGGCTACTAGGGACTTGGAGGATTCCAAGTTGCTGGACGTAGTCCGGGCCCTGAAACTTTATGTTTCCAGGACGGCTAGAGTCAGAAAAACTGACTCGCTATTTATCCTGCATGCACCCAACAAGCTGGGTGCTCCTGCTTCAAAGCAGACTATTGCTCGCTGGATCTGTAGCACGATTCAGCTTGCACATTCTGCGGCTGGACTGCTGCATCCTAAATTAGTAAAAGCCCATTCCACGAGGAAGGTGGGCTCTTCTTGGGCGGCTGCCCGAGGGGTCTCAGCTTTACAACTTTGCCGAGCTGCTACTTGGTCGGGTTCAAACACTTTTGCAAAATTCTACAAGTTTGATACCCTGGCTGAGGAGGACCTTGAGTTTGCTCATTCGGTGCTGCAGAGTCATCCGCACTCTCCCGCCCGTTTGGGAGCTTTGGTATAATCCCCATGGTCCTTACGGAGTACCCAGCATCCACTAGGACGTCAGAGAAAATAAGAATTTACTCACCGATAATTCTATTTCTCGTAGTCCGTAGTGGATGCTGGGAGCCCGTCCCAAGTGCGGACTCTCTGCAATACATGTATATAGTTATTGCTTAACTAAAGGGTTATTGTATGAGCCATCTGTTGAGAGAGGCTCAGTTATGGTTCATACTGTTAACTGGGTATAGTTATCACGAGTTGTACGGTGTGATTGGTGTGGCTGGTATGAGTCTTACCCTGGATTCCAAATCCTTTCCTAGTAATGTCAGCTCTTCCGGGCACAGTTTCCCTAACTGAGGTCTGGAGGAGGGGCATAGAGGGAGGAGCCAGTGCACACCAGATATAGTACCTAATCTTTCTTTTAAGAGTGCCCAGTCTCCTGCAGAGCCCGTCTATACCCCATGGTCCTTACGGAGTACCCAGCATCCACTACGGACTACGAGAAATAGAATCACCGGTGAGTAAATTCTTATTTTTATTAAGGTTGGCGTTACACAAACTACATTCACTCAGAGACAACTAGGGAAAGCTGTTCCTTCACTCAGAGACAACTAGGGAAAGCTGTTCCTTCACTCAGAGACAACAAAGCTCTTCATTTAGAGACAATTAGGGAAATCTCTACCTTCACTCAGAGACAACCATTGAAAGATCTTCCTCCACTCAGAGACAACCAAGAAAAGCTCTCCCTTCACTCAGAGACAATTAGGAAAATCTCTTCCTTCACTCAGAGACAACTAGGGACAGCTCTTCCTCCACTCAGAGACAACTAAGAAAAGCTCTTCCATCACTCAGAGACAACCAGTGAAAGCTCTTCCTTCACTCAAAGACAGCAAAGAAATGCTCTTCCTTCACTCAGAGACAACTAGGGGAAAGCCCTTACTCAGAGACAACTAGGGAAACTCTTCCATCACTCAGAGACAACTAGGGAAAGCTCTTCCATCACTCAGAGACAACCAGTGAAAGCTCTTCCTTCACTCAAAGACAACCAAGAAATGCTCTTCCTTCACTCAGAGACAACTAGGGAAAGCTCTTCTTACACTCAGAGACAACTAGGGGAAAGCCCTTACTCAGAGACAACTAGGGAAGCTCTTCCTTCACCCAGAGACAACTAGGGAAAGCTCTTCCTTCACTCAGAGACAACTAGGGAAATCTGTTCCTTACTCAGCGACAACTAGGGACAGATCTTCCTTACTCAGAGACAACTAGGGAAAGCTCTTCTGTACTCAGAGATAATTAAGGAAAGCTCTTCCTTACTCAGAGGCAACTAGGGAAAGCTTTTCCTTCACTCAGAGACAACCTGTGAAAGCTCTTCCTTCACTTAGAGACAACCAAGGAATGCTCTTCCTTCACTCAGAGACAACTAGGGGAAAGCTCTTTAATATCTCAGATATCTTTTTTTCTCCGATAAATACCCAGAGTATATGTTTTGCACATGCGACACCGTCAACAGCGCCACTGCACTTAACCAATGATTGGTGTCCTGGTGAGCTCCTCCGGCTCTGGTTATCTGATTGCTGCCTTCATACCTCTGTGACCCTGTCATCTGATGTCTGATATAAACTGCTGTTAATGCCAGTTCACAGCAGACATCAGCTGACTGGGTCATAGTGCAGGGAGCCAGCGATCAGATGACTGGAGGCATGGAGTAGCTCACCGGGTCCTGATCACTGCACCAGAGGGATGGTGCAGTGTAAGAAAATGTCAAAAAAAGGTTGTTCGTTTTTTCAACATGATCAGCCTGTGGTCTGTGGTCTTATTAGACACACATCGCTGACCACTGGCACTGGCTGATCACAGGGCTGGCTCTGGTATTTATTTATTTATTTATTTTTTATTCAGCCAGAACGCATTCCCCATTACAAGTAAGGGAAATGCGATCTGATTACTAAAAAAAATTTGCATGAAAGGGTTTGGTGTAGTTATTCACACAAACTGCTCCAATGGTCCTTATTACATTTCAGTGAAACTAAAATAATGTGGAAACGGTGTGAAAACACCCTTTTTCACATTATTTTAGTAAAAATAGTATTAATAATTGTGCCCCAAAGTGAGAAATAAAAATTTACACAGTTAGCTGCGTAGTAACAACAGAACAGGTTGTAGGCAATTAAAATTAGCAGTCCAGCTATACAGTAGGCCCCTCATTTAGAGCTCAACAAAGCCGCTGCATTCACACACAACGGCAATATTCAGAGGGACTGCGCATGTGCAGCAGCCATAGTGCGCGTGCGTTACCGTTCACCAAGTGATCACATCCCGGAAGGATGCGATCACATGGTGATTGACAGACGACAGGCGTCTTTGGTGGCGTCGATATAGTGTTGAGGGGATTGGGAAACGCAGGCATGCCCGTTTTCGTGTCAACCTCTATTCAATGCACTTGACTGCAGAAGTGGACAGGACACAGAAGCGTTGCCTACCCTTCTGGGATGCTGGGAGAGCTCACGGAAATCTGGGACATTCTGTGACACTACTGAAATATACAGTAGATTCATATATTTTGCAGCAAGTCAAAGTGATTTTTCTAATTAGTTCAGGTTCTCGCAGCTATCTATCACAGGACATTTCAAACCAGAAAGCTCTGTACCCACTGATAATGGCCCTGATTTTGTCTAGAACAGTAATGTGATGAGAGGGTGATTGCTCTGGGCACAGTGTGTGACTCACATTCTTCTGACAGCACAGCTGAGGTTGCAGAGCTGCCTGCAGTGCCAGGAAAGTGACCTGCTTTACCACACACGTGTTTGGCAGCTAGTAACAGCACCAGCTGTTAAGTGCGTTTCCTGGGGCGTGAGCCTATTGCATTGGATGGTCATGTGGAAGCAACCAGCTTTCAGCCAATTAGTTAAAATACTTAAAAGTGAGACCAATGTTTAATTGGAGCACTGGAATATTCCAAGCACAGATGTTAGGTACAGCAAAGAAATGCACGTGTCCAATTCACCTCAATACGAAATAATGGTTATATTCAATATATCCAATTATCATACATGGTTGCTTGACATATATATATATATATATATATATAAAAGAAGGAATACCTTTCCTGCGCTGAGAATGAGCAGCACTACTGAAAGTTCCCCTGTTAGTGGGAACTTAAAAAATAGATAAACACAATAAAAACAGAGTGCGCTATGACATAAATATTGATTGAAAATTATTAAATTCAAGAATCGTGGTCGAAACTTCTCTTGGATTATGTTCCTCTTAGTGAATCCCCAATTGGGGCCTACAGAGAAACCCAATCACCAGAAAAAATATTCACCCGACAAAAGATACAACAATTTAGTAACAGAACTTTGTTTAAAAAAGATTTTAATACATGGTCTTGTATAACATGATGATATTAAAATGGAATAACAATACAATCAATTGGACACACACCAGAATGCTTTGGATGGTATAGTGGAATAGCCTCCTCACCTTAACGGTTTGTGCTTAAAGGAGGATACTCAAAGCAAAGGGATAGTGTACAATAATTGATGAACCCTACGTGTTTCGTCCTAAGGGACTTCTTCAGGGGGTAAGATGATGTCTGGGTGGAAAATTAAAAAATGCATACTTAAAAAAGAGGGGAAGGGATTAAGGAGAGTACTTTAAACACATTCTCCAAATTGAGAGCTGTGAAGTGGGTACCCACCTAAAAACTTAACATGCTGGGATTCACAAGGGGGACTACCGAATTTCAGTTGAATTCATAGAGAACCGATATGTCACGTGTATAACTGGATCTACTGAATACAGGTTAATATCAATAGACATATATTCACATATAGTTATGTTAATAGTGGTGAATGACCTATACTAACCTAAAATCTGGATATAGATTGCTCAAGGTCAGTGTAGTCAGTTGTATTATTCAGATCATATGTAATTTAGAGGCAATTTGACACCTCTTTAATAGAGAAAAAAAAATATATAAATAAATATACTACATAATGTGTATCTAGAGAAAGAAATAGTGGTAATTCATTCATACAGATAAATGATCCACAGTGTGTATCAACGAACAGGGGTCTAAACTAGACCAAATGAAAGAGTCTGAAAGATCCCTCTTCACTAAAAGTGTAAAATTTATAATTATAAAGTGTATCTACTTCATATAGAAAAAAATATGATTATCCATACCAATAAATAATCCAAAGTCCGTGTCAGCAACAGAGGTCAAAACTAGACCCAATGAGAAATCTGAAAAATCCCTCTTCTCTACAATAAAAGGAGGATGTATACGTGAGGTTTATCGATATATAATAAACTAGTATATAAAAAATAAGTTCATTACATACATACCACAGCGTGATAAACTGATTTGTATACAGTCAGTAGTGTGTACAAAAAAGTCCAATGGCTAACACCTTAAATAACAGATAATATTTCTTCAGTTACACGGAGTTATAGTGTCATTCCTTACACAATATCTCTTAGTGTATTATATTCCACATTGAAACGTATCATTCCGAAATATAAATTACAACACATTAATGATTAATGAACTACACAAGTGTGCAAAATTTGGCATCCTAAAAGTTTGAATTAATAAAGGGAACCGATGTTATCTAGTAAAGAAATATATAAATCAACATCTGTGACATTAATATTATACATATAATGACCACAACATTCAACATCCAAAGGGAATTGAACTATTATAATGCGATAATCTGGTATTTAAAAAGGAATATATCTGTATATATGTGTATCAATAACCAAAAGAAATCAAACTACTAAAGTAAACAAACAAATAGAGAGAAGTTGATACAGACATGTATAACCATGAGTGAGGTCGAATGTAGAAGTGGAGAGCAGGATAAATCATCAGAAGACTTACATCACTGCAGCCTATCACCAGATCGTCTGTTCATAACAGTCAGGAAGAGAGAAGTGATCTAGGGGCTCAAAAGAGGCTCCTTATATCTGTCTTGCTACATTACATCACTTCCTGCTCAATTAGTATAATTGTTAATCAATAAAGTTCAATAGGTGCTTCTATTGCCCTGAAGTGAGCCCTATCAAAAGGTATAGATCTTACACGCTCCTCTTACTTGGTCAATTAAGTCTTAACAGCCTATTAACTAAATACCGACTTGAAATTCAACAATACTGGGTGGACGTTTAACAGGAGCACGGGGTCGTGCTTCCTGTTTGTATTCCACCTATGTCTAACGCGTGCGTTCCAGCAGCAGTGGGACGCACGTATGGTGCCGAAAAACAATCTCTCTTATGGTGTGCGCACCTCCTTTGGATGGAGCGCATACGTCACCCCCGGAAATATACAGTGACCGTGCGCGCCCCAACCACAGTGGAGCGCACACGTCACTGTCAGGTGTTCAGACCCACGACGCGCCCCCACATTGGGAGACGGACGCTCCCGTGGTATACATGCGGTGTGCATGAGCGCACCTCCCCCAGATGGGGCGCACACATCACACCCGGAAATTCACAGTGAACGGGCACATCCCAACTGTAGTGGAGCGCACACGTCACTGCCAGATGATCAGACCCGCAGCGTGTTCTCATAGCGTTGCTAAGCAACCACTACACATAGCTGTCAGATGTTTAGATAGCTATGCATAGTGGTTGCTTAGCACGCGTCAGACATAGGTGGAATACAAACAGGCGGTTAGCTGCTTTATCTATCTATGATTTTAAAATTAAGTACCGCCCAGGCATCAATAACATAGATGCAGATTTTTTGTCTAGGTTACCCAGAACCGAAAGTGAACCAGATAGTTCATGGTGGATTGAAGTTCCTGCAACCACCATTAAGAGGTTGTGCTTTAACCTACAGGTTGTAGTGACAAAGAGGAACGAGTGCATCAGTGCCCTTGGAGACTCTGACAAGGCAGTGCCCCAGGCTTATTGTTGGTTAAGCCAATTAGAGTTAGGGGACTTGCCAAGAATGGCCAGGAGCAAATCCGCATGGATCAACGGAATTATCCAGATATATCCTTTGTCATACTCTACCTTGAGTCTGGTTGTGCTGAATGTGATGTAAGCTCTATGATGCATGCATCCAAGTTATTGCTGAGGCAGGTAAAGCAATTGATCCTGAAGAATGGGACACTGTACCATAAACTAGTTAAATCTAATGGAAAGTTCAAATTTCATTTAGTTACTCCACAGTGCTATAGAGAGACTATTCTAAATGCATTACATGATCAGCACAGCCATTTTGTAGTAGAAAAGACAGCAGGGCTGATAACTGACCATTTCCATTGGCCCTTAATGGATCAGGATATTGAGAACTACTGTAAAACCTGTGGCAGTTGTATTTTGAGGAAGACTCTTCCCACTAAGGGGGTAATTCAGATCTGATCGCACGCTAGCTTTTTTCGCTGCGCTGCGATCCAGGTCAGAACTGCACATGCGTATGCACCGCAAAGCACAGGCGCGTCACTCGGGTACAAAGCGGATCATTATTGTGCGATGGGTTTTACGAAGAATCCAATCATACAGCCGATCGCAAGAAGATTGACAGAAAGAAGGCGTATGAGGGTGGCAACTGACCATTTTCTGGGAGTGGTTGGAAAAACGCAGGCGTGTCCAACCATTTACAGGGCGGGCGTTTGACATCAATTCCGGTCCCGGACAGGCTGAAGTGATCGCAGGGGCTGAGTAAGTCCTGGGCTACTCAGAAACTGCAAAAGATCTTTTTGTACTGCTTGGCTGCACATGCGTTAGCACACTTGCACAGCTAAAATACACTCCCCTGTAGGCGGCAACTATGTGATCGCAGCGCTGCAAAAAACTGCTAGCGAGCGATAAGGTCTGAATTAGGCCCTAAATCCACTTCCCTTGTTAATCTCAATAGCCATGGTCCCATGGATCTAGTATGCATTGATTATGTATCATTGGAAACATCACCTGGGAAGGAATGTAACATTCTTGTAGTAACGGATCACTTCACCCGTTATGCCCAGGCTTATGTTACTTCCGATCAAAGAGCAGTTACCGTGGCTAAAACCTTATAGGAACGATTCTTTGTTCACTATGGCTTACCTGCTCGATTACACTCCAACCAGGGATGGGATTTTGAAGGAAATATTATTAGGTAGCTGTGTCTGTACTGTGGGATTAAGAAATTCCGGACTACTCCTTACCATCCTCAGGGTAATCCCCAGCTAGAGCGTTTTAATCGCACCCTGCTCAATATGATGGGCACCTAGGACCCAATGTGCCAAACACAGTGGAATAGTAGAATATGTCTGGTGTATGCATAAGACTGCACTAAGAATGAATCCACTGGGTACTCACAATATAAATAAATGTTTGGGTGTGAAGCCCGACTGCCCATAGATGTCTCTCTAGGACTTCCCTCCCAGAATGCCAAGGGACAAACCCATACTCAGTATATAACTAAATTAAGAAAGGAACTAATATACGCTCATAAGGTAGCTCAGGATGCTGCTAGGAAAGCAGGGGCTAAGAACAAAATCAGATATGACCTGAGAGTGAAGTTAAATGTATTGGGAATTGGAGATTGAGTATTAGTGCAGCAACTAGGACTTCCCAGACGACAAAAAATTAGCGTATCGTTGAGGGCCTGACCCGTATGTGGTAACAGAACAATTGCCCAATATACCAGTTTATAAATTGAGACTAGAGTCGGGGGAGGGACCCATTGTTGCCTACCACCGACAGCATCTCCTGCCTATAACACAAGATATTTGTCTGCAGCAGAACCACTGAGAAACTCTACTTGGAGAGACAGTGGCAGATTGCAATCTACAAATAGTCAAAGACAATTACAAAAAATCCAGTAGTTGATACTGATGATGATGATGAGGGAGGGGCAGGATATTTTTACCATGAAAATACTATTTCAGATAATATTCCCCAATATTCCAAGAGTAGCCCACCTCTGGTGCTTGAGGAGAGTGCAATGGAAGAGGAGTGTATTATATCACTTAATAATAATGATGAAAGTGGATTAGAATCTGAGTGGGAATTAGCATCAGAATAGCCCAAGTATGGACCCTTGCATTGGGCCCGTAATATCAGTTGCTGGTGAGGGGCTATTATGTAGCAATCGGCCGTCCATGGAACGACGACCTCCATTAGTGTTAACATATCCTGAGTTGGGTAACCCTATATATATGTACCTCAAATAATTCACCCACGTATAGTCTTCACATGGCCCTACTTTGGGTATTACACAATGAAATCAAAGGATATGTGGTGATCTGAGGAAATGGGATGGAGATTTATGCAGATCACCAGGGGGAGAAATGTAGCATAGTATGTAATTTCATATAAGGCTCTAGATTTATTATATATTTTATGCATGTATGCTGGTATATAAATAATTGTGTGTGTGTGTGTGTGTGTGTGTGTGTGTGTGTGTGTGTGTATATGTATATATATATATATATATATATATAGTAGTAATAATATCAATTTATAAATGCCAATGGATTGTGATAGAAGGTGTTAATATCCATTTAAAAGTGTGGATCTGTATATACGTATGTGCAATGGCAGTGGAAGGGTTAATATGCTTCACTAAATGTTAGCAGGGAGTCCAGAAAAGATTCTAGAGAATGGGACATTCATCGGCGGCTTAGAAAATTGGGAACTACATTTCATTGAGCCAAGCCAGCTCGCTACAGTGCATACGGGAGGAATCCGGAGAAGGTACTAAGTCCGCAGGGTGACTATTCATGGAGTCAGAGATGCAATGTATTGTGTTATTATGAATTCTTGATTACCAATTTTTTAACATTACATTATTTATTATAAAATCTTTTTATCATCATAACCATCTAGCATTATCATAATTTATGTTCACATATGTTTTTAAGCGCTGGTTTTTCACATTCAGAGATCCAGGAAAGCAACGGCTGGGTCCCGGGGGTATCTTCTGTCCACGAGGTGGAGCTGATGATTGGACGGCCGGACCAATAGCAATTTGAGAGGAGGAGTCGGGGGAGTGTCACATTCCTGCATAGAGGCGTGGAAGTGGAAGTGCCATCCACACTTACACATGTAAATGACCGAGGACAGCGCTCAGAGCAGTCTAAACTACAGAATACAGGAGAAGGCATATTACTAACATTACAGTCTGCAGCATTACCCATATATCTGTATTAGTTATATCAGCTGCTGAAATATATATCCAAGTGGGATCATTCCTAGAAGATGCATGACTATAAGGGTGGAGATAATAGGTTTTGAGGCAAGAAAGAGAGTTTAGTGGAGACCGTGTATCATCCCGTACAGAGGAGAGTGAGACACATTATTTATATAGGTATAGACTGTATGTAATGTATTGCCTATTAGTTGCAGTTAATATAAGGAGCTGAAATTGAGCCATTATTTCAGACAGTGGGGTATATTTACTAAGGTCCCGATTTTGACCGAGATGCCGTTTTTTCTTCAAAGTGTCATCTCGGTAATTTACTAAGCAAAAATCACGGCAGTGATGATAGCATTCGTAATATTTTGGAAGTCCTAGGAAAAAATCACGAATCAATACACCATCGGTCAAATACGCCTGCAATTTGGTAGAAATCGGGAATTTACTAAAAAGTGCAAATCACAAACACTGCCGACAATAGCCAAACACTGCCGTGCAGAAATACAAATCGTAAAAAAGTGCTAAAAAAAACCAGACCTGCTTTTTTATCCCGTGTTTGGATAGGCATGAAGGGATCCATGAGATCCGTGCATGTTTATCAGTGGGAAGGGGATGGGAAAGTGTTAATTTTTTGAAAAAAAATTGCGTGGGGTCCCCCCTCCTAAGCCAAACCAGCCTCGGGCTCTTTGAGCCGGTCCTGGTTGCAAAAATATGGGGGAAAAATTGACAGGGGTTCCCCCATATTTAAACAACCAGCACCGGGCTCTGCGCCTGGTCCTGGTTCCAAAAATACGGGGGACAAAAGCGTAGGGGTCCCCCGTATTTTTTAAACCAGCACCGGGCTCCACTAGCTGGACAGATAATGCCACAGCCGGGGGTCACTTTTATACAGTGCCCTGCGGCCGTGGCATTAAATACCCAACTAGTCACCCCTGGCCGGGGTACCCTGGAGGAGTGGGAACCCCTTAAATCAAGGGGCCCCCCCCCCTCCAGCCACCCAAGGGCCAGGGGTGAAGCCCGAGGCTGTCCCCCCCATCCAATGGTCTGCGGATGGGGGGCTGATAGCCTTTGTTGTAAGTTATGAATATTGTTTTTAGTAGCAGTACTACAAGTCCCAGCAAGCCTCCCCCACAAGCTGGTACTTGGAGAACCACAAGTACCAGCATGCGGCGGAAAACCGGGCCCGCTGGTACCTGTAGTACTACTACTAAAAAAATACCCCAATAAAGACATAACACACACACCTTGAAAGTATAACTTTAATGCATACATACACACCACCATATACACATACTTACCTTATGTTCACACGAGGGTCGGTCCTCTTCTCCATGTAGAATCCATGGTGTACCTGTTGAAAAAATTCTACTCACCAAATCCAGTGTAGAGGGCTCCTCGGGTAATCCATTTGTAATCCACGTACTTGGAAAAAATAAAAAAACGGACACCCGACCACGAACTGAAAGGGGCCCCATGTTTTCACATGGGACCCCTTTCCCCGAATGCCAGAAACCCCCTCTGACTTATGTCTAAGAGGGTTTCTTCAGCCAATCAGGGAGCGCCACGTTGTGGCACCCTCCTGATCGGCTGTGTGCTCCTGTACTGTATGACAGGCGGCACACGGCAGTGTTACAATGTAGCGCCTATGCGCTCCATTGTAACCAATGGTGGGAACTTTGTGGTCAGCGGGTGACCGAAAGTAACCTCACCGCTGACCACAAAGTTCCCACCATTGGTTATAATGGAGCGCATAGGCGCTACATTGTAACACTGCCGTGTGCCGCCTGTCATACAGTACAGGAGCACACAGCCGATCAGGAGGGTGCCACAACGTGGCGCTCCCTGATTGTCTGAAGAAACCCTCTTAGACATAAGTCAGAGGGGGTTTCTGGCATTCGGGGAAAGGGGTCCCATGTGAAAACATGGGGCCCCTTTCAGTTCGTGGTCGGGTGTCCGTTTTTTTTTATTTTTACAAGTACGTGGATTACAAATGGATTACCCGAGGAGCCCTCTACACTGGATTTGGTGAGTAGAATTTTTTCAACAGGTACACCATGGATTCTACATGGAGAAGAGGACCGACCCTCGTGTGAACATAAGGTAAGTATGTGTATATGGTGGTGTGTGTGTATTTATGCATTAAAGTTATACTTTCAAGGTGTGTGTGTTATGTCTTTATTGGGGTATTTTTTTAGTAGTAGTACTACAGGTACCAGCGGGCCCGGTTTTCCGCCGCATGCTGGTACTTGTGGTTCTCCAAGTACCAGCTTGCGGGGAGGCTTGCTGGGACTTGTAGTACTGCTACTAAAAACAATATTCATAACTTACAACAAAGGCTATCAGCCCCCCATCCGCAGCCCATTGGATGGGGGGGACAGCCTCGGGCTTCACCCCTGGCCCTTGGGTGGCTGGAGGGGGGGACCCCTTGATTTAAGGGGTTCCCACTCCTCCAGGGTACCCCGGCCAGGGGTGACTAGTTGGGTATTTAATGCCACGGCCGCAGGGCGCTGTATAAAAGTGACCCCCGGCTGTGGCATTATCTGTCCAGCTAGTGGAGCCCGGTGCTGGTTTCAAAAATACGGGGGACCCCTACGCTTTTTGTCCCCCGTATTTTTGTAACCAGGACCAGGCGCAGAGCCCGGTGCTGGTTGCTTAAATATGGGGGAACCCCTGTCAATTTTTCCCCCATATTTTTGCAACCAGGACCGGCTCAAAGAGCCCGAGGCTGGTTTGGCTTAGGAGGGGGGACCCCACGCAATTTTTTTTTTAAGTTTAAACATTTTTTTTTTTACAAGGTGCACAATGAAGCCCAGCACGGATCTCTCAGATCCGGGCGAGATTCATTGTATTAAAGTCGGCAGTGTTTTACAAGTCACTCACGTAAAACACTGCCTAAAAAAACGAATGACATCGACATCGGAAAAACCGAAAATGCAGAATACGGCAGCTTAGTAAATTAGTCGTAATCAATTAAAAAAGTTGCATATTTACACTTTCGATGTCATTCGTGATTGAACTTTGACCTCAAACGGGAAAATACGATTCTTAGTAAATTTACCCCAGTATATATTAAAAGGATTACAAGCCTGTGACAAATATATCATATACAGTATTGAAACTTACAAGAGGCTGAATGTTACAGGACAATGGGGGTCATTCCGAGTTGATCACTCGCTAGCAACTTTTTGCAGTGCTGCGATCAGGTTAAATCTCAGCAAAACTGTGCATGCGTATGCACAGCAATGCGCAGGCACGTCGTATGGGTACAAAGAGGATCGGTGCTGGGCGATGGTTTTAACGAAGATTCCATTCGCACAGCCGACCGCAAGGTGATTGACAGAAAGAGGGCGTTTGTGGGTTTCAACTGACCGTTTTCTGGGATTGTTTGGAAAAACGCAGGCGTGTCCAAGCGTTTGCAGGGCGGGTGTCTGACGTCAATTCCGGGACCAAAAAGACTGAAGTGATCGCAGTTGCTGAGTAAGTCCAGAGCTACTCAAAAATTGCAAAAAACTTTTTTGTGCCGTCGGCTGCAACAGCTTTGGCACACTTGCCAAGCGAAAATACACTCCCCCATAGGCGGCGACAATCTGATCCCAGCGCAGCAAAAAGTTGCTAGCGAGCAATCACCTCGGAATGACCCCCAATAACCCTTAAGGAACATTGGTCATGTTATTGTGATTAAGGAGGTCATACTCTCCACTGACTTACTTATGCACTATACTTATGACTTATGCTAGGAAGCCGGAAATCCACTAAGTGAGCAGTTAAATTGTTGCATTATAAAACAAGATACTAAGGGGTCTATTTACTAAGCCTTGGACAGAGATAAAGTACCAGCCAATCGGCTCCTAACTGTCATTTTTCAAACCCAGCCTGTAACATGGCAGTTAGGAGCTGGTTGGCTGGTACTTCATCTCCGTCCACTTTATCTCCATCCAGGCTTAGTAAATAGACCCCTCAGGGGCCTATTTATTAACATTATGTTTACTAAAATATTGTGAAAAAGAGTGTTTTCTGTTTTCACACCCATTTCACATTATTTTAGTATCACCTGAATGTATTAAAGGGCATTTGGAATCATGAAAAACTGCTCCAAACCCTTTAATTCACTTTTTTTTAGTAACCCACATCGTATTCCCGATACTTATAATCGGAAATGCGATCTGACCAGATTTACTAAAGAAAAAAAGTTAAATAATACCGCAGTGTGCCTTGTGATATTCTCGCTGGCGAGTTCACAGGGAAGCACTGTGATAAGAACTCTTTTCCCCAGCTTCAGCGGGGACCGGGCTCCAGTCATCAGCTATGTGTGTTCGATGGACATACAAGCTGATCACAGGTAAAAAAAAAACAAAAACAAAACATACTTACCTGTCCAGGGAGCCAGTTTCCGCTGCTCCGGTGAGCACTGCCAGGCGCCAGGTCCCCCATATGCTGCAATGTGACCCCGATGCAGTAAAGTGACACTGCAAAACGGCAGCACACTTTACAGCACCGGTAGTCACAGCCCAGCAGAAGCAGCTGCCGGACAGGTGAGTATATTAATCTGCTAGGGTGAGTCCGTGGCGCGCTGGAATAGACACGATGGGGGGGGGGGGGGTTTGACCGGGCGGCGGCGGTAGAGGCGATGTCAGCGGGGGTGGCACATGCGCAGCAGGACATTGGGGTATTTTTTATGAAAAATACCCCAATGATGTAAGATGCATCGCAGGGACAGAGCTTGACCGCAAGCTCTGTTCCTGCATGCAATAATTGATACATCCCTGCGATGTAATCAATAATCGCAGTGCGAGTTTGGGCGATTTTATCACCTGTCATCCGCATTCTGGATGTGGATGGTGATAAATTGGCCCCTAAGTCAGTTAATTCTAGAGATGAGCGCCTGAAATTTTTCTGGTTTTGTGTTTTGGTTTTGGGTTCGGTTCCGCGGCCGTGTTTTGGGTTCGACCGCGTTTTGGCAAAACCTCACCGAATTTTTTTTGTCGGATTCGGGTGTGTTTTGGATTCGGGTGTTTTTTTCAAAAAACCCTAAAAAACAGCTTAAATCATAGAATTTGGGGGTCATTTTGATCCCATATTATTATTAACCTCAAAAACCATAATTTCCACTCATTTTCAGTCTATTCTGAATACCTCACACCTCACAATATTATTTTTAGTCCTAAAATTTGCACCGAGGTCGCTGGATGACTAAGCTAAGCGACCCTAGTGGCCGACACAAACACCTGGCCCATCTAGGAGTGGCACTGCAGTGTCACGCAGGATGGCCCTTCCAAAAAACACTCCCCAAACAGCACATGACGCAAAGAAAAAAAGAGGTGCAATGAGGTAGCTGTGTGACTAAGCTCAGCGACCCAAGTGCCCGACACAAACACCTGGCCCATCTAGGAGTGGCACTGCAGTGTCACGCAGGATGTCCCTTCCAAAAAACCCTCCCCAAACAGCACATGACGCAAAGAAAAAAAGAGGCGCAATGAGGTAGCTGTGTGAGTAAGATTAGCGACCCTAGTGGCCGACACAAACACCGGGCCCATCTAGGAGTGGCACTGCAGTGTCACGCAGGATGTCCCTTCCAAAAAACCCTCCCCAAACAGCACATGACGCAAAGAAAAAAAGAGGCGCAATGAGGTAGCTGTGTGAGTAAGATTAGCGACCCTAGTGGCCGACACAAACACCGGGCCCATCTAGGAGTGGCACTGCAGTGTCACGCAGGATGTCCCTTCCAAAAAACCCTCCCCAAACAGCACATGACGCAAAGAAAAATAAAAGAAAAAAGAGGTGCAAGATGGAATTGTCCTTGGGCCCTCCCACCCACCCTTATGTTGTATAAACAGGACATGCACACTTTAACCAACCCATCATTTCAGTGACAGGGTCTGCCACACGACTGTGACTGATATGACGGGTTGGTTTGGACCCCCACCAAAAAAGAAGCAATTAATCTCTCCTTGCACAAACTGGCTCTACAGAGGCAAGATGTCCACCTCATCATCATCCTCCGATATATCACCGTGTACATCCCCCTCCTCACAGATTATCAATTCGTCCCCACTGGAATCCACCATCTCAGCTCCCTGTGTACTTTGTGGAGGCAATTGCTGCTGGTCAATGTCTCCGCGGAGGAATTGATTATAATTCATTTTAATGAACATCATCTTCTCCACATTTTCTGGATGTAACCTCGTACGCCGATTGCTGACAAGGTGAGCGGCGGCACTAAACACTCTTTCGGAGTACACACTTGTGGGAGGGCAACTTAGGTAGAATAAAGCCAGTTTGTGCAAGGGCCTCCAAATTGCCTCTTTTTCCTGCCAGTATAAGTACGGACTGTGTGACGTGCCTACTTGGATGCGGTCACTCATATAATCCTCCACCATTCTTTCAATGTTGAGAGAATCATATGCAGTGACAGTAGACGACATGTCCGTAATCGTTGTCAGGTCCTTCAGTCCGGACCAGATGTCAGCATCAGCAGTCGCTCCAGACTGCCCTGCATCACCGCCAGCGGGTGGGCTCGGAATTCTGAGCCTTTTCCTCGCACCCCCAGTTGCGGGAGAATGTGAAGGAGGAGATGTTGACAGGTCGCGTTCCGCTTGACTTGACAATTTTGTCACCAGCAGGTCTTTGCACCCCAGCAGACTTGTGTCTGCCGGAAAGAGAGATCCAAGGTAGGTTTTAAATCTAGGATCGAGCACGTTGGCCAAAATGTAGTGCTCTGATTTCAACAGATTGACCACCCGTGAATCCTTGTTAAGCGAATTAAGGGCTGCATCCACAAGTCCCACATGCCTAGCGGAATCGCTCCCTTTTAGCTCCTTCTTCAATGCCTCCAGCTTCTTCTGCAAAAGCCTGATGAGGGGAATGACCTGACTCAGGCTGGCAGTGTCTGAACTGACTTCACGTGTGGCAAGTTCAAAGGGCATCAGAACCTTGCACAACGTTGAAATCATTCTCCACTGCACTTGAGACAGGTGCATTCCACCTCCTATATCGTGCTCAATTGTATAGGCTTGAATGGCCTTTTGCTGCTCCTCCAACCTCTGAAGCATATAGAGGGTTGAATTCCACCTCGTTACCACTTCTTGCTTCAGATGATGGCAGGGCAGGTTCAGTAGTTTTTGGTGGTGCTCCAGTCTTCTGCAGACCCTCCAACATGACCCGCCCCACTAGGTACAAAATGCTCTGTTTCTGGACTTCCCTCTTAATTTATGATTTCCATCACCTGTGTTGAACTAGTTAAATGATAAGAAAGCTGTTTCTTCACAGGTGATGGCAATAATAAATTAAGGGGGAAGTCCAGAAACAGAGCATTTTGTACCTAGTGAGGCGGGTCATGTTGGAGGGTATGCTTCTGTACGTGGTGCCTGTACGCCGAAAGTGTCCCGCAATTCTTCTGGCCACCGACAGCATCTCTTGCACGCCCCTGTCGTTTTTTTAAAAATTCTGCACCACCAAATTCAAGGTATGTGCAAAACATGGGACGTACTGGAATTTGCCCATATTTAATGCACACACAATATTGCTGGCGTTGTCCGATGCCACAAATCCACAGGAGAGTCCAATTGGGGTAAGCCATTCTGCGATGATCTTCCTCAGTTGCCGTAAGAGGTTTTCAGCTGTGTGCGTATTCTGGAAAGCGGTGATACAAAGCGTAGCCTGCCTAGGAAAGAGTTGGCGTTTGCGAGATGCTGCTACTGGTGCCGCCGCTGCTGTTCTTGCGGCGGGAGTCCATACATCTACCCAGTGGGCTGTCAGTCATATAGTCCTGACCCTGCCCTGCTCCACTTGTCCACATGTCCGTGGTTAAGTGGACATTGGGTACAACTGCATTTTTTAGGACACTGGTGAGTCTTTTTCTGACGTCCGTGTACATTCTCGGTATCGCCTGCCTACAGAAGTGGAACCTAGATGGTATTTGGTAACGGGGGCACACTGCCTCAATAAATTGTCTAGTTCCCTGTGAACTAACGGCGGATACCGGACGCACGTCTAACACCAACATAGTTGTCAAGGACTCAGTTATCCGCTTTGCAACAGGATGACTGCTGTGATATTTCATCTTCCTCGCAAAGGACTGTTGGACAGTCAATTGCTTACTGGAAGTAGTACAAGTGGGCTTACGACTTCCCCTCTGGGATGACCATCGACTCCCAGCAGCAACAACAGCAGCGCCAGCAGCAGTAGGCGTTACACGCAAGGATGCATCGGAGGAATCCCAGGCAGGAGAGGACTCGTCAGAATTGCCAGTGACATGGCCTGCAGGACTATTGGCATTCCTGGGGAAGGAGGAAATTGACACTGAGGGAGTTGGTGGGGTGGTTTGCGTGAGCTTGGTTACAAGAGGAAGGGATTTACTGGTCAGTGGACTGCTTCCGCTGTCGGCCCAAGTTTTTGAACTTGTCACTGACTTATTATGAATGCGCTGCAGGTGACGTATAAGGGAGGATGTTCCGAGGTGGTTAACGTCCTTACCCCTACTTATTACAGCTTGACAAAGGGAACACACGGCTTGACACCTGTTGTCCGCATTTCTGGTGAAATACTTCCACACCGAAGAGCTGATTTTTTTGGTATTTTCACCAGGCATGTCAACGGCCCTATTCCTCCCACGGACAACAGGTGTCTCCCCGGGTGCCTGACTTAAACAAACCACCTCACCATCAGAATCCTCCTGGTCAATTTCCTCCCCAGCGCCAGCAACACCCATATCCTCCTCATCCTGGTGTACTTCAACACTGACATCTTCAATCTGACTATCAGGAACTGGACTGCGGGTGCTCCTTCCAGCACTTGCAGGGGGCGTGCAAATGGTGGAAGGCGCATGCTCTTCACGTCCAGTGTTGGGAAGGTCAGGCATCGCAACCGACACAATTGGACTCTCCTTGTGGATTTGGGATTTCGAAGAACGCACAGTTCTTTGCGGTGCTACTGCTTTTGCCAGCTTGAGTCTTTTCATTTTTCTAGCGAGAGGCTGAGTGCCTCCATCCTCATGTGAAGCTGAACCACTAGCCATGAACATAGGCCAGGGCCTCAGCCGTTCCTTGCCACTCCGTGTGGTAAATGGCATATTGGCAAGTTTACGCTTCTCCTCCGACAATTTTATTTTAGGTTTTGGAGTCCTTTTTTTACTGATATTTGGTGTTTTGGATTTGACATGCTCTGTACTATGACATTGGGCATCGGCCTTGGCAGACGACGTTGCTGGCATTTCATCGTCTTGGCCATGACTAGTGGCAGCAGCTTCAGCACGAGGTGGAAGTGGATCTTGATCTTTCCCTAATTTTGGAACCTCAACATTTTTGTTCTCCATATTTTAATAGGCACAACTAAAAGGCACCTCAGGTAAACAATGGAGATGGATGGATACTAGTATACAATTATGGATGGACTGCCGAGTGCCGACACAGAGGTAGCTACAGCCGTGGACTACCGTACTGTACTGTGTCTGCTGCTAATATAGACTGGTTGATAAAGAGATGTAGTAGTAGTATGTATGTATAAAGAAGAAAGAAGAAAAAAAACCACGGGTAGGTGGTTTACAATTATGGACGGACTGCCGAGTGCCGACACAGAGGTAGCTACAGCCGTGGACTACCGTACTGTACTGTGTCTGCTGCTAATATAGACTGGTTGATAAAGAGATGTAGTAGTAGTATGTATGTATAAAGAAGAAAGAAAAAAAACCACGGGTAGGTGGTATACAATTATGGACGGACTGCCCAGTGCCGACACAGAGGTAGCTACAGCCGTGGACTACCGTACTGTACTGTGTCTGCTGCTAATATAGACTGGTTGATAAAGAGATGTAGTAGTAGTATGTATGTATAAAGAAGAAAGAAAAAAAAACCACGGGTAGGTGGTATACAATTATGGACGGACTGCCCAGTGCCGACACAGAGGTAGCTACAGCCGTGGACTACCGTACTGTACTGTGTCTGCTGCTAATATAGACTGGTTGATAAAGAGATGTAGTAGTAGTATGTATGTATAAAGAAGAAAGGAAAAAAAACCACGGGTAGGTGGTATACAATTATGGACGGACTGCCCAGTGCCGACACAGAGGTAGCTACAGCCGTGGACTACCGTACTGTACTGTGTCTGCTGCTAATATAGACTGGTTGATAAAGAGATGTAGTAGTAGTAGTATGTATGTATAAAGAAGAAAGAAAAAAAAACCACGGGTAGGTGGTATACAATTATGGACGGACTGCCCAGTGCCGACACAGAGGTAGCTACAGCCGTGGACTACCGTACTGTACTGTGTCTGCTGCTAATATAGACTGGTTGATAAAGAGATGTAGTAGTAGTATGTATGTATAAAGAAGAAAGAAAAAAAAACACGGGTAGGTGGTATACAATTATGGACGGACTGCCGAGTGCCGACACAGAGGTAGCTACAGCCGTGGACTACCGTACTGTACTGTGTCTGCTGCTAATATAGACTGGTTGATAAAGAGATGTAGTAGTAGTATGTATGTATAAAGAAGAAAGAAAAAAAAACCACGGGTAGGTGGTATACAATTATGGACGGACTGCCCAGTGCCGACACAGAGGTAGCTACAGCCGTGGACAACCGTACTGTACTGTGTCTGCTGCTAATATAGACTGGTTGATAAAGAGATGTAGTAGTAGTATGTATGTATAAAGAAGAAAGAAAAAAAAACCACGGGTAGGTGGTATACAATTATGGACGGACTGCCCAGTGCCGACACAGAGGTAGCTACAGCCGTGGACTACCGTACTGTACTGTGTCTGCTGCTAATATAGACTGGTTGATAAAGAGATGTAGTAGTAGTAGTATGTATGTATAAAGAAGAAAAAAAACCCACGGGTAGGTGGTATACAATTATGGACGGACTGCCCAGTGCCGACACAGAGGTAGCTACAGCCGTGGACTACCGTACTGTACTGTGTCTGCTGCTAATATAGACTGGTTGATAAAGAGATGTAGTAGTAGTATGTATGTATAAAGAAGAAAGAAAAAAAAACCACGGGTAGGTGGTATACAATTATGGACGGACTGCCCAGTGCCGACACAGAGGTAGCTACAGCCGTGGACTACCGTACTGTACTGTGTCTGCTGCTAATATAGACTGGTTGATAAAGAGATGTAGTAGTAGTAGTATGTATGTATAAAGAAGAAAGAAAAAAAAACCACGGGTAGGTGGTATACAATTATGGACGGACTTCCGAGTGCCGACACAGAGGTAGCTACAGCCGTGGACTACCGTACTGTACTGTGTCTGCTGCTAATATAGACTGGTTGATAAAGAGATGTAGTAGTAGTATGTATGTATAAAGAAGAAAGAAAAAAAAACCACGGGTAGGTGGTATACAATTATGGACGGACTGCCGAGTGCCGACACAGAGGTAGCTACAGCCGTGAACTACCGTACTGTGTCTGCTGCGACTGGATGATAAATAATGATATAAAAAATATATATATATCACTACTGCAGCCGGACAGGTATATATTATATAATGACGGACCTGCTGGACACTGTCTGTCAGCAGAATGAGTTTTTTATAGAATAAAAAAAAAAACACCACACAAGTGAAGTCACACGACGAGTGTTTAACTTTTTCAGGCAATCACAATATAGTATACTATACTACTAACTATACTGGTGGTCAGGTCACTGGTCAGTCACACTGGCAGTGGCACTCCTGCAGCAAAAGTGTGCACTGTTTAATTTTAATAATAATATGTACTCCTGGCTCCTGCTATAACCTATAACTGGCACTGCAGTGCTCCCCAGTCTCCCCCACAATTATAAGATGTGTGAGCTGAGCACAGTCAGATACGAGTGTTTAACTTTTTCAGGCAATCACAATATAGTATACTATACTACTAACTATACTGGTGGTCAGTGTGGTCAGGTCACTGGTCAGTCACACTGGCAGTGGCACTCCTGCAGCAAAAGTGTGCACTGTTTAATTTTAATAATAATATGTACTCCTGGCTCCTGCTATAACCTATAACTGGCACTGCAGTGCTCCCCAGTCTCCCCCACAATTATAAGATGTGTGAGCTGAGCACAGTCAGATATATACATAGATGATGCAGCACACTGGGCTGAGCAGTGCACACAGATATGGTATGTGACTGAGTCACTGTGTATCGTTTTTTTCAGGCAGAGAACGGATATATTAAATAAAACTGCACTGTCTGGTGGTCACTGTGGTCAGTCACTAGTAAACTCTGCACTCTCTACAGTTCTACAGTACTCCTAAGCTCCAGTAAATCAGGTCAATCTCTCTCTCTCTCTCTTCTAATCTAAATGGAGAGGACGCCAGCCACGTCCTCTCCCTATCAATCTCAATGCACGTGTGAAAATGGCGGCGACGCGCGGCTCCTTATATAGAATCCGAGTCTCGCGAGAATCCGACAGCGTCATGATGACGTTCGGGCGCGCTCGGGTTAACCGAGCAAGGCGGGAAGATCCGAGTCGCTCGGACCCGTGAAAAAAAACATGAAGTTCGTGCGGGTTCGGATTCAGAGAAACCGAACCCGCTCATCTCTAGTTAATTCAGAGGAAACTGTTTGGCTACTGTAACAGACAGCCATCCGGAGGTAAACCTATTAAAATAAACTTGTACTACTTCCAGTAAGCAATTGACTGTCCAACAGTCCTTTGCGAGGAAGATGAAATATCACAGCAGTCATCCTGTTGCAAAGCGGATAACTGAGTCCTTGACAACTATGTTGGTGTTAGACGTGCGTCCGGTATCCGCCGTTAGTTCACAGGGAACTAGACAATTTATTGAGGCAGTGTGCCCCCGTTACCAAATACCATCTAGGTTCCACTTCTGTAGGCAGGCGATACCGAGAATGTACACGGACGTCAGAAAAAGACTCACCAGTGTCCTAAAAAATGCAGTTGTACCCAATGTCCACTTAACCACGGACATGTGGACAAGTGGAGCAGGGCAGGGTCAGGACTACATGACTGTGACAGCCCACTGGGTAGATGTATGGACTCCCGCCGCAAGAACAGCAGCGGCGGCACCAGTAGCAGCATCTCGCAAACGCCAACTCTTTCCTAGGCAGGCTACGCTTTGTATCACCGCTTTCCAGAATACGCACACAGCTGAAAACCTCTTACGGCAACTGAGGAAGATCATCGCTGAATGGCTTACCCCAATTGGACTCTCCTGTGGATTTGTGGCATCGGACAACGCCAGCAATATTGTGTGTGCATTAAATATGGGCAAATTCCAGCACGTCCCATGTTTTGCACATACCTTGAATTTGGTGGTGCAGAATTTTTTAAAAAACGACAGGGGCGTGCAAGAGATGCTGACGGTGGCCAGAAGATTTGCGGGACACTTTCGGCGTACAGGCACCACGTACAGAAGACTGGAGCACCACCAAAAACTACTGAACCTGCCCTGCCATCATCTGAAGCAAGAAGTGGTAACGAGGTGGAATTCAACCCTCTATATGCTTCAGAGGTTGGAGGAGCAGCAAAAGGCCATTCAAGCCTATACAATTGAGCACGATATAAGAGGTGGAATGCACCTGTCTCAAGTGCAGTGGAGAATGATTTCAACGTTGTGCAAGGTTCTGATGCCCTTTGAACTTGCCACACGTGAAGTCAGTTCAGACACTGCCAGCCTGAGTCAGGTCATTCCCCTCATCAGGCTTTTGCAGAAGTAGCTGGAGGCATTGAAGAAGGAGCTAAAAGGGAGCGATTCCGCTAGGCATGTGGGACTTGTGGATGCAGCCCTTAATTCGCTTAACAAGGATTCACGGGTGGTCA